>NC_054477.1:114299638-114602669 GCF_017639515.1 Carcharodon carcharias
GGCAGATGGAGGTCATTGCCTCCTTTGAGAGACAAAGCCTCCTTCGGCACTGAACCCCAGACAAATTAAGGTAGCTGCATCGCCGCCTGTAAACCCTGGCAGCTGGATAGTGGTGTCTTCTGAGACCCTTTCCACCTTGCACTTCCTTTTGGCCCTGCGCCCCTTGTACCTGCAACTGTCCTCCCAAAGGTGGCTACCCTGGAGGCTGAATATGGACTCCTGGCCTCCTCCCCCTTCTGGTTCTCTCTTCCTCCTCAGAGGAGGTGCCTCCAGTGGAGAGCACAATCCCTATTCCCAGGGAAGTCTGCCTGAAACCTGCAAGGCCCCAAGAATTATGTTTCCTCCAGAGTCCTGAACTGAAGCCTATTTTTTTTCTGTCAAAGCAGCTCTGAAGAGAATTGAAGTTTTCCTGTTCACACAACCAAGTGGCAGTAAGTTTAAAAAGTAAGTTAACAACTCACATTCGCGAGCTCACTCACCCCTCTTATCCCACCCTTGGATGAGTTTTTTGCAAATGTGGCCTATCCTCCTGCCCGTGCGAGGCCCTGAAAATTTCATGGGCTGAGAAAAAAATCGCTGTGTATTACTGCCTCAAGGGCCTTAAGTGGCCCATTAATTAATGGCGGGTACGCCTTGGAAGTCATTGCGCACCCGCCCTCCGAAATATTGTGATGACACACAGTGATGTTGGGGCGTACACTCGACGTCATCACATGTCATTTTACGCGTTGGCTTGTTGGGCCTGCCCCCACACAGCGACAGCAAAATTCTGCCCTCTGTATCAAATATATAAAATGATTTTACCATTTGAAACACTTCAAATAGATACCCCTTCAATCATCTAAACTCAGAGGAATACAACCTGTCCTCATAATTTAATTTTATAAACACGGCTCGAAAGAGGTACAGATTGGAAAGAGGGAAGGCTCCCTATTTTGGATGACAGGAACGATGAAGAGAAGTAGATGGGAAGTGGCCAGGAACCTTGACCTAGAGGCCATGCTAGAGTCATGTTTCAAGGGTCTCACATTCACGATGGCCATCGGGAGTCCTTGGTAGAGGAGGTAGAGGAGGCTTAAGATTTCCTTGAGTATCTGCTCCAGAGGAGAATTTCTGCTCTTCTTTGCTCCACAAGGACAGTAAAAATAAGTTACTGTTTAAGTCTTTCTGCTCCAGGATCCTAGTCATCATCAGAGTGTTAGTTAAATTGCAATTGGGTCCTCATAGAATCATCAGGATCTGACATGCATTGGGAAGGTCGCTTTGTTCCTGGCTGTGAATGTTCAGATCCTGGGGCTTTCTAGCAAGTAAAGAACCTGCTCAATTATAACTGCCCATGTGTCTGATTTCTGCTGGGTGGGCAGCAATGACAGCATTTTTATGAGATATCCATCGTTACCCTGATTGTTAAATTCTCCACATTTTGGAAGAAGGTGTCATCAGTGATATAGATGTAGCATTTTGTTGCGATTTTAAATTCAGCACCAGTGATTTTACCACAAAATCTTGGCTGACGCTTGAGGGCAGGGACTGCTGCATTATTGGGGGTGCATTGTCCTGCAGTGCAAAAAAGGTATTTCATTGGCTGGGAAAAGGTTTGGGGTATCCAAAGGCCATGAGAGGCACCATATAAATTAAAGATCTTTCTTTTTCCACTTTTGAAAATTAATATCATTCAACACAAGAACAGCAATAACTTCCATTCTTACAGTTCCTTTAAAGTGGTGAAATATTATAAAGATCACCAGAATTTCTAAGACTTGCGGAGCTAAAGGAGGTTACAGAGATAAAGAGGGACTGCACCATGCACGGCTTGCAAACAAGCATGAGATTTTCAAAGCGGTGCTTCCATACTGGGAGCCAATGTAGGTCAGTGAGCATAATGGTGGCTAAACGGGACTTGGTGCAAATTAAGATATTGACACTCGGGTTTTGGATGAACTCACGTTTATGATGGGCGGATGGCGGGGAAGCTGGTCAGAACAGCATTGGAATAGTTGTGTCAGGAGGTAACAAAGGCATCGATGAGGTTTCAGCAGCAGATGAGCTGAGGCAAGGGCAGAGTGGGACATCTTACAGAGATGAAAATAGGTGCCTTAGTAACGGAGCTGATTTGTGATCAGAAGCTCAGCTGGAAATCAAATTATAACACCAAGGTGATGAATAGCCTCAACAGTTGTCATGGAAAAAATTGGAATTGGTGACTAGGGAACAGAATTTGTGACAGACACTGAAGCCAATGGCTTTGGTCTTCCAAATATTTTGTTGGAGGAAATTTCTGTTCATCTAGGACCAAACGTTGGACAAGAAATTAGACAAATCAGAGGCGGTGGAAGGTTCAAAGAGATTATGGTGAGGTAGATTTGGATCTTCTCAGCATACATGTGGAACCTGACGTCCTTACAGATGGTATCACAAAGGGGCAGCATGTAGATGAGAAATGGAAGCACGCTAAGAATAAGGCCTTGAGGAATTCCAGATTCATGCGGGAGAAGGAGGAGAATCCATCACAGCCGATTATCTGGCTGTGGCTAAATAGATAAGAATGGAACCAAGTGAGGGAAGTCCCATCTTGCCAATAGATGGAGCAGTGGGATGGAGGAGGATGCTGAGGTCCATCATGGCAAAGGCTGCAGAAAGGTCGAGAGGACGTGGAGGGATAGTTCACCATGGTCACAATCACATAGAATGTCATTTGTGACTTGGACGAGGGCTACTTCGGTGCTATGGTGGGGTGGAAATATGATTGGAAGGATGCAAACATGGAGCTGTAGGAAAAAAGAGCAGAGAAATGGAAGGTGACAAAACATACAAGAACTTTGAAGAGAAGAGGAAGGTTGGAGATGGGGCTAAAGCTTTTAAGGACATATGGGCCAAGGGTGAGTCTTCTTGAGAAGAGTGATATTGTTAGACTAGAAGTGGAAGGGGACAGTACTTGAGAAGAGGGGCCCATGAGCAATATCAGCTAACACAGGGGATCAGGAAGGGAAATTGAGGAGCCAGCCATTTAGTAGGGATGGGGTCAAGGTAGAAGGAGCTGGGTCTTATGGACAAGATGAACCTGGAGAGAGCACGATGTGAGATAGTAGATAAACTGGAGAAAGATACAAATTCAGGGCTCAGGCAGGTGGATCTTTAGGGACAATTTGGCCCAGTGGGCTAGGGGAAGAAAGATAAGTGGTACAGGCAGCTCAATAGATGGTTTTAATGTGACAGTAAAATCCATGAGCTCACCCTGCTTGTTATTGAAGGTAAGGGTGGAGGAGAGGGGTTTAAGTTTGTCTTGGAGTAGAGAAGTCTACATTCCAGTTGATCCTCGAGTTTTGGCAGAGGGGAGCAAGACTTTATTATTGATCCAGTTGGGGGAAATGATGAAAGGTTAATCCAGATGTTCACCACCGGCACAAGTCTGTCTGTCTTGAACTAAAAGGTGCAGAGGGTCATATGAGAGGGAGTGACTAAGTGCAAAAAGGTGGAAGTGAAAATGTAATTGATTGGCTCAGAAGCTCATAAATGCCATGATAAATGAGGAGAAGGCCAAAGCCTGGACAGTTTGCAGTTTGAAAGTGTAGTTTTAAGAAATTTAGGGGAGAGAGATTCAGTGGTATAAAACCAATTTTAAAAATAAACATAAATGCAAATGTTCCAACAGTGTGCTCTTGGCACAGAGTCTTGCTCACTTGGAGAAGAGAGGTGGGCACAATATTAAAATGCATCATTTTCAAAGCAATGCATGAAATTCCTCAGAACACATGAATGTTATAAAGAAATACAGTAATTCCTCACTTAATGCCTCAGTTGCATTCTTTAAAAGGGCAATTTTATGCGAAACAACATTAAACGGATCAGGTTTTCCCATTAGAATTAATGTATAAGTTGGAGTGAGTTTCTCCCTTGATCCCCAAGAAGTCTTTTCCCAATCCCCAGCAAGTCTCTTCCCAATCCCCAACGAATCTCTTCCCAATCCCAGCGAGTCTCTTTCCAATCTCCAATGAGTCTCTTCCCAATCCCCAGTGAGTCTCTTCCCAATCCCCAGCGAATCTCTTCCCAATCCCCAGCGAGTCTCTTCCCAATCCCAGCGAGTCTCTTCCCAATTCCCAGTGAATGTCTTCCCAATTTCCAGCAAGTCTCTTTCCAAACCCCAGTGATTCTCTTCACAGTCTCTGTTACCTGGAAATGGAAACAGTGAATCAATGCTAAACAACTTTTGGCGATTTTGTGCAAGGCGGCAAGCAAGATGGCAAGCGGGCTGGGAGTGAGGCAGTGAGCAGGTTGGGAGTGAGGCAGAGAACAGGGTGAGTTAGGCAGTGAGCAGGGTGAGAATGAAGCAACAGGCAGGGTGTCTGAGGCAGTGAGCAGGGTAGAATGAGGCAGTGAGCAGACTGAGTGAGGCAGTGAATGGGGCAAGAGCAACGCAGTGAACATGGTAAGAGTGAATCAGAGAGCATGTGAGAATGAGGCAGTGTGCAGGGCGAGTGAGGGAGTGAGCAGGTTGGGAGTGAGACAGTGAGGAGGTTAGGAGTGAGACAGTGAGCAGGTTGGGAGTGAGGCAGTGAGCAGGTTGGGAGTGAGACAGTGAGCAGGTTGGGAGTGAGGCAGTGAGCAGGTGAGATTGAAGCAGTGAGCAGGATAAGTGAGGCATTGAGCAGGTGAGATTGATGCAGTGAGCAGGAGGACGGTGAGGCAGTGAGTGGGCGGGAGTGAGGAAGTGAGCAGGTTGGGAGTGAGACAGTGAGCAGGTTGGGAGTGAGGCAGTGAGCAGGTGAGATTGAAGCAGTGAGCAGGATGAGTGAGGCAGTGAGCAGGTGAGATTGATGCAGTGAGCAGGAGCAGAGTGAGGCAGTGAGCAGAGTGAATGAGGCCGTGTGCGGGGTGGGAGAGAGGCAGAGAACAGGGTGAGTGAGGCAGTAAGCATGGTGATTTAGGCAGTGAGCAGGGTGGGAATGAGGTTGTGAGCTGGGTGAGAATGAGGCAGTGAGCATGGTGTGTGAGGCAGTGAGCAGGGTGGGTGTGAGGCAATGAAGAGGCTGGGAGTGAGGTAGTGAGCAGGGTGGGTTTGATGTGGTGAGCAGAGTAGGTGAGGCAATGAGCAGTGTGAGAGTGAGGCATTGAGCAGGGTGGGAGTGAGGTGGTGAGCAGAGTGAGAGAGGCAGTGAGCAGGGTGAGATTGAGGCATTGAGCAGGGTGAGTGAGGCAGTGAGCAGAGTGAGTGAGGCAGTGAGCAGGGTGAGAGTGAGGCAGTGAGCAGGGTGAGCGAGGCAGTGAGCAGGGTGAGTGAGGCATTGAGCAGGGTGAGAGTGAGGCAATGAATAGGCTGGGAATGAGACATTGAGCAGGGTGAGTGAGGCAGTGAGCAGGGTGAGAGAGGCAGTGAGCAGAGTGAGTGAGGCAGTGAACATGGTGAGTGTGAGGCAGTGACCAGGGTGAGCATGCGGCAGTGAGCAGGATGTGAGTGAGGCAGTGAGCAGGATGAGATTGAATCAGTGAGCAGGGTGAGTGAGGCAGTGTTCAGGGTGAGTGAGACAGTGAGCAGGGTGAGAGTGAGGCAATGAAGAGGGTGGGAGTGAGGTAGTGAGCAGGGTGAAATTGAAGTAGTGAACAGAGTGGGAGTAAGGCAGTGAGCAGAGTGGGTGAGGCAATGAGCAGGGTGAGAGTGAGGCATTGAGCAGGGTGGTGAGGCAGTGAGCAGGGTGACAGTGAAGCAGTGAGCAGAGTGGGTGTGAGACATTGAGCAGATTGAGTGAGGTAGTGAGCAGGGTGGGAGTGAGGCAGTGAACAGTGTGGGAGTGAGGTAGTGAGCAGGGTGAGAGTGAAGCAGTGAGCATGCTGGGAGTAAGACATTGAGCAGAGTGAGTGAGGCAGTGAACATGGTGAGGGTGAGGCAGTGAGCAGGGTGAGACTGAAGCAGTGAACTGCTTGTGAGTGAGGCAGTGAGCAGGGTGAGAGTGAGGCAGTGAGCAGGCTGGGAGTGAGGCAGTGAGCAGGGTGAGTGAGGTAGTGAGCCGTGTGAGAGTCAAGAAGTGAGCAGGCTGGGAGTGAGACAGTGAGCAGTGGGAGAGTGAGGCAGTGAGCTGTTTGAGAGTGAGACAGTAAGCAAGCTGGTAGTGAGGCATTGAGCAGGGTGAGAGTGAGGCATTGAGCAGGGTGGGAGTGAGGCAGTGAGCAGGGTGGGAGTGAGGCAGTGAGCAGGATGGGAGCGAAGTAGTGAGCAGGGTGAGAGTGAGGCAGTGAACAAGGTGAGTGAGAAAGTGAACAGGGTGAGAGAGGCAGTGAACAGGGTGAGAGTGAGGCAGAGAACAGGGTGAGTTAGGCAGTGAGCAGGGTGAGAATGAAGCAACAAGCAGGGTGTCTGAGGCAGTGAGCAGGGTGAGAATGAGGCAGTGCAGACTGAGTGAGGCAGTGAATGGGGCAAGAGCAACGCAGTGAACATGGTAAGAGTGAATCAGAGAGCATGTGAGAATGAGGCAGTGTGCAGGGCGAGTGAGGCTGTGAGCAGCTTGGGAGTGAGACAGTGAGCAGGTTGGGAGTGAGGCAGTGAGCAGGTGAGATTGAAGCAGTGAGCAGGATGAGTGAGGCAGTGAGCAGGTGAGATTGATGCAGTGAGCAGGAGGAGAGTGAGGCAGTGAGCGGGTGGGAGTGAGGCAGTGAGAAGGTTGGGAGTGAGACAGTGAGCAGGTTGGGAGTGAGGCAGTGAGCAGGTTGGGAGTGAGGCAGTGAGCAGTGTCAGTGAGGCAGCGAGTAGGGCGGGAGTGAGGCAGTGAGCAGGTTGGGATTGAGACAGTGAGCAGGTGAGATTGAAGCAGTGAGCAGGATGAGTGAGGCAGTGAGCAGGTGAGATTGATGCAGTGAGCAGGAGCAGAGTGAGGCAGTGAGCGGAGTGAATGAGGCCGTGTGCGGGGTGGGAGAGAGGCAGAGAACAGGGTGAGTGAGGCAGTCAGCATGGTGATTTAGGCAGTGAGCAGGGTGGGAATGAGGTTGTGAGCTGGGTGAGAATGAGGCAGTGAGCATGGTGTGTGAGGCAGTGAGCAGGGTGGGTGTGAGGCAATGAAGAGGCTGGGAGTGAGGTAGTGAGCAGGGTGGGTGTGAGGTGGTGAGCAGAGTGGGTGAGGCAATGAGCAGTGTGAGAGTGAGGCATTGAGCAGGGTGGGAGTGAGGTGGTGAGCAGAGTGAGAGAGGCAGTGAGCAGGGTGAGAGTGAGGCATTGAGCAGGGTGAGTGACGCAGTGAGCAGAGTGAGTGAGGCATTGAGCAGGGTGAGAGTGAGGCAATGAATAGGCTGGGAATGAGACAGTGAGCAGGATGAGTGAGGCAGTGAGCAGGGTGAGAGAGGCAGTGAGCAGAGTGAGTGAGGCAGTGAACATGGTGAGTGTGAGGCAGTGACCAGGGTGAGCGTGAGGCAGTGAGCAGGATGAGAGTGAATCAGTGAGCAGGATGAGATTGAATCAGTGAGCAGGGTGAGTGAGGCAGTGTTCAGGGTGAGTGAGACAGTGAGCAGGGTGAGAGTGAGGCAATGAAGAGGGTGGGAGTGAGGTAGTGAGCAGGGTGAAAGTGAAGCAGTGAACAGAGTGGGAGTAAGGCAGTGAGCAGAGTGGGTGAGGCAATGAGCAGGGTGAGAGTGAGGCATTGAGCAGGGTGGTGAGGCAGTGAGCAGGGTGACAGTGAGGCAGTGAGCAGAGTGGGTGTGAGACATTGAGCAGATTGAGTGAGGTAGTGAGCAGGGTGGGAGTGAGGCAGTGAACAGTGTGGGAGTGAGGTAGTGAGCAGGGTGAGAGTGAAGCAGTGAGCATGCTGGGAGTGAGACATTGAGCAGAGTGAGTGAGGCAGTGAGCAGGGTGAGACTGAAGCAGTGAACTGCTTGTGAGTGAGACAGTGAGCAGGTTGTGAGTGAGGCAGTGAGCAGGGTGAGAGTGAGGCAGTGAGCAGGCTGGGAGTGAGGCAGTGAGCAGGGTGAGTGAGGTAGTGAGCCGTGTGAGAGTCAAGGAGTGAGCAGGCTGGGAGTGAGACAGTGAGCAGTGGGAGAGTGAGGCAGTGAGCTGTTTGAGAGTGAGACAGTGAACAAGCTGGTAGTGAGGCATTGAGCAGGGTGAGAGTGAGGCATTGAGCAGGGTGGGAGTGAGGCAGTGAGCAGTGTGGGAATGAGGCAGTGAGCAGGATGGGAGCGAAGTAGTGAGCAGGGTGAGAGTGAGGCAGTGAAAAAGGTGAGTGAGAAAGTGAACAGGGTGAGAGAGGCAGTGAACAGGGCGAGAGTGAGGCAGAGAACAGGGTGAGTTAGGCAGTGAGCAGGGTGAGAATGAAGCAACAAGCAGGGTGTCTGAGGCAGGGAGCAGGGTGAGAATGAGGCAGTGCAGACTGAGTGAGGCAGTGAATGGGGCAAGAGCAACGCAGTGAACATGGTAAGAGTGAATCAGAGAGCATGTGAGAATGAGGCAGTGTGCAGGGCGAGTGAGGCAGTGAGCAGCTTGGGAGTGAGACTGTGAGCAGGTTGGGAGTGAGGCAGTGAGCAGGTGAGATTGAAGCAGTGAGCAGGATGAGTGAGGCAGTGAGCAGGTGAGATTGATGCAGTGAGCAGGAGGAGAGTGAGGCAGTGAGCGGGCGGGAGTGAGGCAGTGAGAAGGTTGGGAGTGAGACAGTGAGCAGGTTGGGAGTGAGGCAGTGAGCAGGTGAGATTGAAGCAGTGAGCAGGATGAGTGAGGCAGTGAGCAGGTGAGATTGATGCAGTGAGCAGGAGGAGAGTGAGGCAGTGAGCGGAGTGAATGAGGCCGTGTGCGGGGTGGGAGAGAGGCAGAGAACAGGGTGAGTGAGGCAGTCAGCATGGTGATTTAGGCAGTGAGCAGGGTGGGAATGAGGTTGTGAGCTGGGTGAGAATGAGGCAATGAATAGGCTGGGAATGAGACAGTGAGCAGGGTGAGTGAGGCAGTGTGCAGAGTGAGTGAGGCAGTGAGCAGGGTGAGAGTGAGGCAATGAATAGGCTGGGAATGAGACAGTGAGCAGGGTGAGTGAGGCAGTGAGCAGGGTGAGAGAGGCAGTGAGCAGAGTGAGTGAGGCAGTGAACATGGTGAGTGTGAGGCAGTGACCAGGGTGAGCGTGAGGCAGTGAGCAGGATGAGAGTGAATCAGTGAGCAGGGTGAGTGAGGCAGTGTTCAGGGTGAGTGAGACAGTGAGCAGGGTGAGAGTCAAGAAGTGAGCAGGCTGGGAGTGAGGCATTGAGTAGGGTGAGTGATGCAGTGAGCAGGGTGGGAGTGAGGCAGTGAGCAGGGTAAGTGAGGCAGTGAGCAGGGTGGGAGTGAGGCAGTGAGCAGGATGGGAGCGAGGTAGTGAGCAGGGTGAGAGTGAGGCAGTGAACAGGGTGATTGAGAAAGTGAACAGGGTGAGAGAGGCAGTGAACAGGGTGAGAATGAGGCAAACGAACAGGGTGAGTTAGGCAGTGAACAGGGTGAGAATGAAGCAACAAGCAGGGTGTCTGAGGCTGTGAGCAGGGTGAGAATGAGGCAGTGCAGACTGAGTGAGGCAGTGAATGAGGCAAGAGCAATGCAGTGAACACAGTGAGGGTGAAGCAGAGAGCAGGTGAGAATGAGGCAGTGTGCAGGGTGAGTGAGGCTGTGAGCAGGGTGAGAGTGAGGCAGTGAGCAGGGTGGGAGTGAGGTAGTGAGCAGGGTGAGAGTGAAGGATTGAGCAGGGTGGGAGTGAGGCAGTGAGCAGGATGGAAGCGAGGTAGTGAGCAGGGTGAGAGTGAGGCAGTGAGCAGGGTGAGAGTGAGGCAGTGAGCAGGATGGAAGCGAGGTAGTGAACAGGTTGAGAGTGAGGCAGTGAACAGGGTGAGTGAGAAAGTGAGCAGGGTGAGAGAGGCAGTGAACAGGGTGAGAGTGAGGCAAACGAACAGGGTGAGTTAGGCAGTGAGCAGGGTGAGAATGAAGCAACAAGCAGGGTATTTGAGGCAGTGAACAGGGTGAGTGAGGCAGTGAGCATGGTGATTTAGGCAGTGAGCAGGGTGGGAATGAGTTTGTGAGCTGGGTGAGAATGAGGCAGTGAGCATGGTGTGTGAGGCAGTGAGCAGGGTGGGTGTGAGGCAATGAAGAGGCTGGGAGTGAGGTAGTGAGCAGGGTGGGAGTGAGGTGGTGAGCAGACTGGGTGAGGCAATGAGCAGGGTGGGAGTGAGGCTTTGAGCAGGGTGAGTGAGGCAGTGAGCAGGGTGAGAGAGGTAGTGAGCAGAGTGAGTGAGGCAGTGAACATGGTGAGTGTGATGCAGTGACCAGGGTGAGCGTGAGGCAGTGAGCAGGATGAGAGTGAATCAGTGAACAGGGTGAGTGAGGCAGTGTTCAGGGTGAGTGAGACAGTGAGCAGGGTGAGTGAGGTAGTGAGCAGGGTGAGAGTCAAGAAGTGAGCAGGCTGGGAGTGAGGCATTGAGCAGGGTGAGTGAGGCAGTGAGCAGGGTGGGAGTGAGGCAGTGAGCAGGATGGGAGCGAGGTAGTGAGCAGGGTGAGAGTGAGGCAGTGAACAGGGTGAGTGAGAAAGTGAACAGGGTGAGAGAGGCAGTGAACAGGGTGAGAATGAAGCAACAAGCAGGGTGACTGAGGCAGTAGCAGGGTGGGAGTGAGGCAGTGAGCAGGATGGGAGCGAGGTAGTGAGCAGGGTGAGAGAGGCAGTGAATGGGGCAAGAGCAACGCAGTGAACATGGTGAGTGTGAATCAGAGAGCAGGTGAGAATGAGGCAGTGTGCAGGGCGAGTGAGGCAGTGAGCAGGGTGAGAGTGAGACAGTGAGCAGGTTGGGAGTGAGACAGTGAGCAGGCTGGGAGTGAGACAGTGAGCAGGTTGGGAGTGAGACAGTGAGCAGGTTGGGAGTGAGGTAGTGAGCAGGTTGGGAGTGAGGCAGTGAGCAGTGTCAGTGAGGCAGTGAGCAGGTGAGATTGAAGCAGTGAGCAGGCTGGGAGTGAGACAGTGAGCAGGCTGGGAGTGAGACAGTGAGCAGGCTGGGAGTGAGACAGTGAGCAGAGTCAGTGAGGCAGTGAGCAAGTGAGATTGAAGCAGTGAGCAGGAGGAGAGTGAGGCAGTGAGCATTATGAGAGTGAGTCAGTGAGCAGGCTGGGAGTGAGTCAGTGAGCAGGAGGAGAGTGAGGCGGTGAGCGGAGTAAATGAGGCCGTGTGCGGGGTGGGAGAAAGGCATAGAACAGGGTGAGTGAGGCAGTGAACAGTTTGGGATTGAAGCAGTCAGCAGAGTGAGTGAGGCAGTGGGCAGAGTGAGAGAAGCATTGAGCAGGCTGGGAGTGAGACAGTGAGCAGGTGAGATTGAAGCAGTGAGCAGGCTGGGAGTGAGGCAGTGAGCAGGGTGGGAGTGAGACAGTGAGCAGAGTCAGTGAGGCAGTGAGCAGGTGAGATTGAAGCAGTGAGCAGGCTGGGAGTGAGGCAGTGAGCATTATGAGAGTGAGGCAGTGAGCAGGCTGGGAGTGAGGCAGTGAGCAGGAAGAGAGTGAGGCAGTGAGCAGAGTAAATGAGGCCGAGTGCGGGGTGGGAGAGAGGCAGAGAACAGGGTGAGTGAGGCCGTGAACAGGTTGGGAGTGAAGCAGTCAGCAGAGTGAGTGAGGCAGTGGGCTGAGTGAGAGAGGCAGTGAGCAGGGTGGGAGTGAGGCACTGAGCACGGTGGGAGTGAGGTAGTGAGCAGGGTGAGAGTGAGACAGTGAGCAGGTTGGAAGTGAGACAGTGAACAGGCTGGGAGTGAGACAGTGAGCAGGTTGGGAGTGAGGCAGTGAGCAGGGTGGGTGTGAGGCAATGAAGAGGCTGGGAGTGAGGTAGTGAGCAGGGTGGGAGTGAGGTGGTGAGCAGACTGGGTGAGGCAATGAGCAGGGTGGGAGTGAGGCTTTGAGCAGGGTGAGTGAGGCAGTGAGCAGGGTGAGAGAGGTAGTGAGCAGAGTGAGTGAGGCAGTGAACATGGTGAGTGTGATGCAGTGACCAGGGTGAGCGTGAGGCAGTGAGCAGGATGAGAGTGAATCAGTGAACAGGGTGAGTGAGGCAGTGTTCAGGGTGAGTGAGACAGTGAGCAGGGTGAGTGAGGTAGTGAGCAGGGTGAGAGTCAAGAAGTGAGCAGGCTGGGAGTGAGGCATTGAGCAGGGTGAGTGAGGCAGTGAGCAGGGTGGGAGTGAGGCAGTGAGCAGGATGGGAGCGAGGTAGTGAGCAGGGTGAGAGTGAGGCAGTGAACAGGGTGAGTGAGAAAGTGAACAGGGTGAGAGAGGCAGTGAACAGGGTGAGAATGAAGCAACAAGCAGGGTGACTGAGGCAGTAGCAGGGTGGGAGTGAGGCAGTGAGCAGGATGGGAGCGAGGTAGTGAGCAGGGTGAGAGAGGCAGTGAACAGGGTGAGAATGAGGCAGTGCAGACTGAGTGAGGCAGTGAATGGGGCAAGAGCAACGCAGTGAACATGGTGAGTGTGAATCAGAGAGCAGGTGAGAATGAGGCAGTGTGCAGGGCGAGTGAGGCAGTGAGCAGGGTGAGAGTGAGACAGTGAGCAGGTTGGGAGTGAGACAGTGAGCAGGCTGGGAGTGAGACAGTGAGCAGGTTGGGAGTGAGACAGTGAGCAGGTTGGGAGTGAGACAGTGAGCAGGTTGGGAGTGAGGTAGTGAGCAGGTTGGGAGTGAGGCAGTGAGCAGTGTCAGTGAGGCAGTGAGCAGGTGAGATTGAAGCAGTGAGCAGGCTGGGAGTGAGACAGTGAGCAGGCTGGGAGTGAGACAGTGAGCAGGCTGGGAGTGAGACAGTGAGCAGGCTGGGAGTGAGACAGTGAGCAGAGTCAGTGAGGCAGTGAGCAAGTGAGATTGAAGCAGTGAGCAGGAGGAGAGTGAGGCAGTGAGCATTATGAGAGTGAGTCAGTGAGCAGGCTGGGAGTGAGTCAGTGAGCAGGAGGAGAGTGAGGCGGTGAGCGGAGTAAATGAGGCCGTGTGCGGGGTGGGAGAAAGGCATAGAACAGGGTGAGTGAGGCAGTGAACAGTTTGGGATTGAAGCAGTCAGCAGAGTGAGTGAGGCAGTGGGCAGAGTGAGAGAAGCATTGAGCAGGCTGGGAGTGAGACAGTGAGCAGGTGAGATTGAAGCAGTGAGCAGGCTGGGAGTGAGGCAGTGAGCAGGGTGGGAGTGAGACAGTGAGCAGAGTCAGTGAGGCAGTGAGCAGGTGAGATTGAAGCAGTGAGCAGGCTGGGAGTGAGGCAGTGAGCATTATGAGAGTGAGGCAGTGAGCAGGCTGGGAGTGAGGCAGTGAGCAGGAAGAGAGTGAGGCAGTGAGCAGAGTAAATGAGGCCGAGTGCGGGGTGGGAGAGAGGCAGAGAACAGGGTGAGTGAGGCCGTGAACAGGTTGGGAGTGAAGCAGTCAGCAGAGTGAGTGAGGCAGTGGGCTGAGTGAGAGAGGCAGTGAGCAGGGTGGGAGTGAGGCACTGAGCACGGTGGGAGTGAGGTAGTGAGCAGGGTGAGAGTGAGACAGTGAGCAGGTTGGAAGTGAGACAGTGAACAGGCTGGGAGTGAGACAGTGAGCAGGTTGGGAGTGAGGCAGTGAGCAGGTTGGGAGTGAGGCAGTGAGCAGGTTGGGAGTGAGGCCGTGAGCAGGTTGGGAGTGAGGCCGTGAGCAGGTTGGGAGTGAGGCAGTGAGCAGGTTGGGAATGAAGCAGTGAGCAGGTTGGGAGTGAAGCAGTGAGCAGGTTGGGAGTGAGGCACTGAGCAGGTTGGGAGTGAGGCAGTGAGCAGTGTCAGTGAGGCAGTGAGCGGGTGAGATTGAAGCAGTGAGCAGGCTGGGAGTGAGGCAGTGAGCAGTTTGGGAGTGAGGCAGTGAGCAGGGGGAGACTGAGGCAGTGAGCAGGCTGGGAGTGAGGCAGTGAGCAGGAGGGGAGTGAAGCAGTCAGCAGAGTGAGTGAGGCAGTGGGCCGAGTGAGAGAGGCAGTGAGCAGGGTGGGAGTGAGGCAGTGAACACGGTGGGAGCGAGGCAGTGAGCAGGGTCGGAGTGAGGCAGTGAGCAGGGTGGGTGTGAGGCAGTGAGCAGGCTGGGTGTGAGGCATTGAGCAGGGTGAGTGAGGCAGTGAGCAGGGTCGGAGTGAGGCAGTGAGCAGGGTGGGTGTGAGGCAGTGAGCAGGCTGGGTGTGAGGCATTGAGCAGGGTGAGTGAGGCAGTGAGCAGGGTCGGAGTGAGGCAGTGAGCAGGCTGGGTGTGAGGCAGTTAACATGGTGGAAGTGAGTCAGTGAACAGGGTGGGAGTGAGAGTGAGGTAGTGAGCAGGGTGAGAGTGAAGCAGTGAGCAGGCTGGGAGTGAGGCAGTGAGCAGGGTGAGAGTGAGGCAGTGAGCAGCGTGGGAGTGACGCAGTGAGCAGGGTCATCGTGAAGCAGTGAGCAGTGTGAGAGAGTCAGTGAGCAGAGTGAGTGAGGCAGTGATCATCGTGAGGGTGCGGCAGTGAGCAGGGTGAGAGTGAAGCAGTGAGCAGGCTGGGAGTGAGGCAGTGAGCAGGGTGAGAGTGAGGCAGTGAGCAGCGTGGGAGTGACGCAGTGAGCAGGGTCATCGTGAAGTAGTGAGCAGTGTGAGAGAGTTAGTGAGCAGAGTGAGTGAGGCAGTGATCATCGTGAGGGTGCAGCAGTGAGCAGGGTGAGCGTGAGGCAGTGAGCAGGTTGGGAGTGAGACAGTGAGCAGGATGAGACTGAGGCAGTGAGCAGGGTGGGAGTGAGGTAGTGAGCAGGTTGGGAGTGAGACAGGGAGCATGCTGGAAGTGAGCCAGTGAGCAGGATGAGACTGAGGCAGTGAGCAGGGTGGGAGTGAGGTAGTGAGCAGAGTGAGTAAGGCAGTGAGCCGAGTGAGATAGGCAGTGAGCAGCGTGAGAGTGAGGCAGTGAGCGGGGTGGAAGTGAGGTAGTGAGCAGGGTGGGAGTGAGGCATTGAGCAGGGTGAATGAGGAAGTGAGCAGGGTGACAGTGAGACAGTGAGCAGGCTGGGAGTGAGACAGTGAGCAGGTTGGGAGTGAGACAGTGAGCAGGTTGGGAGTGAGGTAGTGAGCAGGTTGGGAGTGAGGCAGTGAGCAGTGTCAGTGAGGCAGTGAGCAGGTGAGATTGAAGCAGTGAGCAGGCTGGGAGTGAGACAGTGAGCAGGCTGGGAGTGAGACAGTGAGCAGGCTGGGAGTGAGACAGTGAGCAGAGTCAGTGAGGCAGTGAGCAAGTGAGATTGAAGCAGTGAGCAGGAGGAGAGTGAGGCAGTGAGCATTATGAGAGTGAGTCAGTGAGCAGGCTGGGAGTGAGTCAGTGAGCAGGAGGAGAGTGAGGCGGTGAGCGGAGTAAATGAGGCCGTGTGCGGGGTGGGAGAAAGGCATAGAACAGGGTGAGTGAGGCAGTGAACAGTTTGGGATTGAAGAAGTCAGCAGAGTGAGTGAGGCAGTGGGCAGAGTGAGAGAAGCATTGAGCAGGCTGGGAGTGAGACAGTGAGCAGGTGAGATTGAAGCAGTGAGCAGGCTGGGAGTGAGGCAGTGAGCAGGGTGGGAGTGAGACAGTGAGCAGAGTCAGTGAGGCAGTGAGCAGGTGAGATTGAAGCAGTGAGCAGGCTGGGAGTGAGGCAGTGAGCATTATGAGAGTGAGGCAGTGAGCAGGCTGGGAGTGAGGCAGTGAGCAGGAAGAGAGTGAGGCAGTGAGCTGAGTAAATGAGGCCGAGTGCGGGGTGGGAGAGAGGCAGAGAACAGGGTGAGTGAGGCCGTGAACAGGTTGGGAGTGAAGCAGTCAGCAGAGTGAGTGAGGCAGTGGGCTGAGTGAGAGAGGCAGTGAGCAGGGTGGGAGTGAGGCACTGAGCACGGTGGGAGTGAGGTAGTGAGCAGGGTGAGAGTGAGACAGTGAGCAGGTTGGAAGTGAGACAGTGAACAGGCTGGGAGTGAGACAGTGAGCAGGTTGGGAGTGAGGCAGTGAGCAGGGTGGGTGTGAGGCAATGAAGAGGCTGGGAGTGAGGTAGTGAGCAGGGTGGGAGTGAGGTGGTGAGCAGACTGGGTGAGGCAATGAGCAGGGTGGGAGTGAGGCTTTGAGCAGGGTGAGTGAGGCAGTGAGCAGGGTGAGAGAGGTAGTGAGCAGAGTGAGTGAGGCAGTGAACATGGTGAGTGTGATGCAGTGACCAGGGTGAGCGTGAGGCAGTGAGCAGGATGAGAGTGAATCAGTGAACAGGGTGAGTGAGGCAGTGTTCAGGGTGAGTGAGACAGTGAGCAGGGTGAGTGAGGTAGTGAGCAGGGTGAGAGTCAAGAAGTGAGCAGGCTGGGAGTGAGGCATTGAGCAGGGTGAGTGAGGCAGTGAGCAGGGTGGGAGTGAGGCAGTGAGCAGGATGGGAGCGAGGTAGTGAGCAGGGTGAGAGTGAGGCAGTGAACAGGGTGAGTGAGAAAGTGAACAGGGTGAGAGAGGCAGTGAACAGGGTGAGAATGAAGCAACAAGCAGGGTGACTGAGGCAGTAGCAGGGTGGGAGTGAGGCAGTGAGCAGGATGGGAGCGAGGTAGTGAGCAGGGTGAGAGAGGCAGTGAACAGGGTGAGAATGAGGCAGTGCAGACTGAGTGAGGCAGTGAATGGGGCAAGAGCAACGCAGTGAACATGGTGAGTGTGAATCAGAGAGCAGGTGAGAATGAGGCAGTGTGCAGGGCGAGTGAGGCAGTGAGCAGGGTGAGAGTGAGACAGTGAGCAGGTTGGGAGTGAGACAGTGAGCAGGCTGGGAGTGAGACAGTGAGCAGGTTGGGAGTGAGACAGTGAGCAGGTTGGGAGTGAGACAGTGAGCAGGTTGGGAGTGAGGTAGTGAGCAGGTTGGGAGTGAGGCAGTGAGCAGTGTCAGTGAGGCAGTGAGCAGGTGAGATTGAAGCAGTGAGCAGGCTGGGAGTGAGACAGTGAGCAGGCTGGGAGTGAGACAGTGAGCAGGCTGGGAGTGAGACAGTGAGCAGGCTGGGAGTGAGACAGTGAGCAGAGTCAGTGAGGCAGTGAGCAAGTGAGATTGAAGCAGTGAGCAGGAGGAGAGTGAGGCAGTGAGCATTATGAGAGTGAGTCAGTGAGCAGGCTGGGAGTGAGTCAGTGAGCAGGAGGAGAGTGAGGCGGTGAGCGGAGTAAATGAGGCCGTGTGCGGGGTGGGAGAAAGGCATAGAACAGGGTGAGTGAGGCAGTGAACAGTTTGGGATTGAAGCAGTCAGCAGAGTGAGTGAGGCAGTGGGCAGAGTGAGAGAAGCATTGAGCAGGCTGGGAGTGAGACAGTGAGCAGGTGAGATTGAAGCAGTGAGCAGGCTGGGAGTGAGGCAGTGAGCAGGGTGGGAGTGAGACAGTGAGCAGAGTCAGTGAGGCAGTGAGCAGGTGAGATTGAAGCAGTGAGCAGGCTGGGAGTGAGGCAGTGAGCATTATGAGAGTGAGGCAGTGAGCAGGCTGGGAGTGAGGCAGTGAGCAGGAAGAGAGTGAGGCAGTGAGCAGAGTAAATGAGGCCGAGTGCGGGGTGGGAGAGAGGCAGAGAACAGGGTGAGTGAGGCCGTGAACAGGTTGGGAGTGAAGCAGTCAGCAGAGTGAGTGAGGCAGTGGGCTGAGTGAGAGAGGCAGTGAGCAGGGTGGGAGTGAGGCACTGAGCACGGTGGGAGTGAGGTAGTGAGCAGGGTGAGAGTGAGACAGTGAGCAGGTTGGAAGTGAGACAGTGAACAGGCTGGGAGTGAGACAGTGAGCAGGTTGGGAGTGAGGCAGTGAGCAGGTTGGGAGTGAGGCAGTGAGCAGGTTGGGAGTGAGGCCGTGAGCAGGTTGGGAGTGAGGCCGTGAGCAGGTTGGGAGTGAGGCAGTGAGCAGGTTGGGAATGAAGCAGTGAGCAGGTTGGGAGTGAAGCAGTGAGCAGGTTGGGAGTGAGGCACTGAGCAGGTTGGGAGTGAGGCAGTGAGCAGTGTCAGTGAGGCAGTGAGCGGGTGAGATTGAAGCAGTGAGCAGGCTGGGAGTGAGGCAGTGAGCAGTTTGGGAGTGAGGCAGTGAGCAGGGGGAGACTGAGGCAGTGAGCAGGCTGGGAGTGAGGCAGTGAGCAGGAGGGGAGTGAAGCAGTCAGCAGAGTGAGTGAGGCAGTGGGCCGAGTGAGAGAGGCAGTGAGCAGGGTGGGAGTGAGGCAGTGAACACGGTGGGAGCGAGGCAGTGAGCAGGGTCGGAGTGAGGCAGTGAGCAGGGTGGGTGTGAGGCAGTGAGCAGGCTGGGTGTGAGGCATTGAGCAGGGTGAGTGAGGCAGTGAGCAGGGTCGGAGTGAGGCAGTGAGCAGGGTGGGTGTGAGGCAGTGAGCAGGCTGGGTGTGAGGCATTGAGCAGGGTGAGTGAGGCAGTGAGCAGGGTCGGAGTGAGGCAGTGAGCAGGCTGGGTGTGAGGCAGTTAACATGGTGGAAGTGAGTCAGTGAACAGGGTGGGAGTGAGAGTGAGGTAGTGAGCAGGGTGAGAGTGAAGCAGTGAGCAGGCTGGGAGTGAGGCAGTGAGCAGGGTGAGAGTGAGGCAGTGAGCAGCGTGGGAGTGACGCAGTGAGCAGGGTCATCGTGAAGCAGTGAGCAGTGTGAGAGAGTCAGTGAGCAGAGTGAGTGAGGCAGTGATCATCGTGAGGGTGCGGCAGTGAGCAGGGTGAGAGTGAAGCAGTGAGCAGGCTGGGAGTGAGGCAGTGAGCAGGGTGAGAGTGAGGCAGTGAGCAGCGTGGGAGTGACGCAGTGAGCAGGGTCATCGTGAAGTAGTGAGCAGTGTGAGAGAGTTAGTGAGCAGAGTGAGTGAGGCAGTGATCATCGTGAGGGTGCAGCAGTGAGCAGGGTGAGCGTGAGGCAGTGAGCAGGTTGGGAGTGAGACAGTGAGCAGGATGAGACTGAGGCAGTGAGCAGGGTGGGAGTGAGGTAGTGAGCAGGTTGGGAGTGAGACAGGGAGCATGCTGGAAGTGAGCCAGTGAGCAGGATGAGACTGAGGCAGTGAGCAGGGTGGGAGTGAGGTAGTGAGCAGAGTGAGTAAGGCAGTGAGCCGAGTGAGATAGGCAGTGAGCAGCGTGAGAGTGAGGCAGTGAGCGGGGTGGAAGTGAGGTAGTGAGCAGGGTGGGAGTGAGGCATTGAGCAGGGTGAATGAGGAAGTGAGCAGGGTGACAGTGAGGCAGTGAGCATGGTGGAAGTGAGGCAGTGAGCAGGGTGAGTGAGGCAGTGAGCAGGGTGAGTGAGGCAGTGAGCAGGGTGGGAGTGAGGCATTGAGCAGGGTGAGTGAGGTAGTGAGCAGGGTGAGTGAGGCAGTGAGCAGGGTGACAGTGAGGCAGTGAGCAGAGTGGGTGTGAGGCAGTGAACAGGGTGGGAGTGAGTCAGTGAACAGGCTGGGAGTGAGTTAGTGAGCAGGGTGAGTGAGGTAGTGTGCAGGGTGAGAGTGAAGCAGTGAGCAGGCTGGGAGTGAGGCATTGAGCAGGGTGAATGAGGCAGTGGGCAGATTGAGAGAGGCAGTGAGCAGGTGAGATTGAAGCATTGAGCAGGGTGGGAGTGAGACAGTGAGCAGGCTGGGAGTGAGGCAATGAACATGATGAGTGAGGCATTGAGCAGGGTGAGAGTGAGTAAGTGAGCAGTGTTAGTGAGGCAGTAGGCAGGGCAACTGAGGCTGTGAGTAGGGTGGGAGTGAGGCAGTGAGCAGAGTGAGTGAGGCATTGAGCAGAGTGAGTGAGGCAGTGTGCAGAGTGAGTGAGGCAGCGAGCAGAGTGAGTGAGGCATTGAGCAGAGTGAGTGAGGCAGTGTGCAGAGTGAGTGAGGCAGTGAGCAGAGTGAGTGAGGCAGTGAGTAGGGTGAGAGTGAGGCAGTGTGCAGAGTGAGTGAGGCATTGAGCAGAGTGAGTGAGGCAGTGAGCAGAGTGAGTGAGGCAGTGAGTAGGGTGAGAGTGAGGCAGTGTGCAGAGTGAGTGAGGCAGTGAGCCGAGTGAGTGAGGCAGTGAGCAGGGTGAGTGAGGCAGTGAAGCAGGGTGAGAGTGAGGCAGTGAGCAAGGTGAGTGAGGCAGTGAGCAGGGTGAGTGAGGCAGTGAGCAGGGTGAGAGTGAGGCAGTGAGCAGGGTGAGTGAGGCAGTGAGCAGGGTGAGATGGAGGCAGTGAGCAGGGTGAGTGAGGCAGTGAGCAGGGTGAGAGTGAGGCAGTGAGCAGGGTGAGAGTGAGGCAGTGAGCAGGGTGAGTGAGGCAGTGAGCAGGGTGAGAGTGAGGCAGTGAGCAGGGTGAGTGAGGCAGTGAGCAGGGTGAGAGTGAGGCAGTGAGCAGGGTGAGAGTAAGGCAGTTAGCCAGGTCAGATTGAGGTAGTGAGCAGAGTGAGTGAGATAGTGAGCAGGGTGAGAGTGCGGCAGTGAGCAGGGTGAGAGTGAGGCAGTGTAGTTGGGTGAGAATGGTGCAGTGAGCAGGGTGAGAGTGAGGCAGTGAGCAGGGTGGGAGTGAGGCAGTGAACAGGGTGGGAATGAAACAGTGGGCAGAGTGAGTGAGGAAGTGAGCAGCGTGGGTGAGGCACTGAGTAGGGTGGGAGATAGGCAGTGAGCAGAGTGAGTGAGGCAGTGAACAGGGTGGGAGTGAAGACAATGTGCATGATGAGTGAGGCAGTGAGTAAGGTGAGAGTGAGGCACTGAGTAGGGTGAAAGTCAAGCAATGAGCAGGGTGAGTGAGGCATTGAGCAGGGTGAGAGTGAGGCAGTCAGCAGGGTGTGAGTGAGGCAGTGAACAGGGTGGGAATGAAACAGTTAGCAGAGATAGTGAGGAAGTGTGCAGCGTGGGTGAGGCACTGAGCAGGGTGAGAGTGAGGCAGTCAGCAGGGTGAGAGTGAGCTAGTGAGCAGAGTGAGTGAGGCACTGAGTAGGGTGGGAGTGAGGCAGTGAGCATGATGAGTGAGGCAGTGAGCTGAGTGAGTGAGGCAATGAAGAGCGTAAGAGTGAGGCAGTGAACAGGGTGAGAGAGGCAGTGAGCAGGGTGAGTCAGGCAGAGAGTAGAGTGAGTGAGTCAGTGAACGGATTGAGAGTGAGGCAGTGTGCAAGGTGAGAGTGAGGTTGTGAACAGTGTGAGAGCGAAGCAGTGTGCAGCATGAGAATGATAGAGGGAGCAGAATGAGTGAGGCAGTGAACAGGGTGGGAGTGAGGCAGTGAACAGGGTGGGAGTGAGACAGTGAGCAGGGTGAGAGCGAGGCAGTGAACAGAGAGGGAGTGAGACAATGAGTCAAGTGTTAAGTCATTGAACAGAGTGGGAGTGAGGCAGTGAGCAGGATGAGAATGAGGCAGTGAGCAGAGTGTGTGAGGCAGGGAACAGGGTGGGAGTTGAGCAGTGAACAGGGTGGGAATCATTCAGTGAGCAGAGTGAGTGAGGCAGTGAAAAGCGTGAGAATGAGGCAGTGAGCAGAGTGGGAGTGCGGCAGTGAAAAGGCTGAGAATGAGACAGTGAGCAGAGTGAGTGAGGCAGTGATGCAGGTTGGGAATCAGTCAGTGAGCAGGGTGAGAGTGAGTCAGTGAACATGGTGAGAGTGAAGCAGTGTGCAGCATGAGAATGCGGCAGTCAGCAGAGTGACTGCGGCAGGGAACAGGGTGGGAGTGAAGAATCGAGCAAGGTGAGTGTGAGGCAATGAGCACAGTGGAAGTGAGGCAGTCAGGAAGGTGAGTGAGGCAGTGAACATGGTGAGACTGAGGCAGTGAACAGGGTGGGAGTGAGACAGTGTGTATGGTGGGAGTGAGGCAGAGTGTGAGGTTGGGTGTGAGGTAGTGAGCAGGTTGAGAATGAGGCAGTGAGCAGGGTGAGAGTGAAGCAGTGAGGAGTGTGGGAGTGAGACAGTGAACAGGCTGGGAGTGAGACAGTGTGTAGGGTGGGAGTGAGGCAGTGAGTGAGGTTGGGTGTGAGGTAGTGAGCAGGGTCGGAGTGAGGCAGTGAGCAGGGTGGGTGTGAGGCAGTGAGCAGGCTGGGTGTGAGGCATTGAGCAGGGTGAGTGAGGCAGTGAGCAGGGTCGGAGTGAGGCAGTGAGCAGGGTGGGTGTGAGGCAGTGAGCAGGCTGGGTGTGAGGCATTGAGCAGGGTGAGTGAGGCAGTGAGCAGGGTCGGAGTGAGGCAGTGAGCAGGCTGGGTGTGAGGCAGTTAACATGGTGGGAGTGAGTCAGTGAACAGGGTGGGAGTGAGAGTGAGGTAGTGAGCAGGGTGAGAGTGAGGCAGTGAGCAGCGTGGGAGTGACGCAGTGAGCAGGGTCATCGTGAAGTAGTGAGCAGTGTGAGAGAGTCAGTGAGCAGAGTGAGTGAGGCAGTGATCATCGTGAGGGTGCGGCAGTGAGCAGGGTGAGAGTGAAGCAGTGAGCAGGCTGGGAGTGAGGCAGTGAGCAGGGTGAGAGTGAGGCAGTGAGCAGCGTGGGAGTGACGCAGTGAGCAGGGTCATCGTGAAGTAGTGAGCAGTGTGAGAGAGTCAGTGAGCAGAGTGAGTGAGGCAGTGATCATCGTGAGGGTGCAGCAGTGAGCAGGGTGAGCGTGAGGCAGTGAGCAGGTTGGGAGTGAGACAGTGAGCAGGATGAGACTGAGGCAGTGAGCAGGGTGGGAGTGAGGTAGTGAACAGGTTGGGAGTGAGACAGGGAGCATGCTGGAAGTGAGCCAGTGAGCAGGATGAGACTGAGGCAGTGAGCAGGGTGGGAGTGAGGTAGTGAGCAGAGTGAGTAAGGCAGTGAGCCGAGTGAGATAGGCAGTGAGCAGCGTGAGAGTGAGGCAGTGAGCGGGGTGGAAGTGAGGTAGTGAGCAGGGTGGGAGTGAGGCATTGAGCAGGGTGAATGAGGAAGTGAGCAGGGTGACAGTGAGGCAGTGAGCATGGTGGAAGTGAGGCAGTGAGCAGGGTGAGTGAGGCAGTGAGCAGGGTGTGAGGCAGTGAGCAGGGTGGGAGTGAGGCATTGAGCAGGGTGAGTGAGGTAGTGAGCAGGGTGAGTGAGGCAGTGAGCAGGGTGACAGTGAGGCAGTGAGCAGAGTGGGTGTGAGGCAGTGAACAGGGTGGGAGTGAGTCAGTGAACAGGCTGGGAGTGAGTTAGTGAGCAGGGTGAGTGAGGTAGTGTGCAGGGTGAGAGTGAAGCAGTGAGCAGGCTGGGAGTGAGGCATTGAGCAGGGTGAATGAGGCAGTGGGCAGATTGAGAGAGGCAGTGAGCAGGTGAGATTGAAGCATTGAGCAGGGTGGGAGTGAGACAGTGAGCAGGCTGGGAGTGAGGCAATGAGCATGATGAGTGAGGCATTGAGCAGGGTGAGAGTGAGTAAGTGAGCAGTGTTAGTGAGGCAGTAGGCAGGGCAACTGAGGCTGTGAGTAGGGTGGGAGTGAGGCAGTGAGCAGAGTGAGTGAGGCATTGAGCAGAGTGAGTGAGGCAGTGTGCAGAGTGAGTGAGGCAGTGAGCAGAGTGAGTGAGGCATTGAGCAGAGTGAGTGAGGCAGTGTGCAGAGTGAGTGAGGCAGTGAGCAGAGTGAGTGAGGCAGTGAGTAGGGTGAGAGTGAGGCAGTGTGCAGAGTGAGTGAGGCATTGAGCAGAGTGAGTGAGGCAGTGAGCAGAGTGAGTGAGGCAGTGAGTAGGGTGAGAGTGAGGCAGTGTGCAGAGTGAGTGAGGCAGTGAGCCGAGTGAGTGAGGCAGTGAGCAGGGTGAGTGAGGCAGTGAAGCAGGGTGAGAGTGAGGCAGTGAGCAAGGTGAGTGAGGCAGTGAGCAGGGTGAGTGAGGCAGTGAGCAGGGTGAGAGTGAGGCAGTGAGCAGGGTGAGTGAGGCAGTGAGCAGGGTGAGATTGAGGCAGTGAGCAGGGTGAGTGAGGCAGTGAGCAGGGTGAGAGTGAGGCAGTGAGCAGGGTGAGAGTGAGGCAGTGAGCAGGGTGAGTGAGGCAGTGAGCAGGGTGAGAGTGAGGCAGTGAGCAGGGTGAGTGAGGCAATGAGCAGGGTGAGAGTGAGCCAGTGAGCAAGGTGAATGAGGCAGTGAGCAGAGTGAGTGAGGCAGTGAGCAGGGTGAGTGAGGCAGTGAGCAGGGTGAGAGTGAGGCAGTGAGCAGGGTGAGAGTAAGGCAGTTAGCCAGGTCAGATTGAGGTAGTGAGCAGAGTGAGTGAGATAGTGAGCAGGGTGAGAGTGCGGCAGTGAGCAGGGTGAGAGTGAGGCAGTGTAGTTGGGTGAGAATGGGGCAGTGAGCAGGGTGAGAGTGAGGCAGTGAGCAGGGTGGGAGTGAGGCAGTGAGCAGGGTGAGAGTGAGGCAGTGAACAGGGTGGGAATGAAACAGTGGGCAGAGTGAGTGAGGAAGTGAGCAGCGTGGGTGAGGCACTGAGTAGGGTCGGAGATAGGCAGTGAGCAGAGTGAGTGAGGCAGTGAACAGGGTGGGAGTGAAGACAATGTGCATGATGAGTGAGGCAGTGAGTAAGGTGAGAGTGAGGCACTGAGTAGGGTGAAAGTCAAGCAATGAGCAGGGTGAGTGAGGCATTGAGCAGGGTGAGAGTGAGGCAGTCAGCAGGGTGTGAGTGAGGCAGTGAACAGGGTGGGAATGAAACAGTTAGCAGAGATAGTGAGGAAGTGTGCAGCGTGCGTGAGGCACTGAGCAGGGTGAGAGTGAGGCAGTCAGCAGGGTGAGAGTGAGCTAGTGAGCAGAGTGAGTGAGGCACTGAGTAGGGTGGGAGTGAGGCAGTGAGCATGATGAGTGAGGCAGTGAGCTGAGTGAGTGAGGCAGTGAAGAGGGTAAGAGTGAGGCAGTGAACAGGGTGAGAGAGGCAGTGAGCAGGGTGAGTCAGGCAGAGAGTAGAGTGAGTGAGTCAGTGAACGGATTGAGAGTGAGGCAGTGTGCAAGGTGAGAGTGAGGTTGTGAACAGTGTGAGAGCGAAGCAGTGTGCAGCATGAGAATGATAGAGGGAGCAGAATGAGTGAGGCAGTGAACAGGGTGGGAGTGAGGCAGTGAACAGGGTGGGAGTGAGACAGTGAGCAGGGTGAGAGCGAGGCAGTGAACAGAGAGGGAGTGAGACAATGAGTCAAGTGTTAAGTCATTGAACAGAGTGGGAGTGAGGCAGTGAGCAGGATGAGAATGAGGCGGTGAGCAGAGTGTGTGAGGCAGGGAACAGGGTGGGAGTTGAGCAGTGAACAGGGTGGGAATCATTCAGTGAGCAGAGTGAGTGAGGCAGTGAAAAGCATGAGAATGAGGCAGTGAGCAGAGTGGGAGTGCGGCAGTGAAAAGGGTGAGAATGAGACAGTGAGCAGAGTGAGTGAGGCAGTGATGCAGGTTGGGAATCAGTCAGTGAGCAGGGTGAGAGTGAGTCAGTGAACATGGTGAGAGTGAAGCAGTGTGCAGCATGAGAATGCGGCAGTTAGCAGAGTGACTGCGGCAGGGAACAGGGTGGGAGTGAAGAATCGAGCAAGGTGAGTGTGAGGCAATGAGCACAGTGGAAGTGAGGCAGTCAGGAAGGTGAGTGAGGCAGTGAACAGGGTGAGACTGAGGCAGTGAACAGGGTGGGAGTGAGACAGTGTGTATGGTGGGAGTGAGGCAGAGTGTGAGGTTGGGTGTGAGGTAGTGAGCAGGTTGAGAATGAGGCAGTGAGCAGGGTGAGAGTGAAGCAGTGAGGAGTGTGGGAGTGAGACAGTGAACAGGCTGGGAGTGAGACAGTGTGTAGGGTGGGAGTGAGGCAGTGAGTGAGGTTGGGTGTGAGGCAGTGAACAGGGTGAGAGGGAGGCAATAAGCAGTGTGTCTTACGCTATGAGCAGGGTGAGAATGAGGCAGTGAGCAAACTAAGTGAGGAAGTGAATGGGGCAAGAGCGACGCAGTGAACACGGTGAGAGTGAAGCAGAGAGCAGGTAAAAATGAGGCAGTGTGCAGGGTGAGTGAGGCAGTGAGCAGGGTGAGAGTGAGGCAGTGAACAGCGTGGGAGTGAAACAGTGAGCAGAGTGAGTGAGGAAGTGAACAGCATGGGTGAGGCACTGAGTGGGGTGGGAGTTAGGCAGTGAGCAGAGTGAGAGTGAGGCAGTGAACAGGGTGGGAGTGAGGCAGTGAGCAGGGTGAGAGTGAGGCAGTGAACAGGGTGAGAGTGAGGCAGTGAGCAGGGTGATAGTGCGTCAGTGAGCAGGGTGGGAGTGAGGCAGTCAACAGGGTGAGAGTGAGGCAGTGAACAGGGTGAGAGTGAGGCAGCGAACAGGGTGGGAGTGAAACAGTGAGCAGAGATAGTGAGGAAGTGAGCAGTGAGGAGTGTGGGAGTGAGACAGTGAACAGGCTGGGAGTGAGACACTGAGTAGGGTGGGAGATAGGCAGTGAGCAGAGTGAGTGAGGCAGTGAGCAAGGTGGGTGTGTGGCAGTGAGCAGAGTGAGGCAGTGAACAGGGTGGGAGTGAAACAGTGAGCAGAGATAGTGAGGAAGTGAGCAGTGAGGAGTGTGGGAGTGAGACAGTGAACAGGCTGGGAGTGAGGCACTGAGTAGGGTGGGAGATAGGCAGTGAGCAGAGTGAGTGAGGCAGTGAGCAAGGTGGGTGTGTGGCAGTGAGCAGAGTGAGTGAGGCATTGAGCAGGGTGAGAGTGAGGCACTGACTAGGGTGAAAGTCAGGCAATGAGCAGGGTGAGTGAGGAATCGAGCAAGGTGAGAGTGAGGCAATGAGCAGGGAGACAGGGAGCAGAGTGAGTGAGGCAGTGAACAGGGTGGGAGTGAGGCAGTGAGCAGGGTGAGAGTGAGGCAGTGAACAGGGTGAGAGTGAGGCAGTGAGCAGGGTGATTGTGCGGCAGTGAGCAGGGTGGGAGTGAGGCAGTGAACAGGGTGAGAGTGAGGCAGTGAACAGGGTGAGAGTCAGGCAGTGAACAGGGTGGGAGTGAAACAGTGAGCAGAGATAGTGAAGAAGTGAGCAGCGTGGGTGAGGCACTGAGTAGGGTGGGAGATAGGCAGTGAGCAGAGTGAGTGAGGCAGTGAGCAAGGTGGGTGTGTGGCAGTGAGCAGAGTGAGTGAGGCATTGAGCAGGGTGAGAGTGAGGCACTGACTAGGGTGAAAGTCAGGCAATGAGCAGGGTGAGTGAGGCATTGAGCAGGGTGAGAGTGAGGCAGTGAGCAGGGTGAGAGTGAGCTAGTGAGCAGAGTGAGTGAGGCACTGAGTAGGGTGGGAGTGAGGCAGTGAGCATGATGAGTGAGGCAGTGAACAGGGTGTGTGTGTGGCAGTGAGCAGAGTGAGTGAGGCAGTGAGCAGAGTGAGTGAGGCAGTGAGCAGGGTGAGAGTGAGGCAGTGAGCAGGGTGTGAGAGGCAGTGAACAGGGTGAGAGAGGCAAACAGCAGAGTGAGTGAGGCAGTGAGCAGAGTGAGTGAGGCAGTGAACAGGGTGAGAGTGAGGCAGTGAGCAGGATGGGAGTGAGGCAGTGAGCAGGATGAGAATGAGGCAGTGAGCAGGGTGAGAGTGAGGCAGTGAGCAGGATGAGAGTGAGGCAGTGAGCAGGATGAGAGTGAGGCAGTGAGCAGGGTGAGAGTCAGGCAGTGAGCAGGGTGAGAGTGAGGCAGTAAGCAGGGTGAGAGTCAGGCAGTGAGCAGGGTGGGAGTGAGGCAGTGAACATGCAAGTGAGGCAGTGAGCAGAGTGAATAAGGCAGTGAGCAGGGTGAGAATGAGGCAGTGTAAAGGGTGAGAGAGGCAGTGAGCAGGGTGAGTCAGGCAGAGAGTAGAGTGAGTGAGTCAGTGAACGGATTGAGAGTGAGGCAGTGTGCAAGGTGAGAGTGAGGTTGTGAACAGGGTGAGAGCGAAGCAGTGTGCAGCATGAGAATGATAGAGGGAGCAGAATGAGTGAGGCAGTGAACAGGGTGGGAGTGAGGCAGTGAACAGGGTGAGAGTGAGGCAGTGAGCAGGGTGGAAGTGAGGCAGTGAGCAGGGTGGGAGTGAGACAGTGAGCAGGGTGAGAGCGAGGCAGTGAACAGAGAGGGAGTGAGACAATGAGTCAAGTGGTGAGGCATTGAACAGAGTGGGAGTGAGGCAGTGAGCAGGGTGAGAATCAGGCGGTGAGCAGAGTGAGTGAGGCAGGGAACAGGGTGGGAGTTGGGCAGTGAACAGGGTGGGAATCAGTCAGTGAGCAGAGTGAGTGAGGCAGTGAAAAGCGTGAGAATGAGGCAGTGAGCAGAGTGGGAGTGCGGCAGTGAAAAGCGTGAGAATGAGGCAGTGAGCAGAGTGGGAGTGCAGCAGTGAAAAGGGTGAGAATGAGGCAGTGAGAAGAGTGAGTGAGGCAGTGTGCAGGTTGGGAATCATTCAGCGAGCAGGGTGAGAGTGAGTCAGTGAACATGGTGAGAGTGAAGCAGTGTGCAGCATGAGAATGAGGAAGTCAGCAGAGTGACTGAGGCAGGGAACAGGTTGGGATTGATTAAGTGAACGGGGTGGGAGTGAAGCAGTGAGCAGGGTGAGAGTGAAGCAGTGAGGAGTGTGGGAGTGAGACAGTGAACAGGCTGGGAATGAGACAGTGTGTAGGGTGGGATTGAGGCCGTGAGTGAGGTTAGGTGTGAGGTAGTGAACAGGGTGAGAGTGAGGCAACAGGCAGGGTGTCTTAGGCTATGAGCAGGGTGAGAGTGAAGGAGTGAGGAGCGTGGGTGTGAGGCAGTGAACAGGAAATGAGGCAGTGAGCAGGGTGAGAGTGAGGCAGTGAGCAGGGTGAGAGTGAAGCAGTGAGCAGGGTGAAAGTGAGGCAGTGAGCAGGCTGGGAGTGAGACAGTGTGTAGTGTGGGAGTGAGGCAGTGAGCAGGGTCATCGTGAAGTAGTGAGCAGTGTGAGAGAGTCAGTGAGCAGAGTGAGTGAGGCAGTGATCATCGTGAGGGTGCAGCAGTGAGCAGGGTGAGCGTGAGGCAGTGAGCAGGTTGGGAGTGAGACAGTGAGCAGGATGAGACTGAGGCAGTGAGCAGGGTGGGAGTGAGGTAGTGAACAGGTTGGGAGTGAGACAGGGAGCATGCTGGAAGTGAGCCAGTGAGCAGGATGAGACTGAGGCAGTGAGCAGGGTGGGAGTGAGGTAGTGAGCAGAGTGAGTAAGGCAGTGAGCCGAGTGAGATAGGCAGTGAGCAGCGTGAGAGTGAGGCAGTGAGCGGGGTGGAAGTGAGGTAGTGAGCAGGGTGGGAGTGAGGCATTGAGCAGGGTGAATGAGGAAGTGAGCAGGGTGACAGTGAGGCAGTGAGCATGGTGGAAGTGAGGCAGTGAGCAGGGTGAGAGAGGCAGTGAGCAGGGTGTGAGGCAGTGAGCAGGGTGGGAGTGAGGCATTGAGCAGGGTGAGTGAGGTAGTGAGCAGGGTGAGTGAGGCAGTGAGCAGGGTGACAGTGAGGCAGTGAGCAGAGTGGGTGTGAGGCAGTGAACAGGGTGGGAGTGAGTCAGTGAACAGGCTGGGAGTGAGTTAGTGAGCAGGGTGAGTGAGGTAGTGTGCAGGGTGAGAGTGAAGCAGTGAGCAGGCTGGGAGTGAGGCATTGAGCAGGGTGAATGAGGCAGTGGGCAGATTGAGAGAGGCAGTGAGCAGGTGAGATTGAAGCATTGAGCAGGGTGGGAGTGAGACAGTGAGCAGGCTGGGAGTGAGGCAATGAGCATGATGAGTGAGGCATTGAGCAGGGTGAGAGTGAGTAAGTGAGCAGTGTTAGTGAGGCAGTAGGCAGGGCAACTGAGGCTGTGAGTAGGGTGGGAGTGAGGCAGTGAGCAGAGTGAGTGAGGCATTGAGCAGAGTGAGTGAGGCAGTGTGCAGAGTGAGTGAGGCAGTGAGCAGAGTGAGTGAGGCATTGAGCAGAGTGAGTGAGGCAGTGTGCAGAGTGAGTGAGGCAGTGAGCAGAGTGAGTGAGGCAGTGAGTAGGGTGAGAGTGAGGCAGTGTGCAGAGTGAGTGAGGCATTGAGCAGAGTGAGTGAGGCAGTGAGCAGAGTGAGTGAGGCAGTGAGTAGGGTGAGAGTGAGGCAGTGTGCAGAGTGAGTGAGGCAGTGAGCCGAGTGAGTGAGGCAGTGAGCAGGGTGAGTGAGGCAGTGAAGCAGGGTGAGAGTGAGGCAGTGAGCAAGGTGAGTGAGGCAGTGAGCAGGGTGAGTGAGGCAGTGAGCAGGGTGAGAGTGAGGCAGTGAGCAGGGTGAGTGAGGCAGTGAGCAGGGTGAGATTGAGGCAGTGAGCAGGGTGAGTGAGGCAGTGAGCAGGGTGAGAGTGAGGCAGTGAGCAGGGTGAGAGTGAGGCAGTGAGCAGGGTGAGTGAGGCAGTGAGCAGGGTGAGAGTGAGGCAGTGAGCAGGGTGAGTGAGGCAATGAGCAGGGTGAGAGTGAGCCAGTGAGCAAGGTGAATGAGGCAGTGAGCAGAGTGAGTGAGGCAGTGAGCAGGGTGAGTGAGGCAGTGAGCAGGGTGAGAGTGAGGCAGTGAGCAGGGTGAGAGTAAGGCAGTTAGCCAGGTCAGATTGAGGTAGTGAGCAGAGTGAGTGAGATAGTGAGCAGGGTGAGAGTGCGGCAGTGAGCAGGGTGAGAGTGAGGCAGTGTAGTTGGGTGAGAATGGGGCAGTGAGCAGGGTGAGAGTGAGGCAGTGAGCAGGGTGGGAGTGAGGCAGTGAGCAGGGTGAGAGTGAGGCAGTGAACAGGGTGGGAATGAAACAGTGGGCAGAGTGAGTGAGGAAGTGAGCAGCGTGGGTGAGGCACTGAGTAGGGTGGGAGATAGGCAGTGAGCAGAGTGAGTGAGGCAGTGAACAGGGTGGGAGTGAAGACAATGTGCATGATGAGTGAGGCAGTGAGTAAGGTGAGAGTGAGGCACTGAGTAGGGTGAAAGTCAAGCAATGAGCAGGGTGAGTGAGGCATTGAGCAGGGTGAGAGTGAGGCAGTCAGCAGGGTGTGAGTGAGGCAGTGAACAGGGTGGGAATGAAACAGTTAGCAGAGATAGTGAGGAAGTGTGCAGCGTGCGTGAGGCACTGAGCAGGGTGAGAGTGAGGCAGTCAGCAGGGTGAGAGTGACCTAGTGAGCAGAGTGAGTGAGGCACTGAGTAGTGTGGGAGTGAGGCAGTGAGCATGATGAGTGAGGCAGTGAGCTGAGTGAGTGAGGCAGTGAAGAGGGTAAGAGTGAGGCAGTGAACAGGGTGAGAGAGGCAGTGAGCAGGGTGAGTCAGGCAGAGAGTAGAGTGAGTGAGTCAGTGAACGGATTGAGAGTGAGGCAGTGTGCAAGGTGAGAGTGAGGTTGTGAACAGTGTGAGAGCGAAGCAGTGTGCAGCATGAGAATGATAGAGGGAGCAGAATGAGTGAGGCAGTGAACAGGGTGGGAGTGAGGCAGTGAACAGGGTGGGAGTGAGACAGTGAGCAGGGTGAGAGCGAGGCAGTGAACAGAGAGGGAGTGAGACAATGAGTCAAGTGTTAAGTCATTGAACAGAGTGGGAGTGAGGCAGTGAGCAGGATGAGAATGAGGCGGTGAGCAGAGTGTGTGAGGCAGGGAACAGGGTGGGAGTTGAGCAGTGAACAGGGTGGGAATCATTCAGTGAGCAGAGTGAGTGAGGCAGTGAAAAGCATGAGAATGAGGCAGTGAGCAGAGTGGGAGTGCGGCAGTGAAAAGGGTGAGAATGAGACAGTGAGCAGAGTGAGTGAGGCAGTGATGCAGGTTGGGAATCAGTCAGTGAGCAGGGTGAGAGTGAGTCAGTGAACATGGTGAGAGTGAAGCAGTGTGCAGCATGAGAATGCGGCAGTTAGCAGAGTGACTGCGGCAGGGAACAGGGTGGGAGTGAAGAATCGAGCAAGGTGAGTGTGAGGCAATGAGCACAGTGGAAGTGAGGCAGTCAGGAAGGTGAGTGAGGCAGTGAACAGGGTGAGACTGAGGCAGTGAACAGGGTGGGAGTGAGACAGTGTGTATGGTGGGAGTGAGGCAGAGTGTGAGGTTGGGTGTGAGGTAGTGAGCAGGTTGAGAATGAGGCAGTGAGCAGGGTGAGAGTGAAGCAGTGAGGAGTGTGGGAGTGAGACAGTGAACAGGCTGGGAGTGAGACAGTGTGTAGGGTGGGAGTGAGGCAGTGAGTGAGGTTGGGTGTGAGGCAGTGAACAGGGTGAGAGGGAGGCAATAAGCAGTGTGTCTTACGCTATGAGCAGGGTGAGAATGAGGCAGTGAGCAAACTAAGTGAGGAAGTGAATGGGGCAAGAGCGACGCAGTGAACACGGTGAGAGTGAAGCAGAGAGCAGGTAAAAATGAGGCAGTGTGCAGGGTGAGTGAGGCAGTGAGCAGGGTGAGAGTGAGGCAGTGAACAGCGTGGGAGTGAAACAGTGAGCAGAGTGAGTGAGGAAGTGAACAGCATGGGTGAGGCACTGAGTGGGGTGGGAGTTAGGCAGTGAGCAGAGTGAGAGTGAGGCAGTGAACAGGGTGGGAGTGAGGCAGTGAGCAGGGTGAGAGTGAGGCAGTGAACAGGGTGAGAGTGAGGCAGTGAGCAGGGTGATAGTGCGTCAGTGAGCAGGGTGGGAGTGAGGCAGTCAACAGGGTGAGAGTGAGGCAGTGAACAGGGTGAGAGTGAGGCAGCGAACAGGGTGGGAGTGAAACAGTGAGCAGAGATAGTGAGGAAGTGAGCAGTGAGGAGTGTGGGAGTGAGACAGTGAACAGGCTGGGAGTGAGACACTGAGTAGGGTGGGAGATAGGCAGTGAGCAGAGTGAGTGAGGCAGTGAGCAAGGTGGGTGTGTGGCAGTGAGCAGAGTGAGGCAGTGAACAGGGTGGGAGTGAAACAGTGAGCAGAGATAGTGAGGAAGTGAGCAGTGAGGAGTGTGGGAGTGAGACAGTGAACAGGCTGGGAGTGAGGCACTGAGTAGGGTGGGAGATAGGCAGTGAGCAGAGTGAGTGAGGCAGTGAGCAAGGTGGGTGTGTGGCAGTGAGCAGAGTGAGTGAGGCATTGAGCAGGGTGAGAGTGAGGCACTGACTAGGGTGAAAGTCAGGCAATGAGCAGGGTGAGTGAGGAATCGAGCAAGGTGAGAGTGAGGCAATGAGCAGGGAGACAGGGAGCAGAGTGAGTGAGGCAGTGAACAGGGTGGGAGTGAGGCAGTGAGCAGGGTGAGAGTGAGGCAGTGAACAGGGTGAGAGTGAGGCAGTGAGCAGGGTGATTGTGCGGCAGTGAGCAGGGTGGGAGTGAGGCAGTGAACAGGGTGAGAGTGAGGCAGTGAACAGGGTGAGAGTCAGGCAGTGAACAGGGTGGGAGTGAAACAGTGAGCAGAGATAGTGAAGAAGTGAGCAGCGTGGGTGAGGCACTGAGTAGGGTGGGAGATAGGCAGTGAGCAGAGTGAGTGAGGCAGTGAGCAAGGTGGGTGTGTGGCAGTGAGCAGAGTGAGTGAGGCATTGAGCAGGGTGAGAGTGAGGCACTGACTAGGGTGAAAGTCAGGCAATGAGCAGGGTGAGTGAGGCATTGAGCAGGGTGAGAGTGAGGCAGTGAGCAGGGTGAGAGTGAGCTAGTGAGCAGAGTGAGTGAGGCACTGAGTAGGGTGGGAGTGAGGCAGTGAGCATGATGAGTGAGGCAGTGAACAGGGTGTGTGTGTGGCAGTGAGCAGAGTGAGTGAGGCAGTGAGCAGAGTGAGTGAGGCAGTGAGCAGGGTGAGAGTGAGGCAGTGAGCAGGGTGTGAGAGGCAGTGAACAGGGTGAGAGAGGCAAACAGCAGAGTGAGTGAGGCAGTGAGCAGAGTGAGTGAGGCAGTGAACAGGGTGAGAGTGAGGCAGTGAGCAGGATGGGAGTGAGGCAGTGAGCAGGATGAGAATGAGGCAGTGAGCAGGGTGAGAGTGAGGCAGTGAGCAGGATGAGAGTGAGGCAGTGAGCAGGATGAGAGTGAGGCAGTGAGCAGGGTGAGAGTCAGGCAGTGAGCAGGGTGAGAGTGAGGCAGTAAGCAGGGTGAGAGTCAGGCAGTGAGCAGGGTGGGAGTGAGGCAGTGAACATGCAAGTGAGGCAGTGAGCAGAGTGAATAAGGCAGTGAGCAGGGTGAGAATGAGGCAGTGTAAAGGGTGAGAGAGGCAGTGAGCAGGGTGAGTCAGGCAGAGAGTAGAGTGAGTGAGTCAGTGAACGGATTGAGAGTGAGGCAGTGTGCAAGGTGAGAGTGAGGTTGTGAACAGGGTGAGAGCGAAGCAGTGTGCAGCATGAGAATGATAGAGGGAGCAGAATGAGTGAGGCAGTGAACAGGGTGGGAGTGAGGCAGTGAACAGGGTGAGAGTGAGGCAGTGAGCAGGGTGGAAGTGAGGCAGTGAGCAGGGTGGGAGTGAGACAGTGAGCAGGGTGAGAGCGAGGCAGTGAACAGAGAGGGAGTGAGACAATGAGTCAAGTGGTGAGGCATTGAACAGAGTGGGAGTGAGGCAGTGAGCAGGGTGAGAATCAGGCGGTGAGCAGAGTGAGTGAGGCAGGGAACAGGGTGGGAGTTGGGCAGTGAACAGGGTGGGAATCAGTCAGTGAGCAGAGTGAGTGAGGCAGTGAAAAGCGTGAGAATGAGGCAGTGAGCAGAGTGGGAGTGCGGCAGTGAAAAGCGTGAGAATGAGGCAGTGAGCAGAGTGGGAGTGCAGCAGTGAAAAGGGTGAGAATGAGGCAGTGAGAAGAGTGAGTGAGGCAGTGTGCAGGTTGGGAATCATTCAGCGAGCAGGGTGAGAGTGAGTCAGTGAACATGGTGAGAGTGAAGCAGTGTGCAGCATGAGAATGAGGAAGTCAGCAGAGTGACTGAGGCAGGGAACAGGTTGGGATTGATTAAGTGAACGGGGTGGGAGTGAAGCAGTGAGCAGGGTGAGAGTGAAGCAGTGAGGAGTGTGGGAGTGAGACAGTGAACAGGCTGGGAATGAGACAGTGTGTAGGGTGGGATTGAGGCCGTGAGTGAGGTTAGGTGTGAGGTAGTGAACAGGGTGAGAGTGAGGCAACAGGCAGGGTGTCTTAGGCTATGAGCAGGGTGAGAGTGAAGGAGTGAGGAGCGTGGGTGTGAGGCAGTGAACAGGAAATGAGGCAGTGAGCAGGGTGAGAGTGAGGCAGTGAGCAGGGTGAGAGTGAAGCAGTGAGCAGGGTGAAAGTGAGGCAGTGAGCAGGCTGGGAGTGAGACAGTGTGTAGTGTGGGAGTGAGGCAGTGAGTGAGGTTCGGTGTGATGTAGTGAGCAGAGTGAGAATGAGGCAGTGTGTAGGGTGGGAGTGAGGCAGTGAGTGAGGTTGGGTGTGAGGTAGTGAGCAGGGTCGGAGTGAGGCAGTGAGCAGGGTGGGTGTGAGGCAGTGAGCAGGCTGGGTGTGAGGCATTGAGCAGGGTGAGTGAGGCAGTGAGCAGGGTCGGAGTGAGGCAGTGAGCAGGGTGGGTGTGAGGCAGTGAGCAGGCTGGGTGTGAGGCATTGAGCAGGGTGAGTGAGGCAGTGAGCAGGGTCGGAGTGAGGCAGTGAGCAGGCTGGGTGTGAGGCAGCTAACATGGTGGGAGTGAGTCAGTGAACAGGGTGGGAGTGAGAGTGAGGTAGTGAGCAGGGTGAGAGTGAGGCAGTGAGCAGCGTGGGAGTGACGCAGTGAGCAGGGTCATCGTGAAGTAGTGAGCAGTGTGAGAGAGTCAGTGAGCAGAGTGAGTGAGGCAGTGATCATCGTGAGGGTGCGGCAGTGAGCAGGGTGAGAGTGAAGCAGTGAGCAGGCTGGGAGTGAGGCAGTGAGCAGGGTGACAGCGAGGCAGTGAGCAGCGTGGGAGTGACGCAGTGAGCAGGGTGAAAGTGAGGCAGTGAGCAGGCTGGGAGTGAGACAGTGTGTAGTGTGGGAGTGAGGCAGTGAGTGAGGTTCGGTGTGATATAGTGAGCAGAGTGAGAATGAGGCAGTGTGTAGGGTGGGAGTGAGGCAGTGAGTGAGGTTGGGTGTGAGGTAGTGAGCAGGGTCGGAGTGAGGCAGTGAGCAGGGTGGGTGTGAGGCAGTGAGCAGGCTGGGTGTGAGGCATTGAGCAGGGTGAGTGAGGCAGTGAGCAGGGTCGGAGTGAGGCAGTGAGCAGGGTGGGTGTGAGGCAGTGAGCAGGCTGGGTGTGAGGCATTGAGCAGGGTGAGTGAGGCAGTGAGCAGGGTCGGAGTGAGGCAGTGAGCAGGCTGGGTGTGAGGCAGTTAACATGGTGGGAGTGAGTCAGTGAACAGGGTGGGAGTGAGAGTGAGGTAGTGAGCAGGGTGAGAGTGAGGCAGTGAGCAGCGTGGGAGTGACGCAGTGAGCAGGGTCATCGTGAAGTAGTGAGCAGTGTGAGAGAGTCAGTGAGCAGAGTGAGTGAGGCAGTGATCATCGTGAGGGTGCGGCAGTGAGCAGGGTGAGAGTGAAGCAGTGAGCAGGCTGCGAGTGAGGCAGTGAGCAGGGTGAGAGTGAGGCAGTGAGCAGCGTGGGAGTGACGCAGTGAGCAGGGTCATCGTGAAGTAGTGAGCAGTGTGAGAGAGTCAGTGAGCAGAGTGAGTGAGGCAGTGATCATCGTGAGGGTGCAGCAGTGAGCAGGGTGAGCGTGAGGCATGAGCAGGTTGGGAGTGAGACAGTGAGCAGGATGAGACTGAGGCAGTGAGCAGGGTGGGAGTGAGGTAGTGAACAGGTTGGGAGTGAGACAGGGAGCATGCTGGAAGTGAGCCAGTGAGCAGGATGAGACTGAGGCAGTGAGCAGGGTGGGAGTGAGGTAGTGAGCAGAGTGAGTAAGGCAGTGAGCCGAGTGAGATAGGCAGTGAGCAGCGTGAGAGTGAGGCAGTGAGCGGGGTGGAAGTGAGGTAGTGAGCAGGGTGGGAGTGAGGCATTGAGCAGGGTGAATGAGGAAGTGAGCAGGGTGACAGTGAGGCAGTGAGCATGGTGGAAGTGAGGCAGTGAGCAGGGTGAGTGAGGCAGTGAGCAGGGTGAGTGAGGCAGTGAGCAGGGTGGGAGTGAGGCATTGAGCAGGGTGAGTGAGGTAGTGAGCAGGGTGAGTGAGGCAGTGAGCAGGGTGACAGTGAGGCAGTGAGCAGAGTGGGTGTGAGGCAGTGAACAGGGTGGGAGTGAGTCAGTGAACAGGCTGGGAGTGAGTTAGTGAGCAGGGTGAGTGAGGTAGTGTGCAGGGTGAGAGTGAAGCAGTGAGCAGGCTGGGAGTGAGGCATTGAGCAGGGTGAATGAGGCAGTGGGCAGATTGAGAGAGGCAGTGAGCAGGTGAGATTGAAGCATTGAGCAGGGTGGTAGTGAGACAGTGAGCAGGCTGGGAGTGAGGCAATGAGCATGATGAGTGAGGCATTGAGCAGGGTGAGAGTGAGTAAGTGAGCAGTGTTAGTGAGGCAGTAGGCAGGGCAACTGAGGCTGTGAGTAGGGTGGGAGTGAGGCAGTGAGCAGAGTGAGTGAGGCATTGAGCAGAGTGAGTGAGGCAGTGAGCAGAGTGAGTGAGGCATTGAGCAGAGTGAGTGAGGCAGTGTGCAGAGTGAGTGAGGCAGTGAGCAGAGTGAGTGAGGCAGTGAGTAGGGTGAGAGTGAGGCAGTGTGCAGAGTGAGTGAGGCATTGAGCAGAGTGAGTGAGGCAGTGAGCAGGGTGAGTGAGGCAGTGAAGCAGGGTGAGAGTGAGGCAGTGAGCAAGGTGAGTGAGGCAGTGAGCAGGGTGAGTGAGGCAGTGAGCAGGGTGAGAGTGAGGCAGTGAGCAGGGTGAGTGAGGCAGTGAGCAGGGTGAGATTGAGGCAGTGAGCAGGGTGAGTGAGGCAGTGAGCAGGGTGAGAGTGAGGCAGTGAGCAGGGTGAGAGTGAGGCAGTGAGCAGGGTGAGTGAGGCAGTGAGCAGGGTGAGAGTGAGGCAGTGAGCAGGGTGAGTGAGGCAGTGAGCAGGGTGAGAGTGAGCCAGTGAGCAAGGTGAATGAGGCAGTGAGCAGGGTGAGAGTGAGGCAGTGAGCAGGGTGAGTGAGGCAGTGAGCAGGGTGAGAGTGAGCCAGTGAGCAAGGTGAATGAGGCAGTGAGCAGAGTGAGTGAGGCAGTGAACAGGGTGGGAGTGAGGCAGTGAGCAGGGTGAGAGTGAGGCAGTGAACAGGGTGAGAGTGAGGCAGTGAGCAGGGTGATAGTGCGTCAGTGAGCAGGGTGGGAGTGAGGCAGTGAACAGGGTGAGAGTGAGGCAGTGAACAGGGTGAGAGTGAGGCAGCGAACAGGGTGGGAGTGAAACAGTGAGCAGAGATAGTGAAGAAGTGAGCAGCGTGGGTGAGGCACTGAGTAGGGTGGGAGATAGGCAGTGAGCAGAGTGAGTGAGGCAGTGAGCAAGGTGGGTGTGTGGCAGTGAGCAGAGTGAGTGAGGCATTGAGCAGGGTGAGAGTGAGGCACTGACTAGGGTGAAAGTCAGGCAATGAGCAGGGTGAGTGAGGCAGTGAGCAGGGTGGGAGTGAGGCATTGAGCAGGGTGAGTGTGGTAGTGAGCAGGGTGTGTGAGGCAGTGAGCAGGGTGACAGTGAGGCAGTGAGCAGAGTGGGTGTGAGGCAGTGAACAGGGTGGGAGTGAGTCAGTGAACAGGCTGGGAGTGAGTTAGTGAGCAGGGTGAGTGAGGTAGTGTGCAGGGTGAGAGTGAAGCAGTGAGCAGGCTGGGAGTGAGGCATTGAGCAGGGTGAATGAGGCAGTGGGCAGATTGAGAGAGGCAGTGAGCAGGTGAGATTGAAGCATTGAGCAGGGTGGGAGTGAGACAGTGAGCAGGCTGGGAGTGAGGCAATGAGCAAGATGAGTGAGGCATTGAGCAGGGTGAGAGTGAGTAAGTGAGCAGTGTTAGTGAGGCAGTAGGCAGGGCAACTGAGGCTGTGAGTAGGGTGGGAGTGAGGCAGTGAGCAGAGTGAGTGAGGCATTGAGCAGAGTGAGTGAGGCAGTGAGCAGAGTGAGTGAGGCATTGAGCAGAGTGAGTGAGGCAGTGTGCAGAGTGAGTGAGGCAGTGAGCAGAGTGAGTGAGGCAGTGAGTAGGGTGAGAGTGAGGCAGTGTGCAGAGTGAGTGAGGCATTGAGCAGAGTGAGTGAGGCAGTGAGCAGGGTGAGTGAGGCAGTGAAGCAGGGTGAGAGTGAGGCAGTGAGCAAGGTGAGTGAGGCAGTGAGCAGGGTGAGTGAGGCAGTGAGCAGGGTGAGAGTGAGGCAGTGAGCAGGGTGAGTGAGGCAGTGAGCAGAGTGAGTGAGGCAGTGAGCAGGGTGAGTGAGGCAGTGAGCAGGGTGAGAGTGAGGCAGTGAGCAGGGTGAGAGTGAGGCAGTGAGCAGGGTGAGTGAGGCAGTGAGCAGGGTGAGAGTGAGGCAGTGAGCAGGGTGAGTGAGGCAGTGAGCAGGGTGAGAGTGAGCCAGTGAGCAAGGTGAATGAGGCAGTGAGCAGAGTGAGTGAGGCAGTGAGCAGGGTGAGTGAGGCAGTGAGCAGGGTGAGAGTGAGGCAGTGAGCAGGGTGAGAGTAAGGCAGTTAGCCAGGTCAGATTGAGGTAGTGAGCAGAGTGAGTGAGATAGTGAGCAGGGTGAGAGTGCGGCAGTGAGCAGGGTGAGAGTGAGGCAGTGTAGTTGGGTGAGAATGGGGCAGTGAGCAGGGTGAGAGTGAGGCAGTGAGCAGGGTGGGAGTGAGGCAGTGAGCAGGGTGAGAGTGAGGCAGTGAACAGGGTGGGAATGAAACAGTGGGCAGAGTGAGTGAGGAAGTGAGCAGCGTGGGTGAGGCACTGAGTAGGGTGGGAGATAGGCAGTGAGCAGAGTGAGTGAGGCAGTGAACAGGGTGGGAGTGAAGACAATGTGCATGATGAGTGAGGCAGTGAGTAAGGTGAGAGTGAGGCACTGAGTAGGGTGAAAGTCAAGCAATGAGCAGGGTGAGTGAGGCATTGAGCAGGGTGAGAGTGAGGCAGTCAGCAGGGTGTGAGTGAGGCAGTGAACAGGGTGGGAATGAAACAGTTAGCAGAGATAGTGAGGAAGTGAGCAGCGTGCGTGAGGCACTGAGCAGGGTGAGAGTGAGGCAGTCAGCAGGGTGAGAGTGAGCTAGTGAGCAGAGTGAGTGAGGCACTGAGTAGGGTGGGAGTGAGGCAGTGAGCATGAGTGAGGCAGTGAGCTGAGTGAGTGAGGCAGTGAAGAGGGTAAGAGTGAGGCAGTGAACAGGGTGAGAGAGGCAGTGAGCAGGGTGAGTCAGGCAGAGAGTAGAGTGAGTGAGTCAGTGAACGGATTGAGAGTGAGGCAGTGTGCAAGGTGAGAGTGAGGTTGTGAACAGTGTGAGAGCGAAGCAGTGTGCAGCATGAGAATGATAGAGGGAGCAGAATGAGTGAGGCAGTGAACAGGGTGGGAGTGAGGCAGTGATCAGGGTGGGAGTGAGGCAGTGAGCAGGGTGAGAGCGAGGCAGTGAACAGAGAGGGAGTGAGACAATGAGTCAAGTGTTAAGTCATTGAACAGAGTGGGAGTGAGGCAGTGAGCAGGATGAGAATGAGGCGGTGAGCAGAGTGTGTGAGGCAGGGAACAGGGTGGGAGTTGAGCAGTGAACAGGGTGGGAATCATTCAGTGAGCAGAGTGAGTGAGGCAGTGAAAAGCGTGAGAATGAGGCAGTGAGCAGAGTGGGAGTGCGGCAGTGAAAAGGGTGAGAATGAGACAGTGAGCAGAGTGAGTGAGGCAGTGATGCAGGTTGGGAATCAGTCAGTGAGCAGGGTGAGAGTGAGTCAGTGAACATGGTGAGAGTGAAGCAGTGTGCAGCATGAGAATGCGGCAGTCAGCAGAGTGACTGCGGCAGGGAACAGGGTGGGAGTGAAGAATCGAGCAAGGTGAGTGTGAGGCAATGAGCACAGTGGAAGTGAGGCAGTCAGGAAGGTGAGTGAGGCAGTGAACAGGGTGAGACTGAGGCAGTGAACAGGGTGGGAGTGAGACAGTGTGTATGGTGGGAGTGAGGCAGAGTGTGAGGTTGGGTGTGAGGTAGTGAGCAGGTTGAGAATGAGGCAGTGAGCAGGGTGAGAGTGAAGCAGTGAGGAGTGTGGGAGTGAGACAGTGAACAGGCTGGGAGTGAGACAGTGTGTAGGGTGGGAGTGAGGCAGTGAGTGAGGTTGGGTGTGAGGCAGTGAACAGGGTGAGAGGGAGGCAATAAGCAGTGTGTCTTACGCTATGAGCAGGGTGAGAATGAGGCAGTGAGCAAACTAAGTGAGGAAGTGAATGGGGCAAGAGCGACGCAGTGAACACGGTGAGAGTGAAGCAGAGAGCAGGTAAAAATGAGGCAGTGTGCAGGGTGAGTGAGGCAGTGAGCAGGGTGAGAGTGAGGCAGTGAACAGCGTGGGAGTGAAACAGTGAGCAGAGTGAGTGAGGAAGTGAACAGCATGGGTGAGGCACTGAGTGGGGTGGGAGTTAGGCAGTGAGCAGAGTGAGAGTGAGGCAGTGAACAGGGTGGGAGTGAGGCAGTGAGCAGGGTGAGAGTGAGGCAGTGAACAGGGTGAGAGTGAGGCAGTGAGCAGGGTGATAGTGCGTCAGTGAGCAGGGTGGGAGTGAGGCAGTCAACAGGGTGAGAGTGAGGCAGTGAACAGGGTGAGAGTGAGGCAGCGAACAGGGTGGGAGTGAAACAGTGAGCAGAGATAGTGAGGAAGTGAGCAGTGAGGAGTGTGGGAGTGAGACAGTGAACAGGCTGGGAGTGAGACACTGAGTAGGGTGGGAGATAGGCAGTGAGCAGAGTGAGTGAGGCAGTGAGCAAGGTGGGTGTGTGGCAGTGAGCAGAGTGAGGCAGTGAACAGGGTGGGAGTGAAACAGTGAGCAGAGATAGTGAGGAAGTGAGCAGTGAGGAGTGTGGGAGTGAGACAGTGAACAGGCTGGGAGTGAGGCAGTGAGCAGGGTGAGAGTGAGGCAGTGAACAGGGTGAGAGTGAGGCAGTGAGCAGGGTGATAGTGCGGCAGTGAGCAGGGTGGGAGTGAGGCAGTGAACAGGGTGAGAGTGAGGCAGTGAACAGGGTGAGAGTCAGGCAGTGAACAGGGTGGGAGTGAAACAGTGAGCAGAGATAGTGAAGAAGTGAGCAGCGTGGGTGAGGCACTGAGTAGGGTGGGAGATAGGCAGTGAGCAGAGTGAGTGAGGCAGTGAGCAAGGTGGGTGTGTGGCAGTGAGCAGAGTGAGTGAGGCATTGAGCAGGGTGAGAGTGAGGCACTGACTAGGGTGAAAGTCAGGCAATGAGCAGGGTGAGTGAGGCATTGAGCAGGGTGAGAGTGAGGCAGTGAGCAGGGTGAGAGTGAGCTAGTGAGCAGAGAGAGTGGGGCACTGAGTAGGGTGGGAGTGAGGCAGTGAGCATGATGAGTGAGGCAGTGAACAGGGTGTGTGTGTGGTAGTGAGCAGAGTGAGTGAGGCAGTGAGCAGAGTGAGTGAGGCAGTGAGCAGGGTGAGAGTGAGGCAGTGAGCAGGGTGTGAGAGGCAGTGAACAGGGTGAGAGAGGCAAACAGCAGAGTGAGTGAGGCAGTGAGCAGAGTGAGTGAGGCAGTGAACAGGGTGAGAGTGAGGCAGTGAAAAGGATGGGAGTGAGGCAGTGAGCAGGATGAGAATGAGGCAGTGAGCAGGGTGAGAGTGAGGCAGTGAGCAGGATGAGAGTGAGGCAGTGAGCAGGATGAGAGTGAGGCAGTGAGCAGGGTGAGAGTCAGGCAGTGAGCAGGGTGAGAGTGAGGCAGTAAGCAGGGTGAGAGTCAGGCAGTGAGCAGGGTGGGAGTGAGGCAGTGAACATGCAAGTGAGGCAGTGAGCAGAGTGAATAAGGCAGTGAGCAGGGTGAGAATGAGGCAGTGTAAAGGGTGAGAGAGGCAGTGAGCAGGGTGAGTCAGGCAGAGAGTAGAGTGAGTGAGTCAGTGAACGGATTGAGAGTGAGGCAGTGTGCAAGGTGAGAGTGAGGTTGTGAACAGGGTGAGAGCGAAGCAGTGTGCAGCATGAGAATGATAGAGGGAGCAGAATGAGTGAGGCAGTGAACAGGGTGGGAGTGAGGCAGTGAACAGGGTGAGAGTGAGGCAGTGAGCAGGGTGGAAGTGAGGCAGTGAGCAGGGTGGGAGTGAGACAGTGAGCAGGGTGAGAGCGAGGCAGTGAACAGAGAGGGAGTGAGACAATGAGTCAAGTGGTGAGGCATTGAACAGAGTGGGAGTGAGGCAGTGAGCAGGGTGAGAATCAGGCGGTGAGCAGAGTGAGTGAGGCAGGGAACAGGGTGGGAGTTGGGCAGTGAACAGGGTGGGAATCAGTCAGTGAGCAGAGTGAGTGAGGCAGTGAAAAGCGTGAGAATGAGGCAGTGAGCAGAGTGGGAGTGCGGCAGTGAAAAGCGTGAGAATGAGGCAGTGAGCAGAGTGGGAGTGCAGCAGTGAAAAGGGTGAGAATGAGGCAGTGAGAAGAGTGAGTGAGGCAGTGTGCAGGTTGGGAATCATTCAGTGAGCAGGGTGAGAGTGAGTCAGTGAACATGGTGAGAGTGAAGCAGTGTGCAGCATGAGAATGAGGAAGTCAGCAGAGTGACTGAGGCAGGGAACAGGTTGGGATTGATTAAGTGAACGGGGTGGGAGTGAAGCAGTGAGCAGGGTGAGAGTGAAGCAGTGAGGAGTGTGGGAGTGAGACAGTGAACAGGCTGGGAATGAGACAGTGTGTAGGGTGGGATTGAGGCCGTGAGTGAGGTTAGGTGTGAGGTAGTGAACAGGGTGAGAGTGAGGCAACAGGCAGGGTGTCTTAGGCTATGAGCAGGGTGAGAGTGAAGGAGTGAGGAGCGTGGGTGTGAGGCAGTGAACAGGAAATGAGGCAGTGAGCAGGGTGAGAGTGAGGCAGTGAGCAGGGTGAGAGTGAAGCAGTGAGCAGGGTGAAAGTGAGGCAGTGAGCAGGCTGGGAGTGAGACAGTGTGTAGTGTGGGAGTGAGGCAGTGAGTGAGGTTCGGTGTGATGTAGTGAGCAGAGTGAGAATGAGGCAGTGTGTAGGGTGGGAGTGAGGCAGTGAGTGAGGTTGGGTGTGAGGTAGTGAGCAGGGTCTTAGTGAGGCAGTGAGCAGGGTGGGTGTGAGGCAGTGAGCAGGCTGGGTGTGAGGCATTGAGCAGGGTGAGTGAGGCAGTGAGCAGGGTCGGAGTGAGGCAGTGAGCAGGGTGGGTGTGAGGCAGTGAGCAGGCTGGGTGTGAGGCATTGAGCAGGGTGAGTGAGGCAGTGAGCAGGGTCGGAGTGAGGCAGTGAGCAGGCTGGGTTGAGGCAGTTAACATGGTGGGAGTGAGTCAGTGAACAGGGTGGGAGTGAGAGTGAGGTAGTGAGCAGGGTGAGAGTGAGGCAGTGAGCAGCGTGGGAGTGACGCAGTGAGCAGGGTCATCGTGAAGTAGTGAGCAGTGTGAGAGAGTCAGTGAGCAGAGTGAGTGAGGCAGTGATCATCGTGAGGGTGCGGCAGTGAGCAGGGTGAGAGTGAAGCAGTGAGCAGGCTGGGAGTGAGGCAGTGAGCAGGGTGAGAGTGAGGCAGTGAGCAGCGTGGGAGTGACGCAGTGAGCAGGGTCATCGTGAAGTAGTGAGCAGTGTGAGAGAGTCAGTGAGCAGAGTGAGTGAGGCAGTGATCATCGTGAGGGTGCAGCAGTGAGCAGGGTGAGCGTGAGGCAGTGAGCAGGTTGGGAGTGAGACAGTGAGCAGGATGAGACTGAGGCAGTGAGCAGGGTGGGAGTGAGGTAGTGAACAGGTTGGGAGTGAGACAGGGAGCATGCTGGAAGTGAGCCAGTGAGCAGGATGAGACTGAGGCAGTGAGCAGGGTGGGAGTGAGGTAGTGAGCAGAGTGAGTAAGGCTGTGAGCCGAGTGAGATAGGCAGTGAGCAGCGTGAGAGTGAGGCAGTGAGCGGGGTGGAAGTGAAGTAGTGAGCAGGGTGGGAGTGAGGCATTGAGCAGGGTGAATGAGGAAGTGAGCAGGGTGACAGTGAGGCAGTGAGCATGGTGGAAGTGAGGCAGTGAGCAGGGTGAGTGAGGCAGTGAGCAGGGTGTGAGGCAGTGAGCAGGGTGGGAGTGAGGCATTGAGCAGGGTGAGTGAGGTAGTGAGCAGGGTGAGTGAGGCAGTGAGCAGGGTGACAGTGAGGCAGTGAGCAGAGTGGGTGTGAGGCAGTGAACAGGGTGGGAGTGAGTCAGTGAACAGGCTGGGAGTGAGTTAGTGAGCAGGGTGAGTGAGGTAGTGTGCAGGGTGAGAGTGAAGCAGTGAGCAGGCTGGGAGTGAGGCATTGAGCAGGGTGAATGAGGCAGTGGGCAGATTGAGAGAGGCAGTGAGCAGGTGAGATTGAAGCATTGAGCAGGGTGGGAGTGAGACAGTGAGCAGGCTGGGAGTGAGGCAATGAACATGATGAGTGAGGCATTGAGCAGGGTGAGAGTGAGTAAGTGAGCAGTGTTAGTGAGGCAGTAGGCAGGGCAACTGAGGCTGTGAGTAGGGTGGGAGTGAGGCAGTGAGCAGAGTGAGTGAGGCATTGAGCAGAGTGAGTGAGGCAGTGTGCAGAGTGAGTGAGGCAGTGAGCAGAGTGAGTGAGGCATTGAGCAGAGTGAGTGAGGCAGTGTGCAGAGTGAGTGAGGCAGTGAGCAGAGTGAGTGAGGCAGTGAGTAGGGTGAGAGTGAGGCAGTGTGCAGAGTGAGTGAGGCATTGAGCAGAGTGAGTGAGGCAGTGAGCAGAGTGAGTGAGGCAGTGAGTAGGGTGAGAGTGAGGCAGTGTGCAGAGTGAGTGAGGCAGTGAGCCGAGTGAGTGAGGCAGTGAGCAGGGTGAGTGAGGCAGTGAAGCAGGGTGAGAGTGAGGCAGTGAGCAAGGTGAGTGAGGCAGTGAGCAGGGTGAGTGAGGCAGTGAGCAGGGTGAGAGTGAGGCATTGAGCAGGGTGAGTGAGGCAGTGAGCAGGGTGAGATTGAGGCAGTGAGCAGGGTGAGTGAGGCAGTGAGCAGGGTGAGAGTGAGGCAGTGAGCAGGGTGAGAGTGAGGCAGTGAGCAGGGTGAGTGAGGCAGTGAGCAGGGTGAGAGTGAGGCAGTGAGCAGGGTGAGTGAGGCAGTGAGCAGGGTGAGAGTGAGCCAGTGAGCAAGGTGAATGAGGCAGTGAGCAGAGTGAGTGAGGCAGTGAGCAGGGTGAGTGAGGCAGTGAGCAGGGTGAGAGTGAGGCAGTGAGCAGGGTGAGAGTAAGGCAGTTAGCCAGGTCAGATTGAGGTAGTGAGCAGAGTGAGTGAGATAGTGAGCAGGGTGAGAGTGCAGCAGTGAGCAGGGTGAGAGTGAGGCAGTGTAGTTGGGTGAGAATGGGGCAGTGAGCAGGGTGAGAGTGAGGCAGTGAGCAGGGTGGGAGTGAGGCAGTGAGCAGGGTGAGAGTGAGGCAGTGAACAGGGTGGGAATGAAACAGTGGGCAGAGTGAGTGAGGAAGTGAGCAGCGTGGGTGAGGCACTGAGTAGGGTGGGAGATAGGCAGTGAGCAGAGTGAGTGAGGCAGTGAACAGGGTGGGAGTGAAGACAATGTGCATGATGAGTGAGGCAGTGAGTAAGGTGAGAGTGAGGCACTGAGTAGGGTGAAAGTCAAGCAATGAGCAGGGTGAGTGAGGCATTGAGCAGGGTGAGAGTGAGGCAGTCAGCAGGGTGTGAGTGAGGCAGTGAACAGGGTGGGAATGAAACAGTTAGCAGAGATAGTGAGGAAGTGAGCAGCGTGCGTGAGGCACTGAGCAGGGTGAGAGTGAGGCAGTCAGCAGGGTGAGAGTGAGCTAGTGAGCAGAGTGAGTGAGGCACTGAGTAGGGTGGGAGTGAGGCAGTGAACAGGGTGAGAGTGAGGCAGTGAACAGGGTGGGAGTGAGGCAGTGAACAGGGTGGGAGTGAGACAGTGAGCAGGGTGAGAGCGAGGCAGTGAACAGAGAGGGAGTGAGACAATGAGTCAAGTGTTAAGTCATTGAACAGAGTGGGAGTGAGGCAGTGAGCAGGATGAGAATGAGGCGGTGAGCAGAGTGTGTGAGGCAGGGAACAGGGTGGGAGTTGAGCAGTGAACAGGGTGGGAATCATTCAGTGAGCAGAGTGAGTGAGGCAGTGAAAAGCGTGAGAATGAGGCAGTGAGCAGAGTGGGAGTGCGGCAGTGAAAAGGGTGAGAATGAGACAGTGAGCAGAGTGAGTGAGGCAGTGATGCAGGTTGGGAATCAGTCAGTGAGCAGGGTGAGAGTGAGTCAGTGAACATGGTGAGAGTGAAGCAGTGTGCAGCATGAGAATGCGGCAGTCAGCAGAGTGACTGCGGCAGGGAACAGGGTGGGAGTGAAGAATCGAGCAAGGTGAGTGTGAGGCAATGAGCACAGTGGAAGTGAGGCAGTCAGGAAGGTGAGTGAGGCAGTGAACAGGGTGAGACTGAGGCAGTGAACAGGGTGGGAGTGAGACAGTGTGTATGGTGGGAGTGAGGCAGAGTGTGAGGTTGGGTGTGAGGTAGTGAGCAGGTTGAGAATGAGGCAGTGAGCAGGGTGAGACTGAAGCAGTGAGGAGTGTGGGAGTGAGACAGTGAACAGGCTGGGAGTGAGACAGTGTGTAGGGTGGGAGTGAGGCAGTGAGTGAGGTTGGGTGTGAGGCAGTGAACAGGGTGAGAGGGAGGCAATAAGCAGTGTGTCTTACGCTATGAGCAGGGTGAGAATGAGGCAGTGAGCAAACTAAGTGAGGAAGTGAATGGGGCAAGAGCGACGCAGTGAACACGGTGAGAGTGAAGCAGAGAGCAGGTAAAAATGAGGCAGTGTGCAGGGTGAGTGAGGCAGTGAGCAGGGTGAGAGTGAGGCAGTGAACAGCGTGGGAGTGAAACAGTGAGCAGAGTGAGTGAGGAAGTGAACAGCATGGGTGAGGCACTGAGTGGGGTGGGAGTTAGGCAGTGAGCAGAGTGAGAGTGAGGCAGTGAACAGGGTGGGAGTGAGGCAGTGAGCAGGGTGAGAGTGAGGCAGTGAACAGGGTGAGAGTGAGGCAGTGAGCAGGGTGATAGTGCGTCAGTGAGCAGGGTGGGAGTGAGGCAGTCAACAGGGTGAGAGTGAGGCAGTGAACAGGGTGAGAGTGAGGCAGCGAACAGGGTGGGAGTGAAACAGTGAGCAGAGATAGTGAGGAAGTGAGCAGTGAGGAGTGTGGGAGTGAGACAGTGAACAGGCTGGGAGTGAGACACTGAGTAGGGTGGGAGATAGGCAGTGAGCAGAGTGAGTGAGGCAGTGAGCAAGGTGGGTGTGTGGCAGTGAGCAGAGTGAGGCAGTGAACAGGGTGGGAGTGAAACAGTGAGCAGAGATAGTGAGGAAGTGAGCAGTGAGGAGTGTGGGAGTGAGACAGTGAACAGGCTGGGAGTGAGGCACTGAGTAGGGTGGGAGATAGGCAGTGAGCAGAGTGAGTGAGGCAGTGAGCAAGGTGGGTGTGTGGCAGTGAGCAGAGTGAGTGAGGCATTGAGCAGGGTGAGAGTGAGGCACTGACTAGGGTGAAAGTCAGGCAATGAGCAGGGTGAGTGAGGCAGTGAGCAGGGTGGGAGTGAGGCATTGAGCAGGGTGAGTGTGGTAGTGAGCAGGGTGAGTGAGGCAGTGAGCAGGGTGACAGTGAGGCAGTGAGCAGAGTGGGTGTGAGGCAGTGAACAGGGTGGGAGTGAGTCAGTGAACAGGCTGGGAGTGAGTTAGTGAGCAGGGTGAGTGAGGTAGTGTGCAGGGTGAGAGTGAAGCAGTGAGCAGGCTGGGAGTGAGGCATTGAGCAGGGTGAATGAGGCAGTGGGCAGATTGAGAGAGGCAGTGAGCAGGTGAGATTGAAGCATTGAGCAGGGTGGGAGTGAGACAGTGAGCAGGCTGGGAGTGAGGCAATGAGCATGATGAGTGAGGCATTGAGCAGGGTGAGAGTGAGTAAGTGAGCAGTGTTAGTGAGGCAGTAGGCAGGGCAACTGAGGCTGTGAGTAGGGTGGGAGTGAGGCAGTGAGCAGAGTGAGTGAGGCATTGAGCAGAGTGAGTGAGGCAGTGAGCAGAGTGAGTGAGGCATTGAGCAGAGTGAGTGAGGCAGTGTGCAGAGTGAGTGAGGCAGTGAGCAGAGTGAGTGAGGCAGTGAGTAGGGTGAGAGTGAGGCAGTGTGCAGAGTGAGTGAGGCATTGAGCAGAGTGAGTGAGGCAGTGAGCAGGGTGAGTGAGGCAGTGAAGCAGGGTGAGAGTGAGGCAGTGAGCAAGGTGAGTGAGGCAGTGAGCAGGGTGAGTGAGGCAGTGAGCAGGGTGAGAGTGAGGCAGTGAGCAGGGTGAGTGAGGCAGTGAGCAGAGTGAGTGAGGCAGTGAGCAGGGTGAGTGAGGCAGTGAGCAGGGTGAGAGTGAGGCAGTGAGCAGGGTGAGAGTGAGGCAGTGAGCAGGGTGAGTGAGGCAGTGAGCAGGGTGAGAGTGAGGCAGTGAGCAGGGTGAGTGAGGCAGTGAGCAGGGTGAGAGTGAGCCAGTGAGCAAGGTGAATGAGGCAGTGAGCAGAGTGAGTGAGGCAGTGAGCAGGGTGAGTGAGGCAGTGAGCAGGGTGAGAGTGAGGCAGTGAGCAGGGTGAGAGTAAGGCAGTTAGCCAGGTCAGATTGAGGTAGTGAGCAGAGTGAGTGAGATAGTGAGCAGGGTGAGAGTGCGGCAGTGAGCAGGGTGAGAGTGAGGCAGTGTAGTTGGGTGAGAATGGGGCAGTGAGCAGGGTGAGAGTGAGGCAGTGAGCAGGGTGGGAGTGAGGCAGTGAGCAGGGTGAGAGTGAGGCAGTGAACAGGGTGGGAATGAAACAGTGGGCAGAGTGAGTGAGGAAGTGAGCAGCGTGGGTGAGGCACTGAGTAGGGTGGGAGATAGGCAGTGAGCAGAGTGAGTGAGGCAGTGAACAGGGTGGGAGTGAAGACAATGTGCATGATGAGTGAGGCAGTGAGTAAGGTGAGAGTGAGGCACTGAGTAGGGTGAAAGTCAAGCAATGAGCAGGGTGAGTGAGGCATTGAGCAGGGTGAGAGTGAGGCAGTCAGCAGGGTGTGAGTGAGGCAGTGAACAGGGTGGGAATGAAACAGTTAGCAGAGATAGTGAGGAAGTGAGCAGCGTGCGTGAGGCACTGAGCAGGGTGAGAGTGAGGCAGTCAGCAGGGTGAGAGTGAGCTAGTGAGCAGAGTGAGTGAGGCACTGAGTAGGGAGGGAGTGAGGCAGTGAGCATGATGAGTGAGGCAGTGAGCTGAGTGAGTGAGGCAGTGAAGAGGGTAAGAGTGAGGCAGTGAACAGGGTGAGAGAGGCAGTGAGCAGGGTGAGTCAGGCAGAGAGTAGAGTGAGTGAGTCAGTGAACGGATTGAGAGTGAGGCAGTGTGCAAGGTGAGAGTGAGGTTGTGAACAGTGTGAGAGCGAAGCAGTGTGCAGCATGAGAATGATAGAGGGAGCAGAATGAGTGAGGCAGTGAACAGGGTGGGAGTGAGGCAGTGATCAGGGTGGGAGTGAGGCAGTGAGCAGGGTGAGAGCGAGGCAGTGAACAGAGAGGGAGTGAGACAATGAGTCAAGTGTTAAGTCATTGAACAGAGTGGGAGTGAGGCAGTGAGCAGGATGAGAATGAGGCGGTGAGCAGAGTGTGTGAGGCAGGGAACAGGGTGGGAGTTGAGCAGTGAACAGGGTGGGAATCATTCAGTGAGCAGAGTGAGTGAGGCAGTGAAAAGCGTGAGAATGAGGCAGTGAGCAGAGTGGGAGTGCGGCAGTGAAAAGGGTGAGAATGAGACAGTGAGCAGAGTGAGTGAGGCAGTGATGCAGGTTGGGAATCAGTCAGTGAGCAGGGTGAGAGTGAGTCAGTGAACATGGTGAGAGTGAAGCAGTGTGCAGCATGAGAATGCGGCAGTCAGCAGAGTGACTGCGGCAGGGAACAGGGTGGGAGTGAAGAATCGAGCAAGGTGAGTGTGAGGCAATGAGCACAGTGGAAGTGAGGCAGTCAGGAAGGTGAGTGAGGCAGTGAACAGGGTGAGACTGAGGCAGTGAACAGGGTGGGAGTGAGACAGTGTGTATGGTGGGAGTGAGGCAGAGTGTGAGGTTGGGTGTGAGGTAGTGAGCAGGTTGAGAATGAGGCAGTGAGCAGGGTGAGACTGAAGCAGTGAGGAGTGTGGGAGTGAGACAGTGAACAGGCTGGGAGTGAGACAGTGTGTAGGGTGGGAGTGAGGCAGTGAGTGAGGTTGGGTGTGAGGCAGTGAACAGGGTGAGAGGGAGGCAATAAGCAGTGTGTCTTACGCTATGAGCAGGGTGAGAATGAGGCAGTGAGCAAACTAAGTGAGGAAGTGAATGGGGCAAGAGCGACGCAGTGAACACGGTGAGAGTGAAGCAGAGAGCAGGTAAAAATGAGGCAGTGTGCAGGGTGAGTGAGGCAGTGAGCAGGGTGAGAGTGAGGCAGTGAACAGCGTGGGAGTGAAACAGTGAGCAGAGTGAGTGAGGAAGTGAACAGCATGGGTGAGGCACTGAGTGGGGTGGGAGTTAGGCAGTGAGCAGAGTGAGAGTGAGGCAGTGAACAGGGTGGGAGTTAGGCAGTGAGCAGGGTGAGAGTGAGGCAGTGAACAGGGTGAGAGTGAGGCAGTGAGCAGGGTGAGAGTGAGGCAGTGAACAGGGTGAGAGTGAGGCAGTGAGCAGGGTGATAGTGCGTCAGTGAGCAGGGTGGGAGTGAGGCAGTCAACAGGGTGAGAGTGAGGCAGTGAACAGGGTGAGAGTGAGGCAGCAAACAGGGTGGGAGTGAAACAGTGAGCAGAGATAGTGAGGAAGTGAGCAGTGAGGAGTGTGGGAGTGAGACAGTGAACAGGCTGGGAGTGAGACACTGAGTAGGGTGGGAGATAGGCAGTGAGCAGAGTGAGTGAGGCAGTGAGCAAGGTGGGTGTGTGGCAGTGAGCAGAGTGAGGCAGTGAACAGGGTGGGAGTGAAACAGTGAGCAGAGATAGTGAGGAAGTGAGCAGTGAGGAGTGTGGGAGTGAGACAGTGAACAGGCTGGGAGTGAGGCACTGAGTAGGGTGGGAGATAGGCAGTGAGCAGAGTGAGTGAGGCAGTGAGCAAGGTGGGTGTGTGGCAGTGAGCAGAGTGAGTGAGGCATTGAGCAGGGTGAGAGTGAGGCACTGACTAGGGTGAAAGTCAGGCAATGAGCAGGGTGAGTGAGGAATCGAGCAAGGTGAGAGTGAGGCAATGAGCAGGGAGACAGGGAGCAGAGTGAGTGAGGCAGTGAACAGGGTGGGAGTGAGGCAGTGAGCAGGGTGAGAGTGAGGCAGTGAACAGGGTGAGAGTGAGGCAGTGAACAGGGTGAGAGTGAGGCAGTGAGCAGGGTGATAGTGCGGCAGTGAGCAGGGTGGGAGTGAGGCAGTGAACAGGGTGAGAGTGAGGCAGTGAACAGGGTGAGAGTCAGGCAGTGAACAGGGTGGGAGTGAAACAGTGAGCAGAGATAGTGAAGAAGTGAGCAGCGTGGGTGAGGCACTGAGTAGGGTGGGAGATAGGCAGTGAGCAGAGTGAGTGAGGCAGTGAGCAAGGTGGGTGTGTGGCAGTGAGCAGAGTGAGTGAGGCATTGAGCAGGGTGAGAGTGAGGCACTGACTAGGGTGAAAGTCAGGCAATGAGCAGGGTGAGTGAGGCATTGAGCAGGGTGAGAGTGAGGCAGTGAGCAGGGTGAGAGTGAGCTAGTGAGCAGAGAGAGTGAGGCACTGAGTAGGGTGGGAGTGAGGCAGTGAGCATGATGAGTGAGGCAGTGAACAGGGTGTGTGTGTGGCAGTGAGCAGAGTGAGTGAGGCAGTGAGCAGAGTGAGTGAGGCAGTGAGCAGGGTGAGAGTGAGGCAGTGGGCAGGGTGTGAGAGGCAGTGAACAGGGTGAGAGAGGCAAACAGCATAGTGAGTGAGGCAGTGAGCAGAGTGAGTGAGGCAGTGAACAGGGTGAGAGTGAGGCAGTGAGCAGGATGGGAGTGAGGCAGTGAGCAGGATGAGAATGAGGCAGTGAGCAGGGTGAGAGTGAGGCAGTGAGCAGGATGAGAGTGAGGCAGTGAGCAGGATGAGAGTGAGGCAGTGAGCAGGGTGAGAGTCAGGCAGTGAGCAGGGTGAGAGTGAGGCAGTAAGCAGGGTGAGAGTCAGGCAGTGAGCAGGGTGGGAGTGAGGCAGTGAACATGCAAGTGAGGCAGTGAGCAGAGTGAATAAGGCAGTGAGCAGGGTGAGAATGAGGCAGTGTAAAGGGTGAGAGAGGCAGTGAGCAGGGTGAGTCAGGCAGAGAGTAGAGTGAGTGAGTCAGTGAATGGATTGAGAGTGAGGCAGTGTGCAAGGTGAGAGTGAGGTTGTGAACAGGGTGAGAGCGAAGCAGTGTGCAGCATGAGAATGATAGAGGGAGCAGAATGAGTGAGGCAGTGAACAGGGTGGGAGTGAGGCAGTGAACAGGTTGAGAGTGAGGCAGTGAGCAGGGTGGAAGTGAGGCAGTGAGCAGGGTGGGAGTGAGACAGTGAGCAGGGTGAGAGCGAGGCAGTGAACAGAGAGGGAGTGAGACAATGAGTCAAGTGGTGAGGCATTGAACAGAGTGGGAGTGAGGCAGTGAGCAGGGTGAGAATCAGGCGGTGAGCAGAGTGAGTGAGGCAGGGAACAGGGTGGGAGTTGGGCAGTGAACAGGGTGGGAATCAGTCAGTGAGCAGAGTGAGTGAGGCAGTGAAAAGCGTGAGAATGAGGCAGTGAGCAGAGTGGGAGTGCGGCAGTGAAAAGCGTGAGAATGAGGCAGTGAGCAGAGTGGGAGTGCAGCAGTGAAAAGGGTGAGAATGAGGCAGTGAGAAGAGTGAGTGAGGCAGTGTGCAGGTTGGGAATCATTCAGTGAGCAGGGTGAGGGTGAGTCAGTGAACATGGTGAGAGTGAAGCAGTGTGCAGCATGAGAATGAGGAAGTCAGCAGAGTGACTGAGGCAGGGAACAGGTTGGGATTGATTAAGTGAACGGGGTGGGAGTGAAGCAGTGAGCAGGGTGAGAGTGAAGCAGTGAGGAGTGTGGGAGTGAGACAGTGAACAGGCTGGGAATGAGACAGTGTGTAGGGTGGGATTGAGGCCGTGAGTGAGGTTGGGTGTGAGGTAGTGAACAGGGTGAGAGTGAGGCAACAGGCAGGGTGTCTTAGGCTATGAGCAGGGTGAGAGTGAAGGAGTGAGGAGCGTGGGTGTGAGGCAGTGAACAGGAAATGAGGCAGTGAGCAGGGTGAGAGTGAGGCAGTGAGCAGGGTGAGAGTGAAGCAGTGAGCAGGGTGAAAGTGAGGCAGTGAGCAGGCTGGGAGTGAGACAGTGTGTAGTGTGGGAGTGAGGCAGTGAGTGAGGTTCGGTGTGATGTAGTGAGCAGAGTGAGAATGAGGCAGTGTGTAGGGTGGGAGTGAGGCAGTGAGTGAGGTTGGGTGTGAGGTAGTGAGCAGGGTCGGAGTGAGGCAGTGAGCAGGGTGGGTGTGAGGCAGTGAGCAGGCTGGGTGTGAGGCATTGAGCAGGGTGAGTGAGGCAGTGAGCAGGGTCGGAGTGAGGCAGTGAGCAGGGTGGGTGTGAGGCAGTGAGCAGGCTGGGTGTGAGGCATTGAGCAGGGTGAGTGAGGCAGTGAGCAGGGTCGGAGTGAGGCAGTGAGCAGGCTGGGTGTGAGGCAGTTAACATGGTGGGAGTGAGTCAGTGAACAGGGTGGGAGTGAGAGTGAGGTAGTGAGCAGGGTGAGAGTGAGGCAGTGAGCAGCGTGGGAGTGACGCAGTGAGCAGGGTCATCGTGAAGTAGTGAGCAGTGTGAGAGAGTCAGTGAGCAGAGTGAGTGAGGCAGTGATCATCGTGAGGGTGCGGCAGTGAGCAGGGTGAGAGTGAAGCAGTGAGCAGGCTGGGAGTGAGGCAGTGAGCAGGGTGAGAGTGAGGCAGTGAGCAGCGTGGGAGTGACGCAGTGAGCAGGGTCATCGTGAAGTAGTGAGCAGTGTGAGAGAGTCAGTGAGCAGAGTGAGTGAGGCAGTGATCATCGTGAGGGTGCAGCAGTGAGCAGGGTGAGCGTGAGGCAGTGAGCAGGTTGGGAGTGAGACAGTGAGCAGGATGAGACTGAGGCAGTGAGCAGGGTGGGAGTGAGGTAGTGAACAGGTTGGGAGTGAGACAGGGAGCATGCTGGAAGTGAGCCAGTGAGCAGGATGAGACTGAGGCAGTGAGCAGGGTGGGAGTGAGGTAGTGAGCAGAGTGAGTAAGGCAGTGAGCCGAGTGAGATAGGCAGTGAGCAGCGTGAGAGTGAGGCAGTGAGCGGGGTGGAAGTGAGGTAGTGAGCAGGGTGGGAGTGAGGCATTGAGCAGGGTGAATGAGGAAGTGAGCAGGGTGACAGTGAGGCAGTGAGCAGGGTGAGAGTGAGGCAGTGAGCAGGGTGAGTGAGGCAGTGAGCAGGGTGAGAGTGAGGCAGTGAGCAGGGTGAGTGAGGCAGTGAGCAGGGTGAGTGAGGCAGTGAGCAGGGTGAGAGTGAACCAGTGAGCAAGGTGAATGAGGCAGTGAGCAGAGTGAGTGAGGCAGTGAGCAGGGCGAGTGAGGCAGTGAGCAGGGTGAGAGTGAGGCAGTGAGCAGGGTGAGAGTAAGGCAGTTAGCCAGGTCAGATTGAGGTAGTGAGCAGAGTGAGTGAGATAGTGAGCAGGGTGAGAGTGCGGCAGTGAGCAGGGTGAGAGTGAGGCAGTGTAGTTGGGTGAGAATGGGGCAGTGAGCAGGGTGAGAGTGAGGCAGTGAGCAGGGTGGGAGTGAGGCAGTGAGCAGGGTGAGAGTGAGGCAGTGAACAGGGTGGGAATGAAACAGTGGGCAGAGTGAGTGAGGAAGTGAGCAGCGTGGGTGAGGCACTGAGTAGGGTGGGAGATAGGCAGTGAGCAGAGTGAGTGAGGCAGTGAACAGGGTGGGAGTGAAGACAATGTGCATGATGAGTGAGGCAGTGAGTAAGGTGAGAGTGAGGCACTGAGTAGGGTGAAAGTCAAGCAATGAGCAGGGTGAGTGAGGCATTGAGCAGGGTGAGAGTGAGGCAGTCAGCAGGGTGTGAGTGAGGCAGTGAACAGGGTGGGAATGAAACAGTTAGCAGAGATAGTGAGGAAGTGAGCAGCGTGCGTGAGGCACTGAGCAGGGTGAGAGTGAGGCAGTCAGCAGGGTGAGAGTGAGCTAGTGAGCAGAGTGAGTGAGGCACTGAGTAGGGTGGGAGTGAGGCAGTGAGCATGATGAGTGAGGCAGTGAGCTGAGTGAGTGAGGCAGTGAAGAGGGTAAGAGTGAGGCAGTGAACAGGGTGAGAGAGGCAGTGAGCAGGGTGAGTCAGGCAGAGAGTAGAGTGAGTGAGTCAGTGAACGGATTGAGAGTGAGGCAGTGTGCAAGGTGAGAGTGAGGTTGTGAACAGTGTGAGAGCGAAGCAGTGTGCAGCATGAGAATGATAGAGGGAGCAGAATGAGTGAGGCAGTGAACAGGGTGGGAGTGAGGCAGTGAACAGGGTGGGAGTGAGACAGTGAGCAGGGTGAGAGCGAGGCAGTGAACAGAGAGGGAGTGAGACAATGAGTCAAGTGTTAAGTCATTGAACAGAGTGGGAGTGAGGCAGTGAGCAGGATGAGAATGAGGCGGTGAGCAGAGTGTGTGAGGCAGGGAACAGGGTGGGAGTTGAGCAGTGAACAGGGTGGGAATCATTCAGTGAGCAGAGTGAGTGAGGCAGTGAAAAGCGTGAGAATGAGGCAGTGAGCAGAGTGGGAGTGCGGCAGTGAAAAGGGTGAGAATGAGACAGTGAGCAGAGTGAGTGAGGCAGTGATGCAGGTTGGGAATCAGTCAGTGAGCAGGGTGAGAGTGAGTCAGTGAACATGGTGAGAGTGAAGCAGTGTGCAGCATGAGAATGCGGCAGTCAGCAGAGTGACTGCGGCAGGGAACAGGGTGGGAGTGAAGAATCGAGCAAGGTGAGTGTGAGGCAATGAGCACAGTGGAAGTGAGGCAGTCAGGAAGGTGAGTGAGGCAGTGAACAGGGTGAGACTGAGGCAGTGAACAGGGTGGGAGTGAGACAGTGTGTATGGTGGGAGTGAGGCAGAGTGTGAGGTTGGGTGTGAGGTAGTGAGCAGGTTGAGAATGAGGCAGTGAGCAGGGTGAGAGTGAAGCAGTGAGGAGTGTGGGAGTGAGACAGTGAACAGGCTGGGAGTGAGACAGTGTGTAGGGTGGGAGTGAGGCAGTGAGTGAGGTTGGGTGTGAGGCAGTGAACAGGGTGAGAGGGAGGCAATAAGCAGTGTGTCTTACGCTATGAGCAGGGTGAGAATGAGGCAGTGAGCAAACTAAGTGAGGAAGTGAATGGGGCAAGAGCGACGCAGTGAACACGGTGAGAGTGAAGCAGAGAGCAGGTAAAAATGAGGCAGTGTGCAGGGTGAGTGAGGCAGTGAGCAGGGTGAGAGTGAGGCAGTGAACAGCGTGGGAGTGAAACAGTGAGCAGAGTGAGTGAGGAAGTGAACAGCATGGGTGAGGCACTGAGTGGGGTGGGAGTTAGGCAGTGAGCAGAGTGAGAGTGAGGCAGTGAACAGGGTGGGAGTGAGGCAGTGAGCAGGGTGAGAGTGAGGCAGTGAACAGGGTGAGAGTGAGGCAGTGAGCAGGGTGATAGTGCGTCAGTGAGCAGGGTGGGAGTGAGGCAGTCAACAGGGTGAGAGTGAGGCAGTGAACAGGGTGAGAGTGAGGCAGCGAACAGGGTGGGAGTGAAACAGTGAGCAGAGATAGTGAGGAAGTGAGCAGTGAGGAGTGTGGGAGTGAGACAGTGAACAGGCTGGGAGTGAGACACTGAGTAGGGTGGGAGATAGGCAGTGAGCAGAGTGAGTGAGGCAGTGAGCAAGGTGGGTGTGTGGCAGTGAGCAGAGTGAGGCAGTGAACAGGGTGGGAGTGAAACAGTGAGCAGAGATAGTGAGGAAGTGAGCAGTGAGGAGTGTGGGAGTGAGACAGTGAACAGGCTGGGAGTGAGGCACTGAGTAGGGTGGGAGATAGGCAGTGAGCAGAGTGAGTGAGGCAGTGAGCAAGGTGGGTGTGTGGCAGTGAGCAGAGTGAGTGAGGCATTGAGCAGGGTGAGAGTGAGGCACTGACTAGGGTGAAAGTCAGGCAATGAGCAGGGTGAGTGAGGAATCGAGCAAGGTGAGAGTGAGGCAATGAGCAGGGAGACAGGGAGCAGAGTGAGTGAGGCAGTAAACAGGGTGGGAGTGAGGCAGTGAGCAGGGTGAGAGTGAGGCAGTGAACAGGGTGAGAGTGAGGCAGTGAGCAGGGTGATAGTGCGGCAGTGAGCAGGGTGGGAGTGAGGCAGTGAACAGGGTGAGAGTGAGGCAGTGAACAGGGTGAGAGTCAGGCAGTGAACAGGGTGGGAGTGAAACAGTGAGCAGAGATAGTGAAGAAGTGAGCAGCGTGGGTGAGGCACTGAGTAGGGTGGGAGATAGGCAGTGAGCAGAGTGAGTGAGGCAGTGAGCAAGGTGGGTGTGTGGCAGTGAGCAGAGTGAGTGAGGCATTGAGAAGGGTGAGAGTGAGGCACTGACTAGGGTGAAAGTCAGGCAATGAGCAGGGTGAGTGAGGCATTGAGCAGGGTGAGAGTGAGGCAGTGAGCAGGGTGAGAGTGAGCTAGTGAGCAGAGAGAGTGAGGCACTGAGTAGGGTGGGAGTGAGGCAGTGAGCATGATGAGTGAGGCAGTGAACAGGGTGTGTGTGTGGAAGTGAGCAGAGTGAGTGAGGCAGTGAGCAGAGTGAGTGAGGCAGTGAGCAGGGTGAGAGTGAGGCAGTGAGCAGGGTGTGAGAGGCAGTGAACAGGGTGAGAGAGGCAAACAGCAGAGTGAGTGAGGCAGTGAGCAGAGTGAGTGAGGCAGTGAACAGGGTGAGAGTGAGGCAGTGAGCAGGATGGGAGTGAGGCAGTGAGCAGGATGAGAATGAGGCAGTGAGCAGGGTGAGAGTGAGGCAGTGAGCAGGATGAGAGTGAGGCAGTGAGCAGGATGAGAGTGAGGCAGTGAGCAGGGTGAGAGTCAGGCAGTGAGCAGGGTGGGAGTGAGGCAGTGAACATGCAAGTGAGGCAGTGAGCAGAGTGAATAAGGCAGTGAGCAGGGTGAGAATGAGGCAGTGTAAAGGGTGAGAGAGGCAGTGAGCAGGGTGAGTCAGGCAGAGAGTAGAGTGAGTGAGTCAGTGAACGGATTGAGAGTGAGGCAGTGTGCAAGGTGAGAGTGAGGTTGTGAACAGGGTGAGAGCGAAGCAGTGTGCAGCATGAGAATGATAGAGGGAGCAGAATGAGTGAGGCAGTGAACAGGGTGGGAGTGAGGCAGTGAACAGGGTGAGAGTGAGGCAGTGAGCAGGGTGGAAGTGAGGCAGTGAGCAGGGTGGGAGTGAGACAGTGAGCAGGGTGAGAGCGAGGCAGTGAACAGAGAGGGAGTGAGACAATGAGTCAAGTGGTGAGGCATTGAACAGAGTGGGAGTGAGGCAGTGAGCAGGGTGAGAATCAGGCGGTGAGCAGAGTGAGTGAGGCAGGGAACAGGGTGGGAGTTGGGCAGTGAACAGGGTGGGAATCAGTCAGTGAGCAGAGTGAGTGAGGCAGTGAAAAGCGTGAGAATGAGGCAGTGAGCAGAGTGGGAGTGCGGCAGTGAAAAGCGTGAGAATGAGGCAGTGAGCAGAGTGGGAGTGCAGCAGTGAAAAGGGTGAGAATGAGGCAGTGAGAAGAGTGAGTGAGGCAGTGTGCAGGTTGGGAATCATTCAGTGAGCAGGGTGAGAGTGAGTCAGTGAACATGGTGAGAGTGAAGCAGTGTGCAGCATGAGAATGAGGAAGTCAGCAGAGTGACTGAGGCAGGGAACAGGTTGGGATTGATTAAGTGAACGGGGTGGGAGTGAAGCAGTGAGCAGGGTGAGAGTGAAGCAGTGAGGAGTGTGGGAGTGAGACAGTGAACAGGCTGGGAATGAGACAGTGTGTAGGGTGGGATTGAGGCCGTGAGTGAGGTTAGGTGTGAGGTAGTGAACAGGGTGAGAGTGAGGCAACAGGCAGGGTGTCTTAGGCTATGAGCAGGGTGAGAGTGAAGGAGTGAGGAGCGTGGGTGTGAGGCAGTGAACAGGAAATGAGGCAGTGAGCAGGGTGAGAGTGAGGCAGTGTGCAGGGTGAGAGTGAAGCAGTGAGCAGGGTGAAAGTGAGGCAGTGAGCAGGCTGGGAGTGAGACAGTGTGTAGTGTGGGAGTGAGGCAGTGAGTGAGGTTGGGTGTGAGGTAGTGAGCAGGGTCGGAGTGAGGCAGTGAGCAGGGTGGGTGTGAGGCAGTGAGCAGGCTGGGTGTGAGGCATTGAGCAGGGTGAGTGAGCCAGTGAGCAGGGTCGGAGTGAGGCAGTGAGCAGAGTGGGTGTGAGGCAGTGAGCAGGCTGGGTGTGAGGCATTGAGCACGGTGAGTGAGGCAGTGAGCAGGGTCGGAGTGAGGCAGTGAGCAGGCTGGGTGTGAGGCAGTTAACATGGTGGGAGTGAATCAGTGAACAGGGTGGGAGTGAGAGTGAGGTAGTGAGCAGGGTGAGAGTGAGGCAGTGAGCAGGTTGGGAGTGAGACAGTGAGCAGGATGAGTCTGAGGCAGTGAGCAGGGTGGGAGTGAGGTAGTGAACAGGTTGGGAGTGAGACTGGGAGCATGCTGGAAGTGAGCCAGTGAGCAGGATGAGACTGAGGCAGTGAGCAGGGTGGGAGTGAGGTAGTGAGCAGAGTGAGTAAGGCAGTGAGCCGAGTGAGATAGGCAGTGAGCAGCGTGAGAGTGAGGCAGTGAGCGGGGTGGAAGTGAGGTAGTGAGCAGGGTGGGAGTGAGGCATTGAGCAGGGTGAATGAGGAAGTGAGCAGGGTGACAGTGAGGCAGTGAGCATGGTGGAAGTGAGGCAGTGAGCAGGGTGAGTGAGGCAGTGAGCAGGGTGAGTGAGGCAGTGAGCAGGGTGGGAGTGAGGCATTGAGCAGGGTGAGTGAGGTAGTGAGCAGGGTGAGTGAGGCAGTGAGCAGGGTGACAGTGAGGCAGTGAGCAGAGTGGGTGTGAGGCAGTGAACAGGGTGGGAGTGAGTCAGTGAACAGGCTGGGAGTGAGTTAGTGAGCAGGGTGAGTGAGGTAGTGTGCAGGGTGAGAGTGAAGCAGTGAGCAGGCTGGGAGTGAGGCATTGAGCAGGGTGAATGAGGCAGTGGGCAGATTGAGAGAGGCAGTGAGCAGGTGAGATTGAAGCATTGAGCAGGGTGGGAGTGAGACAGTGAGCAGGCTGGGAGTGAGGCAATGAGCATGATGAGTGAGGCATTGAGCAGGGTGAGAGTGAGTAAGTGAGCAGTGTTAGTGAGGCAGTAGGCAGGGCAACTGAGGCTGTGAGTAGGGTGGGAGTGAGGCAGTGAGCAGAGTGAGTGAGGCATTGAGCAGAGTGAGTGAGGCAGTGTGCAGAGTGAGTGAGGCAGTGAGCAGAGTGAGTGAGGCATTGAGCAGAGTGAGTGAGGCAGTGTGCAGAGTGAGTGAGGCAGTGAGCAGAGTGAGTGAGGCAGTGAGTAGGGTGAGAGTGAGGCAGTGTGCAGAGTGAGTGAGGCATTGAGCAGAGTGAGTGAGGCAGTGAGCAGAGTGAGTGAGGCAGTGAGTAGGGTGAGAGTGAGGCAGTGTGCAGAGTGAGTGAGGCAGTGAGCCGAGTGAGTGAGGCAGTGAGCAGGGTGAGTGAGGCAGTGAAGCAGGGTGAGAGTGAGGCAGTGAGCAAGGTGAGTGAGGCAGTGAGCAGGGTGAGTGAGGCAGTGAGCAGGGTGAGAGTGAGGCAGTGAGCAGGGTGAGTGAGGCAGTGAGCAAGGTGGGTGTGTGGCAGTGAGCAGAGTGAGTGAGGCATTGAGCAGGGTGAGAGTGAGGCACTGACTAGGGTGAAAGTCAGGCAATGAGCAGGGTGAGTGAGGCATTGAGCAGGGTGAGAGTGAGGCAGTGAGCAGGGTGAGAGTGAGCTAGTGAGCAGAGAGAGTGAGGCACTGAGTAGGGTGGGAGTGAGGCAGTGAGCATGATGAGTGAGGCAGTGAACAGGGTGTGTGTGTGGCAGTGAGCAGAGTGAGTGAGGCAGTGAGCAGAGTGAGTGAGGCAGTGAGCAGGGTGAGAGTGAGGCAGTGAGCACGGTGTGAGAGGCAGTGAACAGGGTGAGAGAGGCAAACAGCAGAGTGAGTGAGGCAGTGAGCAGAGTGAGTGAGGCAGTGAACAGGGTGAGAGTGAGGCAGTGAGCAGGATGGGAGTGAGGCAGTGAGCAGGATGAGAATGAGGCAGTGAGCAGGGTGAGAGTGAGGCAGTGAGCAGGATGAGAGTGAGGCAGTGAGCAGGATGAGAGTGAGGCAGTGAGCAGGGTGAGAGTCAGGCAGTGAGCAGGGTGAGAGTGAGGCAGTAAGCAGGGTGAGAGTCAGGCAGTGAGCAGGGTGGGAGTGAGGCAGTGAACATGCAAGTGAGGCAGTGAGCAGAGTGAATAAGGCAGTGAGCAGGGTGAGAATGAGGCAGTGTAAAGGGTGAGAGAGGCAGTGAGCAGGGTGAGTCAGGCAGAGAGTAGAGTGAGTGAGTCAGTGAACGGATTGAGAGTGAGGCAGTGTGCAAGGTGAGAGTGAGGTTGTGAACAGGGTGAGAGCGAAGCAGTGTGCAGCATGAGAATGATAGAGGGAGCAGAATGAGTGAGGCAGTGAACAGGGTGGGAGTGAGGCAGTGAACAGGGTGAGAGTGAGGCAGTGAGCAGGGTGGAAGTGAGGCAGTGAGCAGGGTGGGAGTGAGACAGTGAGCAGGGTGAGAGCGAGGCAGTGAACAGAGAGGGAGTGAGACAATGAGTCAAGTGGTGAGGCATTGAACAGAGTGGGAGTGAGGCAGTGAGCAGGGTGAGAATCAGGCGGTGAGCAGAGTGAGTGAGGCAGGGAACAGGGTGGGAGTTGGGCAGTGAACAGGGTGGGAATCAGTCAGTGAGCAGAGTGAGTGAGGCAGTGAAAAGCGTGAGAATGAGGCAGTGAGCAGAGTGGGAGTGCGGCAGTGAAAAGCGTGAGAATGAGGCAGTGAGCAGAGTGGGAGTGCAGCAGTGAAAAGGGTGAGAATGAGGCAGTGAGAAGAGTGAGTGAGGCAGTGTGCAGGTTGGGAATCATTCAGTGAGCAGGGTGAGAGTGAGTCAGTGAACATGGTGAGAGTGAAGCAGTGTGCAGCATGAGAATGAGGAAGTCAGCAGAGTGACTGAGGCAGGGAACAGGTTGGGATTGATTAAGTGAACGGGGTGGGAGTGAAGCAGTGAGCAGGGTGAGAGTGAAGCAGTGAGGAGTGTGGGAGTGAGACAGTGAACAGGCTGGGAATGAGACAGTGTGTAGGGTGGGATTGAGGCCGTGAGTGAGGTTAGGTGTGAGGTAGTGAACAGGGTGAGAGTGAGGCAACAGGCAGGGTGTCTTAGGCTATGAGCAGGGTGAGAGTGAAGGAGTGAGGAGCGTGGGTGTGAGGCAGTGAACAGGAAATGAGGCAGTGAGCAGGGTGAGAGTGAGGCAGTGAGCAGGGTGAGAGTGAAGCAGTGAGCAGGGTGAAAGTGAGGCAGTGAGCAGGCTGGGAGTGAGACAGTGTGTAGTGTGGGAGTGAGGCAGTGAGTGAGGTTCGGTGTGATGTAGTGAGCAGAGTGAGAATGAGGCAGTGTGTAGGGTGGGAGTGAGGCAGTGAGTGAGGTTGGGTGTGAGGTAGTGAGCAGGGTCGGAGTGAGGCAGTGAGCAGGGTGGGTGTGAGGCAGTGAGCAGGCTGGGTGTGAGGCATTGAGCAGGGTGAGTGAGGCAGTGAGCAGGGTCGGAGTGAGGCAGTGAGCAGAGTGGGTGTGAGGCAGTGAGCAGGCTGGGTGTGAGGCATTGAGCAGGGTGAGTGAGGCAGTGAGCAGGGTCGGAGTGAGGCAGTGAGCAGGCTGGGTGTGAGGCAGTTAACATGGTGGGAGTGAGTCAGTGAACAGGGTGGGAGTGAGAGTGAGGTAGTGAGCAGGGTGAGAGTGAGGCAGTGAGCAGCGTGGGAGTGACGCAGTGAGCAGGGTCATCGTGAAGTAGTGAGCAGTGTGAGAGAGTCAGTGAGCAGAGTGAGTGAGGCAGTGATCATCGTGAGGGTGCGGCAGTGAGCAGGGTGAGAGTGAAGCAGTGAGCAGGCTGGGAGTGAGGCAGTGAGCAGGGTGAGAGTGAGGCAGTGAGCAGCGTGGGAGTGACGCAGTGAGCAGGGTCATCATGAAGTAGTGAGCAGTGTGAGAGAGTCAGTAAGCAGAGTGAGTGAGGCAGTGATCATCGTGAGGGTGCAGCAGTGAGCAGGGTGAGCGTGAGGCAGTGAGCAGGTTGGGAGTGAGACAGTGAGCAGGATGAGTCTGAGGCAGTGAGCAGGGTGGGAGTGAGGTAGTGAACAGGTTGGGAGTGAGACTGGGAGCATGCTGGAAGTGAGCCAGTGAGCAGGATGAGACTGAGGCAGTGAGCAGGGTGGGAGTGAGGTAGTGAGCAGAGTGAGTAAGGCAGTGAGCCGAGTGAGATAGGCAGTGAGCAGCGTGAGAGTGAGGCAGTGAGCGGGGTGGAAGTGAGGTAGTGAGCAGGGTGGGAGTGAGGCATTGAGCAGGGTGAATGAGGAAGTGAGCAGGGTGACAGTGAGCCAGTGAGCATGGTGGAAGTGAGGCAGTGAGCAGGGTGAGTGAGGCAGTGAGCAGGGTGAGTGAGGCAGTGAGCAGGGTGGGAGTGAGGCATTGAGCAGGGTGAGTGAGGTCGTGAGCAGGGTGAGTGAGGCAGTGAGCAGGGTGACAGTGAGGCAGTGAGCAGAGTGGGTGTGAGGCAGTGAACAGGGTGGGAGTGAGTCAGTGAACAGGCTGGGAGTGAGTTAGTGAGCAGGGTGAGTGAGGTAGTGTGCAGGGTGAGAGTGAAGCAGTGAGCAGGCTGGGAGTGAGGCATTGAGCAGGGTGAATGAGGCAGTGGGCAGATTGAGAGAGGCAGTGAGCAGGTGAGATTGAAGCATTGAGCAGGGTGGGAGTGAGACAGTGAGCAGGCTGGGAGTGAGGCAATGAGCATGATGAGTGAGGCATTGAGCAGGGTGAGAGTGAGTAAGTGAGCAGTGTTAGTGAGGCAGTAGGCAGGGCAACTGAGGCTGTGAGTAGGGTGGGAGTGAGGCAGTGAGCAGAGTGAGTGAGGCATTGAGCAGAGTGAGTGAGGCAGTGTGCAGAGTGAGTGAGGCAGTGAGCAGAGTGAGTGAGGCATTGAGCAGAGTGAGTGAGGCAGTGTGCAGAGTGAGTGAGGCAGTGAGCAGAGTGAGTGAGGCAGTGAGTAGGGTGAGAGTGAGGCAGTGTGCAGAGTGAGTGAGGCATTGAGCAGAGTGAGTGAGGCAGTGAGCAGAGTGAGTGAGGCAGTGAGTAGGGTGAGAGTGAGGCAGTGAGCAGGGTGAGAGTGAGGCAGTGAGCAGGGTGAGTGAGGCAGTGAGCAGGGTGAGAGTGAGCCAGTGAGCAAGGTGAATGAGGCAGTGAGCAGAGTGAGTGAGGCAGTGAGCAGGGCGAGTGAGGCAGTGAGCAGGGTGAGAGTGAGGCAGTGAGCAGGGTGAGAGTAAGGCAGTTAGCCAGGTCAGATTGAGGTAGTGAGCAGAGTGAGTGAGATAGTGAGCAGGTTGAGAGTGCGGCAGTGAGCAGGGTGAGAGTGAGGCAGTGTAGTTGGGTGAGAATGGGGCAGTGAGCAGGGTGAGAGTGAGGCAGTGAGCAGGGTGGGAGTGAGGCAGTGAGCAGGGTGAGAGTGAGGCAGTGAACAGGGTGGGAATGAAACAGTGGGCAGAGTGAGTGAGGAAGTGAGCAGCGTGGGTGAGGCACTGAGTAGGGTGGGAGATAGGCAGTGAGCAGAGTGAGTGAGGCAGTGAACAGGGTGGGAGTGAAGACAATGTGCATGATGAGTGAGGCAGTGAGTAAGGTGAGAGTGAGGCACTGAGTAGGGTGAAAGTCAAGCAATGAGCAGGGTGAGTGAGGCATTGAGCAGGGTGAGAGTGAGGCAGTCAGCAGGGTGTGAGTGAGGCAGTGAACAGGGTGGGAATGAAACAGTTAGCAGAGATAGTGAGGAAGTGAGCAGCGTGCGTGAGGCACTGAGCAGGGTGAGAGTGAGGCAGTCAGCAGGGTGAGAGTGAGCTAGTGAGCAGAGTGAGTGAGGCACTGAGTAGGGTGGGAGTGAGGCAGTGAGCATGATGAGTGAGGCAGTGAGCTGAGTGAGTGAGGCAGTGAAGAGGGTAAGAGTGAGGCAGTGAACAGGGTGAGAGAGGCAGTGAGCAGGGTGAGTCAGGCAGAGAGTAGAGTGAGTGAGTCAGTGAACGGATTGAGAGTGAGGCAGTGTGCAAGGTGAGAGTGAGGTTGTGAACAGTGTGAGAGCGAAGCAGTGTGCAGCATGAGAATGATAGAGGGAGCAGAATGAGTGAGGCAGTGAACAGGGTGGGAGTGAGGCAGTGAACAGGGTGGGAGTGAGACAGTGAGCAGGGTGAGAGCGAGGCAGTGAACAGAGAGGGAGTGAGACAATGAGTCAAGTGTTAAGTCATTGAACAGAGTGGGAGTGAGGCAGTGAGCAGGATGAGAATGAGGCGGTGAGCAGAGTGTGTGAGGCAGGGAACAGGGTGGGAGTAGAGCAGTGAACAGGGTGGGAATTATTCAGTGAGCAGAGTGAGTGAGGCAGTGAAAAGCATGAGAATGAGGCAGTGAGCAGAGTGGGAGTGCGGCAGTGAAAAGGGTGAGAATGAGACAGTGAGCAGAGTGAGTGAGGCAGTGATGCAGGTTGGGAATCAGTCAGTGAGCAGGGTGAGAGTGAGTCAGTGAACATGGTGAGAGTGAAGCAGTGTGCAGCATGAGAATGCGGCAGTCAGCAGAGTGAATGCGGCAGGGAACAGGGTGGGAGTGAAGAATCGAGCAAGGTGAGTGTGAGGCAATGAGCACAGTGGAAGTGAGGCAGTCAGGAAGGTGAGTGAGGCAGTGAACAGGGTGAGACTGAGGCAGTGAACAGGGTGGGAGTGAGACAGTGTGTATGGTGGGAGTGAGGCAGAGTGTGAGGTTGGGTGTGAGGTAGTGAGCAGGTTGAGAATGAGGCAGTGAGCAGGGTGAGACTGAAGCAGTGAGGAGTGTGGGAGTGAGACAGTGAACAGGCTGGGAGTGAGACAGTGTGTAGGGTGGGAGTGAGGCAGTGAGTGAGGTTGGGTGTGAGGCAGTGAACAGGGTGAGAGGGAGGCAATAAGCAGTGTGTCTTACGCTATGAGCAGGGTGAGAATGAGGCAGTGAGCAAACTAAGTGAGGAAGTGAATGGGGCAAGAGCGACGCAGTGAACACGGTGAGAGTGAAGCAGAGAGCAGGTAAAAATGAGGCAGTGTGCAGGGTGAGTGAGGCAGTGAGCAGGGTGAGAGTGAGGCAGTGAACAGCGTGGGAGTGAAACAGTGAGCAGAGTGAGTGAGGAAGTGAACAGCATGGGTGAGGCACTGAGTGGGGTGGAAGTTAGGCAGTGAGCAGAGTGAGAGTGAGGCAGTGAACAGGGTGGGAGTGAGGCAGTGAGCAGGGTGAGAGTGAGGCAGTGAACAGGGTGAGAGTGAGGCAGTGAGCAGGGTGATAGTGCGTCAGTGAGCAGGGTGGGAGTGAGGCAGTCAACAGGGTGAGAGTGAGGCAGTGAACAGGGTGAGAGTGAGGCAGCGAACAGGGTGGGAGTGAAACAGTGAGCAGAGATAGTGAGGAAGTGAGCAGTGAGGAGTGTGGGAGTGAGACAGTGAACAGGCTGGGAGTGAGACACTGAGTAGGGTGGGAGATAGGCAGTGAGCAGAGTGAGTGAGGCAGTGAGCAAGGTGGGTGTGTGGCAGTGAGCAGAGTGAGGCAGTGAACAGGGTGGGAGTGAAACAGTGAGCAGAGATAGTGAGGAAGTGAGCAGTGAGGAGTGTGGGAGTGAGACAGTGAACAGGCTGGGAGTGAGGCACTGAGTAGGGTGGGAGATAGGCAGTGAGCAGAGTGAGTGAGGCAGTGAGCAAGGTGGGTGTGTGGCAGTGAGCAGAGTGAGTGAGGCATTGAGCAGGGTGAGAGTGAGGCACTGACTAGGGTGAAAGTCAGGCAATGAGCAGGGTGAGTGAGGAATCGAGCAAGGTGAGAGTGAGGCAATGAGCAGGGAGACAGGGAGCAGAGTGAGTGAGGCAGTGAACAGGGTGGGAGTGAGGCAGTGAGCAGGGTGAGAGTGAGGCAGTGAACAGGGTGAGAGTGAGGCAGTGAACAGGGTGATAGTGCGGCAGTGAGCAGGGTGGGAGTGAGGCAGTGAACAGGGTGAGAGTGAGGCAGTGAACAGGGTGAGAGTCAGGCAGTGAACAGGGTGGGAGTGAAACAGTGAGCAGAGATAGTGAAGAAGTGAGCAGCGTGGGTGAGGCACTGAGTAGGGTGGGAGAAAGGCAGTGAGCAGAGTGAGTGAGGCAGTGAGCAAGGTGGGTGTGTGGCAGTGAGCAGGTTGAGTGAGGCATTGAGCAGGGTGAGAGTGAGGCACTGACTAGGGTGAAAGTCAGGCAATGAGCAGGGTGAGTGAGGCATTGAGCAGGGTGAGAGTGAGGCAGTGAGCAGGGTGAGAGTGAGCTAGTGAGCAGAGAGAGTGAGGCACTGAGTAGGGTGGGAGTGAGGCAGTGAGCATGATGAGTGAGGCAGTGAACAGGGTGTGTGTGTGGCAGTGAGCAGAGTGAGTGAGGCAGTGAGCAGAGTGAGTGAGGCAGTGAGCAGGGTGAGAGTGAGGCAGTGAGCACGGTGTGAGAGGCAGTGAACAGGGTGAGAGAGGCAAACAGCAGAGTGAGTGAGGCAGTGAGCAGAGTGAGTGAGGCAGTGAACAGGGTGAGAGTGAGGCAGTGAGCAGGATGGGAGTGAGGCAGTGAGCAGGATGAGAATGAGGCAGTGAGCAGGGTGAGAGTGAGGCAGTGAGCAGGATGAGAGTGAGGCAGTGAGCAGGATGAGAGTGAGGCAGTGAGCAGGGTGAGAGTCAGGCAGTGAGCAGGGTGAGAGTGAGGCAGTAAGCAGGGTGAGAGTCAGGCAGTGAGCAGGGTGGGAGTGAGGCAGTGAACATGCAAGTGAGGCAGTGAGCAGAGTGAATAAGGCAGTGAGCAGGGTGAGAATGAGGCAGTGTAAAGGGTGAGAGAGGCAGTGAGCAGGGTGAGTCAGGCAGAGAGTAGAGTGAGTGAGTCAGTGAACGGATTGAGAGTGAGGCAGCGTGCAAGGTGAGAGTGAGGTTGTGAACAGGGTGAGAGCGAAGCAGTGTGCAGCATGAGAATGATAGAGGGAGCAGAATGAGTGAGGCAGTGAACAGGGTGGGAGTGAGGCAGTGAACAGGGTGAGAGTGAGGCAGTGAGCAGGGTGGAAGTGAGGCAGTGAGCAGGGTGGGAGTGAGACAGTGAGCAGGGTGAGAGCGAGGCAGTGAACAGAGAGGGAGTGAGACAATGAGTCAAGTGGTGAGGCATTGAACAGAGTGGGAGTGAGGCACTGAGTAGGGTGAAAGTCAAGCAATGAGCAGGGTGAGTGAGGCATTGAGCAGGGTGAGAGTGAGGCAGTCAGCAGTGTGTGAGTGAGGCAGTGAACAGGGTGGGAATGAAACAGTTAGCAGAGATAGTGAGGAAGTGAGCAGCGTGGGTGAGGCACTGAGCAGGGTGAGAGTGAGGCAGTCAGCAGGGTGAGAGTGAGCTAGTGAGCAGAGTGAGTGAGGCACTGAGTAGGGTGGGAGTGAGGCAGTGAGCATGATGAGTGAGGCAGTGAGCTGAGTGAGTGAGGCAGTGAAGAGGGTAAGAGTGAGGCAGTGAACAGGGTGAGAGAGGCAGTGAGCAGGGTGAGTCAGGCAGAGAGTAGAGTGAGTGAGTCAGTGAACGGATTGAGAGTGAGGCAGTGTGCAAGGTGAGAGTGAGGTTGTGAACAGTGTGAGAGCGAAGCAGTGTGCAGCATGAGAATGATAGAGGGAGCAGAATGAGTGAGGCAGTGAACAGGGTGAGTGAGGCAGTGAGCAGGGTGAGAGTGAAGCAGTGAGCAGGGTGAAAGTGAGGCAGTGAGCAGGCTGGGAGTGAGACAGTGTGTAGTGTGGGAGTGAGGCAGTGAGTGAGGTTGGGTGTGAGGTAGTGAGCAGGGTCGGAGTGAGGCAGTGAGCAGGGTGGGTGTGAGGCAGTGAGCAGGCTGGGTGTGAGGCATTGAGCAGGGTGAGTGAGGCAGTGAGCAGGGTCGGAGTGAGGCAGTGAGCAGAGTGGGTGTGAGGCAGTGAGCAGGCTGGGTGTGAGGCATTGAGCACGGTGAGTGAGGCAGTGAGCAGGGTCGGAGTGAGGCAGTGAGCAGGCTGGGTGTGAGGCAGTTAACATGGTGGGAGTGAGTCAGTGAACAGGGTGGGAGTGAGAGTGAGGTAGTGAGCAGGGTGAGAGTGAGGCAGTGAGCAGCGTGGGAGTGACGCAGTGAGCAGGGTCATCGTGAAGTAGTGAGCAGTGTGAGAGAGTCAGTGAGCAGAGTGAGTGAGGCAGTGAGCAGGGTGAGAGTGAGGCAGTGAGCAGGGTGAGTGAGGCAGTGAGCAGGGTGAGATTGAGGCAGTGAGCAGGGTGAGTGAGGCAGTGAGCAGGGTGAGAGTGAGGCAGTGAGCAGGGTGAGAGTGAGGCAGTGAGCAGGGTGAGTGAGGCAGTGAGCAGGGTGAGAGTGAGGCAGTGAGCAGGGTGAGTGAGGCAGTGAGCAGGGTGAGAGTGAGCCAGTGAGCAAGGTGAATGAGGCAGTGAGCAGAGTGAGTGAGGCAGTGTGCAGGGCGAGTGAGGCAGTGAGCAGGGTGAGAGTGAGGCAGTGAGCAGGGTGAGAGTAAGGCAGTTAGCCAGGTCAGATTGAGGTAGTGAGCAGAGTGAGTGAGATAGTGAGCAGGGTGAGAGTGCGGCAGTGAGCAGGGTGAGAGTGAGGCAGTGTAGTTGGGTGAGAATGGGGCAGTGAGCAGGGTGAGAGTGAGGCAGTGAGCAGGGTGGGAGTGAGGAAGTGAGCAGGGTGAGAGTGAGGCAGTGAACAGGGTGGGAATGAAACAGTGGGCAGAGTGAGTGAGGAAGTGAGCAGCGTGGGTGAGGCACTGAGTAGGGTCGGAGATAGGCAGTGAGCAGAGTGAGTGAGGCAGTGAACAGGGTGGGAGTGAAGACAATGTGCATGATGAGTGAGGCAGTGAGTAAGGTGAGAGTGAGGCACTGAGTAGGGTGAAAGTCAAGCAATGAGCAGGGTGAGTGAGGCATTGAGCAGGGTGAGAGTGAGGCAGTCAGCAGGGTGTGAGTGAGGCAGTGAACAGGGTGGGAATGAAACAGTTAGCAGAGATAGTGAGGAAGTGAGCAGCGTGGGTGAGGCACTGAGCAGGGTGAGAGTGAGGCAGTCAGCAGGGTGAGAGTGAGCTAGTGAGCAGAGTGAGTGAGGCACTGAGTAGGGTGGGAGTGAGGCAGTGAGCATGATGAGTGAGGCAGTGAGCTGAGTGAGTGAGGCAGTGAAGAGGGTAAGAGTGAGGCAGTGAACAGGGTGAGAGAGGCAGTGAGCAGGGTGAGTCAGGCAGAGAGTAGAGTGAGTGAGTCAGTGAACGGATTGAGAGTGAGGCAGTGTGCAAGGTGAGAGTGAGGTTGTGAACAGTGTGAGAGCGAAGCAGTGTGCAGCATGAGAATGATAGAGGGAGCAGAATGAGTGAGGCAGTGAACAGGGTGGGAGTGAGGCAGTGAACAGGGTGGGAGTGAGACAGTGAGCAGGGTGAGAGCGAGGCAGTGAACAGAGAGGGAGTGAGACAATGAGTCAAGTGTTAAGTCATTGAACAGAGTGGGAGTGAGGCAGTGAGTAGGGTGAGAGTGAGGCAGTGTGCAGAGTGAGTGAGGCATTGAGCAGAGTGAGTGAGGCAGTGAGCAGAGTGAGTGAGGCAGTGAGTAGGGTGAGAGTGAGGCAGTGTGCAGAGTGAGTGAGGCAGTGAGCCGAGTGAGTGAGGCAGTGAGCAGGGTGAGTGAGGCAGTGAAGCAGGGTGAGAGTGAGGCAGTGAGCAAGGTGAGTGAGGCAGTGAGCAGGGTGAGTGAGGCAGTGAGCAGGGTGAGAGTGAGGCAGTGAGCAGGGTGAGTGAGGCAGTGAGCAGGGTGAGATTGAGGCAGTGAGCAGGGTGAGTGAGGCAGTGAGCAGGGTGAGAGTGAGGCAGTGAGCAGGGTGAGAGTGAGGCAGTGAGCAGGGTGAGTGAGGCAGTGAGCAGGGTGAGAGTGAGGCAGTGAGCAGGGTGAGTGAGGCAGTGAGCAGGGTGAGAGTGAGCCAGTGAGCAAGGTGAATGAGGCAGTGAGCAGAGTGAGTGAGGCAGTGAGCAGGGCGAGTGAGGCAGTGAGCAGGGTGAGAGTGAGGCAGTGAGCAGGGTGAGAGTAAGGCAGTTAGCCAGGTCAGATTGAGGTAGTGAGCAGAGTGAGTGAGATAGTGAGCAGGGTGAGAGTGCGGCAGTGAGCAGGGTGAGAGTGAGGCAGTGTAGTTGGGTGAGAATGGGGCAGTGAGCAGGGTGAGAGTGAGGCAGTGAGCAGGGTGGGAGTGAGGCAGTGAGCAGGGTGAGAGTGAGGCAGTGAACAGGGTGGGAATGAAACAGTGGGCAGAGTGAGTGAGGAAGTGAGCAGCGTGGGTGAGGCACTGAGTAGGGTCGGAGATAGGCAGTGAGCAGAGTGAGTGAGGCAGTGAACAGGGTGGGAGTGAAGACAATGTGCATGATGAGTGAGGCAGTGAGTAAGGTGAGAGTGAGGCACTGAGTAGGGTGAAAGTCAAGCAATGAGCAGGGTGAGTGAGGCATTGAGCAGGGTGAGAGTGAGGCAGTCAGCAGGGTGTGAGTGAGGCAGTGAACAGGGTGGGAGTGAGACAGTGAGCAGTGTGAGAGCGAGGCAGTGAACAGAGAGGGAGTGAGACAATGAGTCAAGTGTTAAGTCATTGAACAGAGTGGGAGTGAGGCAGTGAGCAGGATGAGAATGAGGCGGTGAGCAGAGTGTGTGAGGCAGGGAACAGGGTGGGAGTTGAGCAGTGAACAGGGTGGGAATCATTCAGTGAGCAGAGTGAGTGAGGCAGTGAAAAGCGTGAGAATGAGGCAGTGAGCAGAGTGGGAGTGCGGCAGTGAAAAGGGTGCGAATGAGCCAGTGAGCAGAGTGAGTGAGGCAGTGATGCAGGTTGGGAATCAGTCAGTGAGCAGGGTGAGAGTGAGTCAGTGAACATGGTGAGAGTGAAGCAGTGTGCAGCATGAGAATGCGGCAGTCAGCAGAGTGACTGCGGCAGGGAACAGGGTGGGAGTGAAGAATCGAGCAAGGTGAGTGTGAGGCAATGAGCACAGTGGAAGTGAGGCAGTCAGGAAGGTGAGTGAGGCAGTGAACAGGGTGAGACTGAGGCAGTGAACAGGGTGGGAGTGAGACAGTGTGTATGGTGGGAGTGAGGCAGAGTGTGAGGTTGGGTGTGAGGTAGTGAGCAGGTTGAGAATGAGGCAGTGAGCAGGGTGAGAGTGAAGCAGTGAGGAGTGTGGGAGTGAGACAGTGAACAGGCTGGGAGTGAGACAGTGTGTAGGGTGGGAGTGAGGCAGTGAGTGAGGTTGGGTGTGAGGCAGTGAACAGGGTGAGAGGGAGGCAATAAGCAGTGTGTCTTACGCTATGAGCAGGGTGAGAATGAGGCAGTGAGCAAACTAAGTGAGGAAGTGAATGGGGCAAGAGCGACGCAGTGAACACGGTGAGAGTGAAGCAGAGAGCAGGTAAAAATGAGACAGTGTGCAGGGTGAGTGAGGCAGTGAGCAGGGTGAGAGTGAGGCAGTGAACAGCGTGGGAGTGAAACAGTGAGCAGAGTGAGTGAGGAAGTGAACAGCATGGGTGAGGCACTGAGTGGGGTGGGAGTTAGGCAGTGAGCGGAGTGAGAGTGAGGCAGTGAACAGGGTGGGAGTGAGGCAGTGAGCAGGGTGAGAGTGAGGCAGTGAACAGGGTGAGAGTGAGGCAGTGAGCAGGGTGATAGTGCGTCAGTGAGCAGGGTGGGAGTGAGGCAGTCAACAGGGTGAGAGTGAGGCAGTGAACAGGGTGAGAGTGAGGCAGTGAACAGGGTGAGAGTGAGGCATTGAGCAGGGTGAGAGTCAGGCAGTGAGCAGGGTGAGAGTGAGGCAGTAAGCAGGGTGAGAGTCAGGCAGTGAGCAGGGTGGGAGTGAGGCAGTGAACATGCGAGTGAGGCAGTGAGCAGAGTGAATGAGGCAGTGAGCAGGGTGAGAATGAGGCAGTGTAAAGGGTGAGAGAGGCAGTGAGCAGGGTGAGTCAGGCAGAGAGTAGAGTGAGTGAGTCAGTGAACAGGTTGAGAGTGAGGCAGTGTGCAAGGTGAGAGTGAGGTTGTGAACAGGGTGAGAGCGAAGCAGTGTGCAGCATGAGAATGATAGAGGGAGCAGAATGAGTGAGGCAGTGAACAGGGTGGGAGTGAGGCAGTGAGCAGGGTGGAAGTGAGGCAGTGAGCAGGGTGGGAGTGAGACAGTGAGCAGGGTGAGAGCGAGGCAGTGAACAGAGAGGGAGTGAGACAATGAGTCAAGTGGTGAGGCATTGAACAGAGTGGGTGTGAGGCAGTGAGCAGGGTGAGAATCAGGCGGTGAGCAGAGTGAGTGAGGCAGGGAACAGGGTGGGAGTTGGGCAGTGAACAGGGTGGGAATCAGTCAGTGAGCAGAGTGAGTGAGGCAGTGAAAAGCGTGAGAATGAGGCAGTGAGCAGAGTGGGAGTGCGGCAGTGAAAAGCGTGAGAATGAGGCAGTGAGCAGAGTGGGAGTGCAGCAGTGAAAAGGGTGAGAATGAGGCAGTGAGAAGAGTGAGTGAGGCAGTGTGCAGGTTGGGAATCATTCAGTGAGCAGGGTGAGAGTGAGTCAGTGAACATGGTGAGAGTGAAGCAGTGTGCAGCATGAGAATGAGGAAGTCAGCAGAGTGACTGAGGCAGGGAACAGGTTGGGATTGATTAAGTGAATGGGGTGGGAGTGAAGCAGTGAGCAGGCTGAGAGTGAAGCAGTGAGGAGTGTGGGAGTGAGACAGTGAACAGGCTGTGAATGAGACAGTGTGTAGGGTGGGATTGAGGCCGTGAGTGAGGTTGGGTGTGAGGTAGTGAACAGGGTGAGAGTGAGGCAACAGGCAGGGTGTCTTGGGCTATGAGCAGGGTGAGAATGAAGGAGTGAGGAGCGTTGGTGTGAGGCAGTGAACAGGAAAGTGAGGCAGTGAGCAGGGTGAGAGTGAGGCAGTGAGCAGGGTGAGAGTGAAGCAGTGAGCAGGGTGAAAGTGAGGCAGTGAGCAGCCTGGGAGTGAGACAGTGTGTAGTTTGGGAGTGAGGCAGTGAGTGAGGTTCGGTGTGAGGTAGTGAGCAGAGTGAGAATGAGGCAGTGTGTAGGGTGGGAGTGAGGCAGTGAGTGAGGTTGGGTGTGAGGTAGTGAGCAGGGTCAGAATGAGGTAGTGAGCAGAGAGAGTGAGGCAGTGAGCAGGGTGAGAGCGAGGCAGTGAGCAGCATGAGAATGATAGAGGGAGCAGAATGAGTGAGCCAGTGAACAGGGTGGGAGTGAGGTAGTGAGCAGGGTGGGAGTGAGCAGTGAGCAGGGTCAGTGCGAGCCAGTGAGCAGGGTGACTGTGAGGCAGTGAACATGCGAGTGAGGCAGAGAACAAGGCGAGTGAGGCAGTGAGCAGAGTGAATGAGGCAGTGAGCAGGGTGAGAATGAGGCAGCGTAAAGGGTGAGAGAGGCAGTGAGCAGGGTGAGTCAGGCAGAGAGTAAAGTGAGTGAGTCAGTGAACAGTTTGAGAGTGAGGCAGTGTGCAAGGTGAGAGTGAGGTTGTGAACAGGGTGAGAGCGAAGCAGTGTGCAGCATGAGAATGAGAAAGGGAGCAGAATGAGTGAGGCAGTGAACAGGGTGGGAGTGAGGCAGTGAGCAGGGTGGAAGTGAGGCAGTGAACAGGGTGGGAGTAAGGCAGTGAGCAGGGTGGAAGTGAGGTAGTGAGCGGGGTGGGTGTGAGACAGTGAGCAGGATGAGTGCGAGGCAGATTACAGAGGGGGAGTGAGACAATGAGACAAGTGGTGAGGCATTGAACAGAGTGGTAGTGAGGCAGTGAGCAGGGTGAGAATGAGGCGGTAAGCAGAGTGAGTGAGGCAGGGTACAGGGTGGGAGTTGGGCAGTGAACAGGGTGGGAATCAGTCAGTGAGCAGAGTGAGTGAGGCCATGAAAATCGTGAGAATGAGGCAGTGAGCAGCGTGGGAGTGCGTCGGTGAAAAGGGTGAGAATGAGGCAGTGAGCAGAGTGACTGAGGCAGTGTGCAGGTTGGGATTGATTCAGTGAAAAGGGTGAGAGTGAGTCAGTGAACATGGTGAGAGTGATGCAGTGTGCAGCTTGAGAATGAGGCAGTCAGCAGAGTGATTGAGGCAGGGAACAGGTTGGGATTAATTCAGTGAACGGGGTGGGAGTGAAACAGTGAGCAGGGTGAATGAGGCAGTGAGCAGGGTGAGAATGGGGCAGTGTAAAAGCTGAGAGAGGCAGTGAGCAGGGTGAGTCAGGAAGAGAGTAAAGTGAGTGAGTCAGTGAACAGGTTGAGAGTGAGGCAGTGAGCAAGGTGAGAGTGAGGTTGTGAACAGGGTGAGAGCGAAGCAGTGTGCAACATGAGAATGATAGAGGGAGCAGAATGAAAGAGGCAGTGAACAGGGTGGGAGTGAGGCAGTGAGCAGGGTGGAAGTGAGGCAGTAAGCAGGGTGGGAGTGAGGCAGTGAGCAGGGTGGGAGTGAGGCAGTGAGCAGACTGAGAGAAGCAGGGAACAGGGTGAGTGAGGCAGTGAACAGGATGAGAATGAGGCAGTGAGCAGGGTGGGAGTGCGGCAGTGAGCAGGATGAGAGCGAGGCAGTGAGCAGGGTGAGAATGAGACGGTGAGCAGGGTGGTTGTGAGGCAGTGAACAGGGTGTGAGTGAGGCAGTGAACAGGGTGAGGATGATGCAATGAGCAGAGTGGGAATGCGGCAGTGAGCAGAGTGGGAGTGCGGCAGTGAGCAGGGTGGGTGTGAAGCAGCGAGCAGGGTGGTTGTGAGGCAGTGATCAGGGTGAGGGTGATGCAATGAGCAGGGTGGGAGTGAGGCAGTAAGCAGAGTGGGAGTGACGTAGCGAGCAAGGTTGGAGTAAGGCAGTGAGCAGGGTAGGAGTGAGGAATCGAGCAAGGTGAGAATGAGGCAATGAGCAGGGAGACAGGGAGCAGAGTGAGTGAGGCAGTGAACAGGGTGGGAGTGAGGCAATGAACAGGGTGGGAGTGAGGCAGTGAATGGGGTGAGGGTGAAGCAACGAGCAGGGTGACTGTGGCTCTGAGCAAGGTGAGAATGAAGCAGTGAGCAGAGTGAGTGAGTCATTGAGCAGGGTGAGAGTGAGGCAATGTGCAGGATGAGAGTGTGGCAGTGAGCAGGGTGGGAGTGAGGCAGTGAACCGGGTGAGTGAGACAGTGAGCAGTTTGGGAGTGAGGAATCGAGCAAGGTTAGAGTGAGGCAATGAGCACAGTGGAAGTGAGGCAGTCAGCAAGGTGAGTGAGGCAGTGAACAGGGTGGGAGTGAGGCAGTGAGCAGGGTCAGAGTGATGTAGTGAGTAGAGTGAGTGAGGCAGTGAGCAGGGTGAGAGTGAGACAGTGTGTAGGGTGGGAGTGAGGCAGTGAGTGAGGTTGGGTGTGAGGTAGTGAGCAGGGTGAGAGTGAGGCAGTGAGCAGGGTGAGTGAGGCAGTGAGCAGGGTGGGAGTGAAGCAATGAGCATGATGAGTGAGGCTGTGAGCAAGGTGGGTGGGTGGCAGTGAGCAGAGTGAGTGAGGCAGTGAGCAGGGTGAGAGTGAGGCAGTGAGCAGGCTGGGAGTGAGACAGTGTGTAGGGTGGGAGTGAGGCAGTGAGTGAGTTTGGGTGTGAGGTAGTGAGCATGGTCAGAGTGAGGTAGTGAGCAGAGTGAGTGAGGCAGTGAGCAGGGTGAAAGCGAGGCAGTGAGCATGTGAGTGAGGCAGTGAACAAGGCGAGTGAGGTAGTGAGCAGAGTGAATGAGGCAGTGAGCAGGGTGAGAATGAGGCAGCGTAAAGGGTGAGAGAGGCAGTGAGCAGGGTGAGTCAGGCAGAGAGTAAAGTGAGTGAGTCAGTGAACAGGTTGAGTGTGAGGCAGTGTGCAAGGTGAGAGTGAGGTTGTGAACAGGGTGAGAGCGAAGCAGTTTGCAGCATGAGAATGAGAGAGGGAGCAGAATGAGTGAGGCAGTGAACAGAGTGGGAGTGAGGTAGTGAGCAGGGTGGGAGTGAACAGTGAGCAGGGTCAGTGCGAGCCAGTGAGCAGGGTGAGAGTGAGGCAGTGAACAGAGAGGGAGTGAGACAATGAGTCAAGTGGTGAAGCATTGAACAGAGTGGGAGTGAGGCAGTGAGCAGGGTGAGAATCAGGCGGTGAGCAGAGTGAGTGAGGCAGGGAACAGGGTGGGAATCAGTCAGTGAGCAGAGTGAGTGAGGCAGTGAAAAGCGTGAGAATGAGGTAGTGAGCAGAGTGGGAGTGCAGCAGTGAAAAGGGTGAGAATGAGGCAGTGAGAAGAGTGAGTGAGGCAGTGTGCAGGTTGGGAATCATTCAGTGAGCAGGGTGAGAGTGAGTCAGTGAACATGGTGAGAGTGAAGCAGTATGCAGCATGAGAATGAGGAAGACAGCAGAGTGACTGAGGCAGGGAACAGGTTGGGATTGATTCAGTGAACGGGGTGGGAGTGAAGCAGTGAGCAGGGTGGGAGTGAAGCAGTGAGGAGTGTGGGAGTGAGACAGTGAACAGGCTGGGAATGAGACAGTGTGTAGGGTGGGAGTGAGGCAGTGAGTGAGGTTGGGTGTGAGGTAGTGAACAGGGTGAGAGTGAGGCAACAGGCAAGGTGTCTTAGGCTATGAACAGGGTGAGAGTGAGGGAGTGAGGAGCGTGGGTGTGAGGCAGTGAACAGGAAAGTGAGGCAGTGAACAGGGTGAGAGTGAGGCAGTGAGCAGGCTGGGAGTGAGACAGTGTGTAGTGTGGGAGTGAGGCAGTGAGTGAGGTTCGGTGTGAGGTAGTGAGCAGAGTGAGAATGAGGCAGTGTGTAGGGTGGGACTGAGGCAGTGAGGTTGGGTGTGAGGTAGTGAGCAGGGTCAGAGTGAGGTAGTGAGCAGGGTGAGAGCGAGGCAGTGAGCATGCGAGTGAGGCAGTGAACAAGGCGAGTGAGGTAGTGAGCAGAGTGAATGAGGCAGTGAGCAGGGTGAGAATGAGGCAGTGTAAAGGGTGAGAGAGGCAGTGAGCAGGGTGAGTCAGGCAGAGAGTAAAGTGAGTGAGTCAGTGAACAGATTGAGTGCGAGGCAGTGTGCAAGGTGAGAGTGAGGTTGTGAACAGGGTGAGAGCGAAGCAGTGTGCAGCATGAGAATGAGGTGAGGCAGTGAGCAGGTGAGAGTGAGGTTGAGCACAGGGTGAGAGTGAGGCAGTTTGAGCACAGTGAACAGCAGCAGGGTGAGTGAGGCAGTGAACAGGGTGAGAGTGAGGCAGTGAGCAGGGTGAGAGCAGGCAGTGAACAGGGGGAGTGAGGCAGTGACAGGGTGAGAGTGAGGCAGTGAACAGAGTGGGAGTGAGGCAGTGAGCAAGGTGGTGTGCAGTGAGCAGAGTGAGTGAGGCAGTGAGCAGGGTGAGAATCAGGCAGTGTGTAGAGTGAGTGAGGCAGTGAGTGAGGTGGAATCAGGTAGTGTGCAGGGTGAATGAGGCAGTGAGCAGGGTGAGAGTGAGCAGTGAGAGAGTGGGAGTGAGACAGTGAAAAGGGTGCAGAATGGGAGTGAGAAGAGTGAGAGGCAGTGGCAGTACAGAGAGCAGGTGAGAGTGAGTCAGTGAACATGGTGAGAGTGAAGCAGTATGCAGCATGAGAATGAGGATGACAGCATGAGAATGATAGAGGGAGCAGAAGAGTGAGGCAGTGAACAGGGTGGAAGTGAGGCAGTGAGCAGGGTGGGAGTGAGGCAGTGAGCAGGGTGAGAGCGAGGCAGTGAGCAGGGTGAGAATGAGGCAGTGAGCAGACTGAGAGAAGCAGGGAACAGGGTGAGTGAGGCAGTGAAAAGGATGAGAATGATGCAGTGAGCAGAGTGGGAGTGCGGCAGTGAGCAGAGTGGGAGTGCGGCAGTGAACAGGCTGGGTGTGTAGCAGTGAGCAGGGTGGTTGTGAGGCAGTGAACAGGGTGTGACTGAGGCAGTGAACAGGGTGAGGGTGATGCAATGAGCAGGGTGGGAGTGAGGCAGTAAGCAGAGCGGGAGTGACGTAGCGAGCAAGGTTGGAGTAAGGCAGTGAGCAGGGTAGGAGTGAGGAATCGAGCAAGGTGAGAGTGAGGCAATGAGCAGGGAGACAGGGAGCAGAGTGAGTGAGGCAGTGAACAGGGTGGGAGTGAGGCAATGCACAGGATGAGAGTGTGGCAGTGAGCAGGGTGGGAGTGAGGCAGTGAACCGGGAGAGTGAGACAGTGAGCAGTTTGGGAGTGAGGAATCGAGCAAGGTGAGAGTGAAGCAATGAGCACAGTGAAAGTGAGGCAGTCAGCAAGGTGAGTGAGGCAGTGAACAGGGTGAGAGTGAGGCAGTGAACAGGGTGAGAGTCAGGCAGTGAACAGGGTGGGAGTGAGGCAGTGAACAGGGTGAGAGTCAGGCAGTGAACAGGGTGGGAGTGAGGCAGTGAGCAAGGTCACAGTGATGTAGTGAGCAGAGTGAGTGAGGCAGTGAGCAGGGTGAGAGTGAGACAGTGTGTATGGTGGGAGTGAGGCAGTGAGTGAGGTTGGGTGTGAGGTAGTGAGCAGGGTGACAATGAGGCAGTGAGCAGGGTGAGAGTGAAGCAGTGAGGAGTGTTGGAGTGAGACAGTGTACAGGCTGGGAGTGAGATAGTGTGTAGGGTGGGAGTGAGGCAGTGAGTGAGGTTGGGTGTGAGGTAGTGAGCAGGGTGAGAGTGCGGAAGTGAGCAGGGTGAGTGAGGCAGTGAGCAGGGTGGGAGTGAAGCAATGAGCATGATGAGTGAGGCTGTGAGCAAGGTGGGTGTGTGGCAGTGAGCAGGGTGAGAGTGAGGCAGTGAGCAGGGTGAGAGTGAGGCAGTGAGCAGGCTGGGAGTGAGACAGTGTGTAGGGTGAGAGTGAGGCACTGAGTGAGGTTGGGTGTGAGGTAGTGAGCATGGTCAGAGTGAGGTAGTGAGCAGAGTGAGTGAGGCAGTGAGCAGGGTGAAAGCGAGGCAGTGAGCATGCGAGTGAGGCAGTGAACAAGGCGAGTGAGGTATTGAGCAGAGTGAATGAGGCAGTGAGCAGGGTGAGAATGAGGCAGCGTAAAGGGTGAGAGAGGCAGTGAGCAGGGTGGGAGTGAACAGTGAGCAGGGTCAGTGCGAGCCAGTGAACAGGTCGAGTGTGAGGCAGTGAACAGAGAGGGAGTGAGACAATGAGTCAAGTGGTGAAGCATTGAACAGAGTGGGAGTGAGGCAGTGAGCAGGTTGAAAATCAGACGGTGAGCAGAATGAGTGAGGCAGGGAACAGGGTGGGAATCAGTCAGTGAGCAGAGTGAGTGAGGCAGTGAAAAGCGTGAGAATGAGGCAGTGAGCAGAGTGGGAGTGCAGCAGTGAAAAGGGTGAGAATGAGGCAGTGAGAAGAGTGAGTGAGGCAGTGTGCAGGTTGGGAATCATTCAGTGAGCAGGGTGAGAGTGAGTCAGTGAACATGGTGAGAGTGAAGCAGTATGCAGCAGGAGAATGAGGAAGACAGCAGAGTGACTGAGGCAGGGAACAGGTTGGGATTGATTCAGGGAACGGGGTGGGAGTGAAGCAGTGAGCAGGGTGGGAGTGAAGCAGTGAGGAGTGTGGGAGTGAGACAGTGAACAGGCTGGGAATGAGACAGTGTGTAGGGTGGGATTGAGGCCGTGAGTGAGGTTGGGTGTGAGGTAGTGAACAGGGTGACAGTGAGGCAACAGGCAGGGTGTCTTAGGCTATGAGCAGGGTGAGAGTGAAGGAGTGAGGAGCGTGGTTGTGAGGCAGTGAACAGGGTGAGAGTGAGGCAGTGAGCAGGCTGGGAGTGAGACAGTGCGTAGTGTGGGAGTGAGGCAGTGAGTGAGGTTGGGTGTGAGGTAGTGAGCAGGGTCAGAGTGAGGTAGTGAGCAGGGTGAGAGCGAGGCAGTGAACATGCGAGTGAGGCAGTGAACAAGGCGAGTGAGGTAGTGAGCAGAGTGAATGAGGCAGTGAGCAGGGTGAGAATGAGGCAGTGTAAAGCGTGAGTGAGGCAGTGAACAGGGTGAGTCAGGCAGAGAGTAAAGTGAGTGAGTCAGTGAACAGGTTGAGTGTGAGGCAGTGTGCAAGGTGAGAGTGAGGTTGTGAACAGGGTGAGAGCGAAGCAGTGTGCAGCATGAGAATGATAGAGGGAGCAGAATGAGTGAGGCAGTGAACAGGGTGGGAGTGAGGTAGTGAGCAGGGTGGGACTGTGAAGTGAGCAGGGTCAGTGCAAGCCAGTGAGCAGGGTGAGAGTGAAGCAGTGAACATGCGAGTGAGGCAGTGAACATGCGGGTGCGGCAGTGAACAAGGCGAGTGAGGCAGTTAGCAGGGTGAGAATGAGGCAGTGTAAAGGGTGAGAGAGGCAGTGAGCAGGGTGAGTCAGGCAGAGAGCAAAGTGAGTGAGTCAGTGAACAGGTTGAGAGTGAGGCAGTGTGCAAGGTGAGAGTGAGTTTGTGAACAGGGTGAGAGCGAAGCAGTGTGCAACATGAGAATGTGAGAGGGAGCAGAAGAGTGAGGCAGTGAACAGGGTGGAAGTGAGGCAGTGAGCAGGGTGGGAGTGAGGCAGTGAGCAGGGTGAGAGCGAGGCAGTGAGCAGGGTGAGAATGAGGCGGTGAGCAGACTGAGAGAAGCAGGGAACAGGGTGAGTGAGGCAGTGAACAGGATGAGAATGATGCAGTGAGCAGAGTGGGAGTGCAGCAGTGAGCAGAGTGGGAGTGCGGCAGTGAGCAGGGTGGGTGTGTAGCAGTGAGCAGGGTGGTTGTGAGGCAGTGAACAGGGTGTGAGTGAGGCAGTGAACAGGGTGAGGGTGATGCAATGAGCAGGGTGGGAGTGAGGCAGTAAGCAGAGTGGGAGTGACGTAGCGAGCAAGGTTGGAGTAAGGCAGTGAGCAGGGTAGGAGTGAGGAATCGAGCAAGGTGAGAGTGAGGCAATGAGCAGGGAGACAGGGAGCAGAGTGAGTGAGGCAGTGAACAGGGTGGGAGTGAGGCAGTGAACAGGGTGGGAGTGAGGCAGTGAACAGGGTGAGAGTGAGGCAACGAGCAGGGTGACTGTGGCTCTGAGCAAGGTGAGAATGAAGCAGTGAGCAGAGTGAGTGAGTCATTGAGCAGGGTGAGAGTGAGGCAATGTACAGGATGAGAGTGTGGCAGTGAGCAGGGTGGGAGTGAGGCAGTGAACCGGGAGAGTGAGATAGTGAGCAGTTTGGGAGTGAGGAATCGAGCAAGGTGAAAGTGAGGCAATGAGCACAGTGGAAGTGAGGCAGTCAGCAAGGTGAGTGAGGCAGTGAACAGGGTGAAAGTGAGGCAGTGAACAGGGTGAGAGTCAGGCAGTGAACAGGGTAGGAGTGAGGCAGTGAACAGGGTGAAAGTGAGGCAGTGAGCAGGGTCAGAGTGATGTAGTGAGCAGAGTCAATGAGGCAGTGGGCAGGGTGAGAGTGGGACACTGTGTAGGGTGGGAGTGAGGCAGTGAGTGAGGCTGGGTGTGAGGTAGTGAGCATGGTCAGAGTGAGGTAGTGAGCAGAGTAAGAGAGGCAGTGAGCAGGGTGAAAGCGAGGCAGTGAGCATGCGAGTGAGGCAGTGAACAAGGCGAGAAGTATTGAGCAGAGTGAATGAGGCAGTGAGCAGGGTGAGAATGAGGCAGCGTAAAGGGTGAGAGAGGCAGTGAGCAGGGTGAGTCAGGCAGAGAGTAAAGTGAGTGAGTCAGTGAACAGGTTGAGTGTGAGGCACTGAGCAAGGTGAGAGTGAGGTTGTGAACAGGGTGAGAGTGAAGCAGTGTGCAGCATGAGAATGATAGAGGGAGCAGAATGAGTGAGGCAGTGAACAGAGTGGGAGTGAGGTAGTGAGCAGGGTGGGAGTGAACAGTGAGCAGGGTCAGTGCGAGCCAGTGAGCAGGGTGAGAGTGAGGCAGTGAACAGAGAGGGAGTGAGACAATGAGTCAAGTGGTGAAGCATTGAACAAAGTGGGAGTGAGGCAGTGAGCAGGGTGAGAATCAGGCGGTGAGCAGAGTGAGTGAGGCAGGGAACAGGGTGGGAATCAGTCAGTGAGCAGAGTGAGTGAGGCAGTGAAAAGCGTGAGAGTGAGGCAGTGAGCAGAGTGGAAGTGCAGCAGTGAAAAGGGTGAGAATGAGGCAGTGAGAAGAGTGAGTGAGGCAGTGTGCAGGTTGGGAATCATTCAGTGAGCAGGGTGAGAGTGAGTCAGTGAACATGGTGAGAGTGAAGCAGTGTGCGGCATGAGAATGAGGAAGTCAGCAGAGTGACTGAGGCAGGGAACAGGTTGGGATTGATTCAGTGAACGGGGTGGGAGTGAAGCAGTGAGCAGGGTGGGAGTGAAGCAGTGAGGAGTGTGGGAGTGAGACAGTGAACAGGCTGGGAATGAGACAGTGTGTAGGGTGGGATTGAGGCAGTGAGTGAGGTTGGGTGTGAGGTAGTGAACAGGGTGAGAGTGAGGCAACAGGCAGGGTGTCTTAGGCTATGAACAGGGTGAGAGTTGGGGAGTGAGGAGCGTGGGTGTGAGGCAGTGAACAGGAAAGTGAGGCAGTGAACAGGGTGAGAGTGAGGCAGTGAGCAGGCTGGGAGTGAGACAGTGTGTAGTGTGGGAGTGAGGCAGTGAGTGAGGTTCGGTGTGAGGTAGTGAGCAGAGTGAGAATGAGGCAGTGTGTAGGGTAGGAGTGAGGCAGTGAGTGAGGTTGGGTGTGAGGCAGTGAGCAGGGTCAGAGTGAGGTAGTGAGCAGGGTGAGAGCGAGGCAGTGAGCATGCGAGTGAGGCAATGAACAAGGCGAATGAGGTAGTGAGCAGAGTGAATGAGGCAGTGAGCAGGGTGAGAATGAGGCAGTGTAAAGGATGAGAGAGGCAGTGAGCAGGGTGAGTCAGGCAGAGAGTAAAGTGAGTGAGTCAGTGAACAGGTTGAGTGTGAGGCAGTGTGCAAGGTGAGAGTGAGGTTGTGAACAGGGTGAGAGTGAAGCAGTGTGCAGCATGAGAATGATAGAGGGAGCAGAATGAGTGAGGCAGTGAACAGAGTGGGAGTGAGGTAGTGAGCAAGGTGGGAGTGAGCAGTGAGCATGGTCAGTGCGAGCCAGTGAGCAGGGTGAGAGTGAAGCAGTGAACATGCGAGTGAGGCAGTGAACATGCGAGTGAGGCAGTGAACAAGGCGAGTGAGGCAGTTAGCAGGGTGAGAATGAGGCAGTGTAAAGGGTGAGAGAGGCAGTGAGCAGGGTGAGTCAGGCAGAGAGCAAAGTGAGTGAGTCGGTGAACAGGTTGAGAGTGAGGCAGTGTGCAAGGTGAGAGTGGGTTTGTGAACAGGGTGAGAGCGAAGCAGTGTGCAACATGAGAATGAGAGAGGTAGCAGAAGAGTGAGGCAGTGAACAGGGTGGAAGTGAGTCAGTGAGCAGGGTGGGAGTGAGGCAGTGAGCAGGGTGAGAGCGAGGCAGTGAGCAGGGTGAGAATGAGGCGGTGAGCAGACTGAGAGAAGCAGGGAACAGGGTGAGTGAGGCAGTGAACAGGATGAGAATGATGCAGTGAGCAGAGTGGGAGTGCGGCAGTGAGCAGAGTGGGAGTGCGGCAGTGAGCAGGGTGAGTGTGTAGCAGTGAGCAGGGTGGTTGTGAGGCAGTGAACAGGGTGGGAGTGAGGCAGTGAACAGGGTGAGAGTGAAGCAACGAGCAGGGTGACTGTGGCTCTGAGCAAGGTGAGAATGAAGCAGTGAGCAGAGTGAGTGAGTCATTGAGCAGGGTGAGAGTGAGGCAATGTACAGGATGAGAGTGTGGCAGTGAGCAGGGTGGGAGTGAGGCAGTGAACCGGGAGAGTGAGACAGTGAGCAGTTTGGGAGTGAGGAATCGAGCAAGGTGAGAGTGAGGCAATGAGCACAGTGGAAGTGAGGCAGTCAGCAAGGTGAGTGAGGCAGTGAACAGGGTGAGAGTGAGGCAGTGAACAGGGTGAGAGTCAGGCAGTGAACAGGGTGGCAGTGAGGCAGTGAACAGGGTGAAAGTGAGGCAGTGAGCAGGGTCAGAGTGATGTAGTGAGCAGAGTGAGTGAGGCAGTGAGCAGGGTGAGAGTGAGATAGTGTGTAGGGTGGGAGTGAGGCAGTGAGTGAGGTTGGGTGTGAGGTAGTGAGCAGGGTGACAATGAGGCAGTGAGCAGGGTGAGAGTGAAGCAGTGAGGAGTGTTGGAGTGAGACAGTGTACAGGCTGGGAGTGAGACAGTGTGTAGGGTGGGAGTGAGGCAGTGAGTGAGGTTGGGTGTGAGGTAGTGAGCAGGGTGAGAGTGCGGCAGTGAGCAGGGTGAGTGAGGCAGTGAGCAGGGTGGGAGTGAAGCAATGAGCATGATGAGTGAGCCTGTGAGCAAGGTGGGTGTGTGGCAGTGAGCAGGGTGAGAGTGAGGCAGTGAGCAGGGTGAGAGTGAGGCAGTGAGCAGGCTGGGAGTGAGACAGTGTGTAGTGTGGGAGTGAGGCAGTGAGTGAGGTTCGGTGTGAGGTAGTGAGCAGAGTGAGAATGAGGCAGTGTGTAGGGTGGGAGTGAGGCAGTGAGTGAGGTTGGGTGTGAGGTAGTGAGCAGGGTCAGAGTGAGGTAGTGAGCAGGGTGAGAGCGAGGCAGTGAGCATGTGAGTGAGGCAGTGAACAAGGCGAGTGAGGCAGTGAGCAGAGTGAATGAGGCAATGAGCAGGGTGAGAATGAGGCAGCGTAAAGGGTGAGAGAGGCAGTGAGCAGGGTGAGTCAGGCAGAGAGTAAAGTGAGTGAGTCAGTGAACATGTTGAGTGTGAGGCAGTGTGCAAGGTGAGAGTGAGGTTGTGAACAGGGTGAGAGCGAAGCAGTGTGCAGCATGAGAATGATAGAGGGAGCAGAATGAGTGAGGCAGTGAACAGAGTAGGAGTGAGGTAGTGAGCAGGGTGGGAGTGAGCAGTGAGCAGGGTCAGTGCGAGCCAGTGAGCAGGGTGAGAGTGAAGCAGTGAACATGCGAGTGAGGCAGTGAACATGCGAGTGAGGCAGTGAACAAGGCGAGTGAGGCAGTTAGCAGGGTGAGAATGAGGCAGTGTAAAGGGTGAGAGAGGCAGTGAGCAGTGTGAGTCAGGCAGAGAGCAAAGTGAGTGAGTCGGTGAACAGGTTGAGAGTGAGGCAGTGTGCAAGGTGAGAGTGAGTTTGTGAACAGGGTGAGAGCGAAGCAGTGTGCAACATGAGAATGAGAGAGGTAGCAGAAGAGTGAGGCAGTGAACAGGGTGGAAGTGAGTCAGTGAGCAGGGTGGGAGTGAGGCAGTCAGCAGGGTGAGAGCGAGGCAGTGAGCAGGGTGAGAATGAGGCGATGAGCAGGGTGAGAGTGAGACAGTGTGTAGGGTGGGAGTGAGGCAGTGAGTGAGGTTGGGTGTGAGGTAGTGAGCAGGGTGACAATGAGGCAGTGAGCAGGGTGAGAGTGAAGCAGTGAGGAGTGTTGGAGTGAGACAGTGTACAGGCTGGGAGTGAGACAGTGTGTAGGGTGGGAGTGAGGCAGTGAGTGAGGTTGGGTGTGAGGTAGTGAGCAGGGTGAGAGTGCGGCAGTGAGCAGGGTGAGTGAGGCAGTGAGCAGGGTGGGAGTGAAGCAATGAGCATGATGAGTGAGGCTGTGAGCAAGGTGGGTGTGTGGCAGTGAGCAGGGTGTGAGTGAGGCAGTGAGCAGGGTGAGAGTGAGGCAGTGAGCAGGGTGACAATGAGGCAGTGAGCAGGGTGAGAGTGAAGCAGTGAGGAGTGTTGGAGTGAGACAGTGTACAGGCTGGGAGTGAGACAGTGTGTAGGGTGGGAGTGAGGCAGTGAGTGAGGTTGGGTGTGAGGTGGTGAGCAGTGTGAGAATGAGTCAGTGTGTAGAGTGGGAGTGAGGCAGTGGGTGAGGTTGGGTGTGAGGTAATGAGCATGGTCAGAGTGAGGTAGTGAGCAGAGTGAGTGAGGCAGTGAGCAGGGTGAGAGCGAGGCAGTGAACATGCAAGTGGGGCAGTGAACAAGGCGAGTGAGGTAGTGAGCAGTGTGAATGAGGCATTGAGCAGGGTGAGAATGAGTCAGTGTAAAGGGTGAGAGAGGCAGTGAGCAGAGTGAGTCAGGCAGAGAGCAAAGTGAGTGAATCAATGAACGGGTTGAGAGTGAGGAGTGAGCAAGGTGAGAGTGAGGTTGTGAACTGGGTTCAAAGCGAAGCAGTGTGCAGCATGAGAATGAGAGAGGGAGCAGAGTGAGTGAGGCAGTAAACAGGGTGGGAGTAAGGTAGTGAGCAGGGTGGGAGTGAGCAGTGAGCAGGGTGGGAGTGAGGCATTAAGCAGAGTGGGAGTGAGGCAGTGAGCAGGGTGAGAGTGAGGCAACGAGCAGGGTGACTGTGGCTCTGAGCAAGGTGAGAATGAAGCAGTGAGCAGAGTGAGTGAGTCATTGAGCAGGGTGAGAGTGAGGCAATGTGCAGGATGAGAGTGTGGCAGTGAGCAGGGTGGGAGTGAGGCAGTGAACCGTGTGAGTGAGACAGTGAGCAGTTTGGGAGTGAGGAATCGAGCAAGGTGAGAGTGAAGCAATGAGCACAGTGGAAGTGAGGCAGTCAGCAAGGTGAGTGAGGCAGTGAACAGGGTGAGAGTGAGGCAGTGGACAGGGTGAGAGTCAGGCAGTGAACAGGGTGATTGTGGCAGTGAACATGGTGAAGGTGAGGCAGTGAGCAGGTTGGGAGTGAGACAGTGAGCAGAGTCAGTGAGGCAGTGAGCAGGTGAAATTGAAGCAGTGAGCAGGGTGAGAGTGAGGCAGTGAGCAGGGTGGGAGTGAGACAGTGAGCAGGCTGGGAGTAAGGCAGTGAGCAGGGTGATTGTGAGGCAGTGAACAGGGTGTGAGTGAGGCAGTGAACAGGGTGAGGGTGATGCAATGAGCAGGGTGGGAGTGAGGCAGTAAGCAGAGTGGGAGTGACGTAGCGAGCAAGGTTGGAGTAAGGCAGTGAGCAGGGTAGGAGTGAGGAATCGAGCAAGGTGAGAGTGAGGCAATGAGCAGGGAGACAGGGAGCAGAGTGAGTGAGGCAGTGAACAGGGTGGGAGTGAGGCAGTGAACAGGGTGGGAGTGAGGCAGTGAACAGGGTGAGAGTGAGGCAACGAGCAGGGTGACTGTGGCTCTGAGCAAGGTGAGAATGAAGCAGTGAGCAGAGTGAGTGAGTCATTGAACAGGGTGAGAGTGAGGCAATGTACAGGATGAGAGTGTGGCAGTGAGCAGGGTGGGAGTGAGGCAGTGAACCGGGAGAGTGAGACAGTGAGCAGTTTGGGAGTGAGGAATCGAGCAAGGTGAGATTGAGGCAATGAGCACAGTGGAAGTGAGGCAGTCAGCAAGGTGAGTGAGGCAGTGAACAGGGTGAGAGTGAGGCAGTGAACAGGGTGGGAGTGAGGCAGTGAACAGGGTGAAAGTGAGGCAGTGAGCAGGGTCAGAGTGATGTAGTGAGCAGAGTGAGTGAGGCAGTGAGCAGGGTGAGAGTGAGACAGTGTGTAGGGTGGGAGTGAGGCAGTGAGTGAGGTTGGGTGTGAGGTAGTGAGCAGGGTGAGAGTGAGGCAGTGAGCAGGGTGAGTGAGGCAGTGAGCAGGGTGGGAGTTAAGCAATGAGCATGATGAGTGAGGCTGTGAGCAAGGTGGGTGTGTGGCAGTGAGCAGAGTGAGTGAGGAATTGAGCAGGGTGAGAGTGAGGCAGTGAGCAGGGTGACAGTGAGGCAGTGAGCACGGTGAGAGTGAGTCAGTGAGCAGACTGGGAGTGAGACAGTGTGTAGGGTGCGAGTGAGGCAGTGAGTGAGGTTGGGTGTGAGGTGGTGAGCAGGGTGAGAATGAGTCAGTGTGTAGGGTGGGAGTGAGGCAGTGAGTGAGGTTGGGTGTGAGGTACTGAGCATGGTCAGAGTGAGGTAGTGAGCAGAGTGAGTGAGGCAGTGAGCAGGGTGACAGCGAGGCAGTGAACATGCAAGTGAGGCAGTGAACAAGGCGAGTGAGGTAGTGAGCAGAGTGAATGAGGCATTGAGCAGGGTGAGAATGAGTCAGTGTAAAGGGTGAGAGAGGCATTGAGCAGGGTGAGTCAGGCAGAGAGTAGAGTGAGTGAATCAATGAACGGGTTGAGAGTGAGGAGTGAGCAAGGTAAGAGTGAGGTTGTGAACAGGGTTCAAAACGAAGCAGTGTGCAGCATGAGAATGAGAGAGGGAGCAGAGTGAGTGAGGCAGTGAGCAGGGTCAGTGCGAGGCAGTGAGCAGGGTGAGAGTGAGGCAGTGAACATGCGAGTGAGGCAGTGAACAAGGTGAGTGAGGCAGTGAGCAGAGTGAATGAGGCAGTGAGCAGTGTGAGAATGAGGCAGTGTAAAGGGTGAGAGGGGCAGTGAGCAGGGTGAGTCAGGCAGAGAGTAAAGTGAGTGAGTCAGTGAACGGATTGAGAGTGAGGCAGTGTGCAAGGTGAGAGTGAGGTTGTGAACAGTGTGAGAGCGAAGCAGTGTGCAGCATGAGAATGATAGAGGGAGCAGAGTGAGTGAGGCAGTGAACAGGGTGGGAGTGAGGCAGTGAGCAGGGTGGGAGTGAGACAGTGAGCAGGGTGAAAGCGAGGCAGTGAACAGAGAGGGAGTGAGACAATGAGTCAAGTGGTGAAGCATTGAACAGAGTGGGAGTGAGGCAGTGAACAGGGTGAGTGAGGCAGTGAGCAGGGAGAGAGTGAGGCAGTGAACATGCGAGTGAGGCAGTGAGCAGTGTGAATGAGGCAGTGAGCAGGGTGAGAATGAGGCAGTGTAAAAGGTGAGAGAGGCAGTGAGCAGGGTGAGTCACGCAGAGAGTAGAGTGAGTGAGTCAGTGAACAGGTTGAGAGTGAGGCAGTGAGCAAGTTGAGAGTGAGGTTGTGAACAGTGTGAGAGCGAAGCAGTGTGCAACATGAGAATGATAGAGGGAGCAGAATGAGTGAGGCAGTGAACAGGGTGGGAGTGAGGCAGTGAGCAGGTTGGAGTGAGGCAGTGAGCAGGGTGGGAGTGAGGCAGTGAGCAGTGTGAGAATGAGGCGGTGAGCAGACTGAGAGAAGCAGGGAACAGGGTGAGTGAGGCAGTGAACAGGATGAGAATGAGGCAGTGAGCAGAGTGGGAGTGCGGCAGTGAGCAGAGTGGGAGTGCGCCAGTGAGCAGAGTGGGAGTGCGGCCGTGAGCAGGGTGGGTGTGAGGCAGTGAGCAGGGTGGGTGTGAGGCAGTGAGCAGGGTGTGAGTGAGGCAATGAACAGGGTGAGGGTGATGCAATGAGCAGGGTGGGAGTGAGGTAGTAAGCAGAGTGGGAGTGTCGTAGTGAGCAAGGTTGGAGTAAGGCAGTGAGCAGGGTAGGAGTGAGGAATCGTGCAAGGTGAGAGTGAGGCAATGAGCAGGGAGACAGGGAGCAGAGTGAGTGAGGCAGGGAACAGGGTGGGAGTGAGGCAGTGAACAGGGTGGGAGTGAGGCAGTGAATGGGGTGAGAGTGAGGCAACGAGCAGGGTGACTGTGGCTCTGAGCAAGGTGAGAATGAAGCAGTGAGCAGAGTGAGTGAGTCATTGAGCAGGGTGAGAGTGAGGCAATGTAGAGGATGAGAGTGTGGCAGTGAGCAGGGTGGGAGTGAGGCAGTGAACCGGTTGAGTGAGACAGTGAGCAGTTTGGGAGTCAGTAATCGAGCAAGGTGAGAGTGAGGCAATGAGCACAGTGGAAGTGAGGCAGTCAGCAAGGTGAGTGAGGCAGTGAACAGGGTGAGGGTGAGGCAGTGAGCAGGGTGAGAGTGAGGCAGTGAGCAGGTTGGGAGTGAGACAATGAGCAGGCTGGGAGTGAGACAGTGAGCAGGCTGGGAGTGAGGCAGTGAGCAGGGTGGGAGTGAGACCGTGAGCAGAGTCAGTGAGGCAGTGAGCAGGTGAAATTGAAGCAGTGAGCAGGTTGGGAGTGAGGCAGTGAGCAGGCTCGGAGTGAGACAGTGAGCAGGCTGGGAGTGAGGCAGTGAGCAGGGTGAGAGTGAGACAGTGAGCAGGGTGAGAGCGAAGCAGTGAGCATGATGAGAGTGAGACAGTGAGCAGGCTGGGAGTGATGCAGGAGCAGGCTGGGAGTGAGACAGTGAGCAGGCTGGGAGTGAGACAGTGACCAGGCTGGGAGTGAGGCAGCGAGCAGGGTGAGAGTGAGGCAGTGAGCATGATGAGAGTGAGACAGTGAGCAGGCTGGGAGTGAGGCAGTGAGCAGGGTGAGAGTGAGACAGTGAGCAGGGTGAGAGTGAGGAAGTGAGCAGTTTGGGAGTGAGACAGTGAGCAGGCTGGGAGTGAGGCAGTGAGCAGGGTGAGAATGAGGCAGTGAGCAGGTTGGGAGTGAGGCAGTGAGCAGGGTGGGAGTGAGACCGTGAACAGAGTCGGTGAGGCAGTGAGCAGGTGAAATTGAAGAATTGAGCAGGTTGGGAGTGAGGCAGTGAGCAGGGTGAGAGTGAGACAGTGAGCAGGCTGGGAGTGAGACAGTGAGCAGGGTGAGAGTGAGGCAGTGAGCAGGTTGGGAGTGAGGCAGTGAGCAGGGTGGGAGTGAGACCGTGAGCAGGGTGAGAGTGAGGCAGTGAGCAGTTTGGGAGTGAGACAGTGAGTAGAGTGAGAGTGAGGCTGTGAGCAGGTTGGGAGTGAGACCGTGAGCAGAGTCAGTGAGGCAGTGAGCAGGTGAAATTGAAGCAGTGAGCAGGTTGGGAGTGAGGCAGTGAGCAGGTTGGGAGTGAGGCAGTGAGCAGGTTGGGAGTGAGACAGTGAGCAGGGGGAGATTGAGGCAGTGAGCAGTTTGGGAGTGAGACAGTGAGCAGTCTGTGAGTGAGGCAGTGAGCAGGGTGAGAGTGAGGCAGTGAGCAGGCTGGGAGTGAGGCAGTGAGCAGGGTGAGAGTGAGGCAATGAGCAGGGTGAGTGAGGCAGTGAGCATGGTGAGAGTGAGGCAGTGAGCAGGCTGGGAGTGAGGCAGTGAGCAGTGTGAGAGTGAGGCAATGAGCAGGGTGAGTGAGGCAGTGAGCATGGTGAGAGTGAGGCAGTGAGCAGGGTGAGAGTGAGGTAGTGCGCAGAGTGAGTGAGGCAGTGAACATTGTGGGAATCAGTGAGCAGGGTGATAGTGAGTCTGTGAACATGGTGAGAGTCAAGCAGTGTGCAACATGAGAATGAAGCAGTCAGCAGAGTGACTGAGGCAGTGAACAGGGTGGGAGTGAAGCAGTGAGCAGAGTGAGAGTGAGGTAATGAGCATGATGAGTGAGGCAGTGAGCAGGGTGGGAGTGAGGCAGTGAACCAGGTGAGTGAGGCAGTGAGCAGGGTGAGACTGAGGTAGCAAGCAAGGTGGAATGAGGCGGTGAGAAGTTTGGGAGTGAGGTATCGAGCAAGGTGAGTGTAAGGCAATGAGCACAGTGGAAGTGAGGCAGTCAGCACGGTGAATGAGGCAGTGAACAGGGTGAGAGTGAGGCAGTGAACAGGGTGGGAGTGAGGCAGTGAGGAGGGTGGGTGTGAGGCAGTGAACCGGGTGAGAGCGAGGCAGTGAACAGGGTGGGAGTGAGGCAGTGAACAAGGAGAGAGTGAGATGGTGAACAGGGCAGCGCGCAGTGTAGGACCCAGGCAGCTAATGGCGCTGCAAGCATGGCAGGACAAGGCAACGGGCAGGACTTTAAAATGAAGCAGCATTAAGCGGGGCATCTTAGTGACGCCTTAGTGTAGTCAAATAATGAGAATAATCGTGGTACTAAATTCTGGTATAATTGCATCCCTTCTAGATTTATATTGTTATGATTTTGATGATGCGATCAGAGTTAGTCATTCAATTCATTAACATTCTTGCTATTGACAAGTACAATGCCCGCTACAGAATATCTGAACAGAAATGCCTCTGTCTGCAATCCTTGCTGTATTTTTAGAGAAAAATTGGATTGTCAGAATTGCAATGGCCTCCTGCTCCCAGCTATTGTGGTGATGTCTGCATTACCTCCCTTCTTCATTCTTTTGTTCCACAGTTGGCTGCAGATGGCTGCTTTCCACTAATTCCACTAATTGATATTTCATCAGATAAAGAAATGAAGTATTAATATTCACCTCAGTCAAAGAGCTAATTCTCTTTTCCCAGGATTTAAGCCTGAAACCTTTTCTTCCCTTTCATAATAATACTTCATATTACACTAAGGGTGGAATCATCCCAGATTTGCATTAAGTGTGGTAGTGCACAGGAAAAACCTCATTTTACCTGCCAGCCACAATGGCGAGTTTTCGGCACCCTATCATCCCATTCCCGCCTGGTTATTTATGCAGTCACAGGAAACACGCTGTCCCGCTGGCAGGTGGCCTTCAATTTGCCTGCCAAGCCGTTACCTCGCCGCTTCCTCCCACAAGGTGCCATGTTTAAACTGCAGCCACACGCACACTTCCCAATGCTTGCAGCCTAGAACTGCTCCGGTTAAGACATGACCCTTAAAACCAAGAAGGCTGCAGCCTCCTATTCAGTGACACATCCCTGGGACACCTACTGGACACTGTGCAGACCCACCGTAATGTCCTCTAACCCTGCTCTGGCTGCAGGAGGCTCATCAGTCTCACTGCTCTGGCTTGGGTGGCAGTGGCAGTGGCAGTGGTAGTCAATGCCAAAACTGCACACAAGAGGTCGGACATCCAGTGCAGAAAACTGATAAATGATCTCATCCGTGTCAACAGGGTAAGGTATCCATCTTATCGGTCTAAACTGACAAGGGCATCACACATTTACTGGCACCTCACTCACTGCCAGCTCAAGGGACCTCACCACTCACTCTTTCACACACACCCTCACATCTCTATCTGGCCTCATCTCCTCTGGAGACTGCCTCCTCAGCCCTCACCATCTTGAGACGACTTGCATGGATCAACATGTGCCCCAACACACACCCAGGGATACCCGCATTCCCCAGTACAGCCCTTGCCTTGCAGCCTCTTCCCTTGCCCGAGGCTGCTTCTCCCCCTTCCCCAAGCAAGCCCTAGCCCTGCAGCCACTGAAAAGCCACACCCTCCTCGCCTTTCGGCTGGTCTGGTAGGTAGAGACCTGCCTGTGAGCTCTCCTGAGAGTGCTGTGGTGCTGTCTGCAAAGACTGGCATGATGACCACGAGTACTGCCCAAAGCAAGCTAGGCAAACAAGCCCCCAAGTCCTGAGCGAAGTGCAGCTCGCCAGGTGCATGTCGCTTATGTACAGCTGGTGAAACACTTTGGCATATGATCAAGCTGACATGCTCGGATGATCCAGCGTGGGGGATGATTGCGGCAAGCAGGGCTTATAATGAGATCCTAAAGTATTGAAGCTAGGTTCCCGACATGCGGTGGCGGAAAACGCGGTCCGCCATTGACGGGAGGACCGGACGATCGCAAACTGGTTTCACGACAGAGTGAAACCAATTTTTGGCCTTCTCGCCATATTGTTCCCCTCCTCCCACCCACCATTACGCCCGGCGCCAACCGGGCCAGATAATCCCAGCCTAAGTTTTGTTTTAAAGTTATTCCACTTTCCTTTAGCAGTCCCCCAGAAAATCGAACAGGTCACACATTTCAACTGTGTTAATCATTGTCTGATTAAATGTGATTATATATTAAAACACAGGACTCCTGTATTCTAGATGAGCACATTTTGGGTCTCGGAGTTCTTTGATAAATTAAATGAGAAGTTCTCCCTGTAGAACAGAAAGAAAGGAAATACTTTTAAATCCAATTTACGGAATGTAGGACAGATTTACATTAATATGAAAGAAGAAAAATAACAAGATTTCAATGACTGAATAGTAGAGTAAAAACACAGTAGATAGGAAGGATCAGAAAATAATGAGGATTAGATGTTACACAGAAGTCGATTGGGACTATCTGAAGTGAATATTAGATAAGGTATGAGGAAAATAAAAAGATGGATTATAACAAGAAAAGTCTAAAGAAACAGGGAATTGGATTACAGTAGATAACAATGATTGAAGAGCTAATACCAGGAAGAATACGATAGATGGTGTCCTTCTGTAACACACTATGTGCTGGATTTTATGGGGTGCCACAGTCCCCGCCCCCAGCTAAAAAGTTGGGGCGGAGGCCACCCATAACCCCGACAGCTGCCCCGTTGTAACCTAAGCTGGCAGCAGTATTAATTACTTTAAGGCATGACTTCTGACCCTTACTTGGGAGAAAGTCCCATCTTAAAGAGATGCTGTCCAATCAGATAGCCGACTGCTCTGTGGTCCAAGCAGCCCCAACCAGGTAGCCACTGCTGGGACTACAGGCAGCCCCACCATGTCGAGGAGCCCAGGTAAATCTTGGCTCAGTGTTCTTAGTGAAGGGGATGAGGGGTTGGGTGGCTGTGTTCAAGAGGCCAGTGAGAGGGGTAATGAAGTGTATGACTTTGGGTGGGGTGTCTCTAATGGGTCCAGGCATTCACAAAGTTGGTGTTCCTCCGCGCCCCCATACCATTGCCTGACACCAACCTTTGTAGTTAAAGCCTTCTGAGCTTCCTGCCTGGCGTGGACCAACCCCTGCCATGGGTAAAACACCAGCGAGGTTGGGCTGAGGCCCTTAAGTGATCACTAATTGGTCACTTAAGGGCATCAATAGGCCCAAGGGATGACGGGCTACCTGATAACTCCCCAGCCCCCAATAAAATTTCAGACAGGTCTGAGCGGGAGGATTGGCAGCAGGAAGGCCACCTGCTGGATTTTATATGCCCTCCCCCCCCAACCCCTGGCCTTCAAACCCACCAGTGGGCTAACATAAAATCCAGGCCTATAATTCCGTGAAATCTTCCAGCTATCAGTAATAGGCAATGCATTGAAGAGATGAAGCATTTTTTAAATGAGTGTTTGGGTAAAAATGCTATAGAAGTTGAGGACTTAATAGGTATGCTGAATTAATTATTTACATCAGTATCTGGGCTATATTTTCCTTCATATGTTAATTTTAGTGAAAATTTTTTGCAAATGTGTACATTATACTCAAATCTATCTTTTTTCAAAGAATTGGCAGTTCATGAATAGTCAGGTAAGAAATTCCTGTTTAAATGTCTCAGGCATCCATCACATATGGTGAACAGATGAGTGTGTCTAAAATGATACCAGGGTTTATAGTTCTAAGCTATGAGGTGAGAATCACGTAACTGAACTATTTATTTGTTTGAGAAAAGATTAAGAGAGGAGATAATCAGGTTTTATAAACAATACCAGCATAAAGAAACTAAAATAAAGCATTGCAAGGGAGTATTGTAGCATTGTGGTGATGGTATTGGACAAATACTCAACAAGCATAGACTAATGATCCAGAGGCATGAGTTCAAATCCCTTCATGGCAACTGAGAAATTCAATTAAATAAACATCTGCACTTACTTTAAAAATCAGTTACGAGTAATGGTGACCATGAAACTACAGGATTGCTGTAAAAATGCATTTGGTTCACTTTCGGGAAGGAAATCTGTCGTCCTAACCAATCTAGCCTCTATGTGACTCCAGAACAGCAGCAATGAGTTTGACTGCCATCTGAAACAGCCTAGCAAGCCACTCAGTTGTATCAAACTGCTACAAAATGCCTAATAAGAATAAAACTGGATTGACCACCTGGTATCACCAGACAGGGCCTAGCCCAATTGACCTTGTACTGCACGGAAGTGTCAACCTAGATGATTTACTCCATTCTCTGCAGTGTGACTTGAACTCATGATCTGCCGCCTGGGATTTTTCGTTGACAGGCGGAGCTGAAACCAAGAGGGCGACCCAGCTTCAGCAGACAGCAAGACACAAAGCTGCATTTTACCAGCTGCAGCCGATTAAATGGCTACCATTCCATTAAGGATGGAGACCTTCCCCCCAAGAGCTGCTGGCCCAATCAGAGAGATTTGTGCAAAAGCTATGGGGTTCAATTGGGACATCAATTATTCAAATATTGATTGTGATAATGTTAAGTTAAGGGTAAAGAAAGAGAAGAATTTCTGAAATGTGTTCATGAGTGCTTTCTTGACCAGTGCATTCTCAGTTCCACGAGGAAGGAGGCATTGCTGGATCTGGTGTTAGGAAATGGGGTAAGCCAAGTGGACCAAGTGTCTGTGGGGTAAGAGTAATCGTCATATCATAAAGCTCAGACAAGTAATAGAGAAGAGCAAGTTGCAGTCTAAAGTTGAACTTCTAAATTGAAAGACAGCTAACACTAATGGGATGACAAGGGATCTAGTCAGGAAAAAATGGAACCAAAGATTGACAGGAAAAAAGTAATGCAGCAATGGATGACCTTTTTAGGAGGAGCAGGTTTCAGGTACAGTCTAGGCACAGTCCAGTAAGGGCAAAGGCAGTAAAGCCAAAGCTTCTTTGATGATGAGAGAGATGGAGAATATGATGAAACAAAAAAAGAAGAGGGGACTATATTCACAATATAAGGTGAATTCTCAAGCAAGAACCACACCAAATATACTTTTAATTGTATTGGCATTGTTCCCTTTCATAAAACTGCTGACTCTCCTTAATTGTCTTATTATTTTTTAAGTGCCCTATGTTATCACATACTGAATAACAGATTCTAACATTTTGCTAGAAGGAGGGAATTCAAGAGCTTAGGGTCTAGAGGACTGAAAGCTCAGCTGCTACTGGGAGGTTGAAGGAAATTGTGGATGCATTAAAGACCATCATATTGGAGCTGTCAGAAGGTTGTATGGCTGCAACAAGCCAAGGAGACATTTGAACCTGGGGGGATAAACTTGTTTATAAAATCAGAGTGTTGCTGGACTGAGAGGCAATGTAGAAGAGTAAGCACAAGCATGATGGGTGAATGTTACTTAGTTCAGTTTTGAATACAGGAAACAGAGTTTTGGTTGAGGTCAAGTTTATGGAAGGTGGAGATAAAAGACCAGATTGGAGAGCATTGAAGTAGTTCAAACTGGAGGTAACAAAGGCATTGATCGTAATTTCAGCAGCAGCTATTTTGAGGCAGGGACAGTGATGGGTGATAGTATGGAGGTGGAAAAATGTTGTCATATTGATGGAGAGAATATTGTGATGACCTTTGACCAGGAGCAGTAAGAGCAAGGAAAATATTAAAATGTTTGGGGAATCTGTAATTGTTTTTAAAAATGTTTGAAAATGACTTTTAACAGTTTGCATCAATTGTAAAGGAATCATTTATAATTTTCTAGGGTAATTAAAAGTACTGATCCATGTGGCTTGGTGGCCATTGATCTGGAAGTAGTACTAACAGGAAGGAAGTTAAGATACAGAAACTGCATGCCCAGCTGATACAAAGAGGAGCTGCAAGATGAGAGAGCTGAAAACAGAAGGTGATCAGCACACAGATCAGTTGACAGTAAGAGAAGCAACAGCTGAACACCAAGGAGCAGTTGAGAAGGCTCTGAAGAAAGTGCACCATACAAGGAAGATTGCATGGATTGAAGCACATTTACACAAAATGTGCTGTCCTTGGAGAGTCGGCTAACCCCTGGAATAAAAGGAACTGAAGTTCAGCTTGAAAAACCTGTGTAGCTGAAACAGGGACATATCGACAGAGTGGACTGCCTCCTAACTTAGTGAGATGTCTCTGTTATATTTGCCATCCCATATGTAATTTATAGTTCGTACCAACTGTGATTCACCTGTTTTATATGTAATTTATGTTGATCCTGGTATGTGATAAAGTAAAACATTACAAAAAGTGAAACCTTGTCTTCATTTGGGTGGGGTGGGGTGGGGAGGGGGGGGGGGGTGGTGTGGGGGCAGGGTGGATTGGGGATTCATTTGTAAATTTAGCTATTTTGGTTTACTGATTCTCATGGGGATCATAAGAATATGGGGTCAGAGGCCCAGCTCAGGGTTAAATTCCTTGATGAGATTGCACAAAATCTGCTTCAGCCTGATATTGTGGCCAGAGATGGGAATTGAATTAGGTGCTGGGAATCAAACTGTGTTTGTGGTGTGGTCCGAAGACAGTGGTTTTAGTCTTCCCAATGTTTAACTGGAAGAAATTTATACTCAATTGGTACTGGATGTCAGGTAAGTAGAACAACAAATTACAAAATAATAAACAATATATAACAGAAAAGATCTTTTAAGTTTTTGAATATATAACTCCATTGCTCCCTTAGAGGAGCAAGGAGTATTTGGAGTCTTTGTCCTAGTTTCACTCAATTTGAATTTAGATTGGATAAACAGACACAGAAGTCAGTACAGCCAATTCAAATGTCATAATTTTCACATAATTTAGGCTGATACTTCAGTGTCATGCTGAGGGAGTGCTGCATTGTCAAAGTTGCCATCTGTTGGATGAGATGTTAAGCCAAAGCCTTGTCTCTTTTCTCATCTGGACATGAAATACCTCATGGCATTATTCAAAGAAGAGCAGTTGTGTTCTCCCAGTGAACTGAAACAAAAATTTTGAGGAGAAAGATTTTCTGGTCATTTATCCTTTTGCTGTTTGAGGTACTTTGGCTGTGCACAATTTGGCTACTGCAACAGTGACTACACTTCAAAACTGTTTCATTAGCCAGGCTTGGGACATCCTGAGGTTACAAAAGAAACTATATAAATGCTAATTATTCTTCGCCACTTTAAAGTTGCAATCTAGGTCTAAGATTAACATTGTCAGCTATCACAATGTAACAGTTAATTGCCTGCACCTTCACTCAAAAATAAATTGGTGAAATTATTGTAATATAAAGGTGCTGCATGACTAATGCCATGTTTAAACAATGCTGCTCATGTCAAAAGTTATAAGCCAGTTTTGAATAGCTAGTTGGTAAGTTCCATGCATTTTGATGATATGTTCTGGAGGTGATAAACAAAGCATTGTTGAGAAAATAGAATTCAGCAACAAATGGCACTTTGAGAGTCCAATTACAGGTAAGTACTCTATGGTTTATTATTTAGAGTAACTGATGCATTAAATGGGCTCCACCATGACCGTAAATGTGAATTATTTCCACATTGTTTTGTGATAAGTGGCATCGAACATGACAATGTGGAAAATTCCACAGAAACCTCCTAATGGAATAAATTCAGCTCCCGGATAGAACCTTCCTGTTGATCCACCAATTAATGTTCTCTTTTTGCTGATTCTTTTTTTGAAAAAACAATAATTCCTCCAACCCCTGCTACCCTAAGGGTGCTGATTAATGATGAACACCAGATGTCTTCCAGGGTTTCACTTCGTGTCAGCAATCATTGACCGTGGGAGGATAGCAGCCAAGCCAGATTTCAGTCCTCACTTTCGAAGAGGGATAATTGGATTGCAAAGCCAGTGCACCAGCAACGAAGACATAAAAATTTAAAGAGCAATCTGGTGGGTAAGCTTTATACCAACCTGTAATTTTTTTGAAAAAAAACATTGGGAAGCTTTCTTTTGGAAAGTTTCAGTTACTGCTTCCCACATATGTCAAGCACTCCACCACTCCCCCAACCCTCCCGCCTCCCACCATTGTTTTAATACCAGCAGAGGTGAGATGTGGCCCTTAAGAGGTCATTCATTTCCCACTTAAGGGCCTCAATTGATGGCAGGGCAGGAAGAGTGCCCACAGTCTTCCAGCCATGTGCTTAATCGGAAAGGAAGTGACATGGGTCCTCTTCCACCACCCTCCGATCTGATTAAATACCCACCAGCACCAATCATTGCACACCCCGGCCTCCTATCTGTCCACATCAGGCCTGCTTTCCCTGCCAATCTTCCCACCACAGGCTTTTACAACTTAAAATATCTTTAAAAAGCACTAGACACTTGGAGAATCAGGTTCCAAAATGATACAAGCAAAATACTGCGGATGCTGGAACAAAAACTAAAATACCTGGAAAAACTCAGCAGGTCTGACAGCATCTGCGGATAGGGATATAGTTGATGTTTCAAGTCTGTATGATCCTTCATGAGAACTAAGACATATACAAATGAGATGAAATATAAGCTGGTGGAAGGGGGTGGGAAAGGAGAGCTTGATAGTGGGCAAGTGATAGGTGGAAGCCAAGAAGAGAATGCCAAAGATGTCAAAGACAAAAGGACAAAGGGGTGTTGATGGTGGTGATATTATCTAAAGGATGTGCTAATGGGGACATTAAGGGTAGCAAGCAGGACAAGCTAGTGGCAGATGGTCCTAGTGGGGGTGGGGTGGGGGGAAGGGGTCAAAATGGGCTAAAAGGTGGAGATGAAACAATAGATTGAAATAAATGTAAAAATAGGAGGGACAAGAAAACAATATAATTGTAAAAAAATTGATAAATTATTGGAAAAGGGGGGGTCGGAATGGGGGTGGGGATGGAGGAAAAAGTTCATGATCTGAAATTGTTGAACTCAATATTAAGTCTGGAAGACTGTAAAGTGCCTCGTAGGAAGATGAGGTGCTGTTCCTTCAGTTCGCGTTGAGCTTCACTGGAACATTGCAGCCGGTCAAGGACGGACATGTGGGCATGAGAGTGGGGTGGTGTGTTGAAACGGCAAGCGACAGGGAAGTCTGGGTCATGCTTGCAGACAGACCAAAGGTGTTCCGCAAAACGGTCACCCAATCTGCCTTTCATCTCTCCATTGTAAAGGAGACCACATTGGGAGCAGCAAATACAGTAGACAAAATGATACAACTGGTGTCAAACTACACACTGTTGGATGGCATGATCTGTCTGCTCCTCACACACCTGGCAGCCATTTGATATGTCAGCTATGGCTCAGTTAGTAGAACTCTTGCCTGTGAGTTGCAAGGTTATGGGTTCAAGTTGCACTTGAGGACTTGAATACAAAAAATGAAGACTGACAAACCAGTGCAGTATTGATGGTGAATGGCACTATTTTGATGATGAGCAGGGGATTTTTTACTGGTGTCTTGGCCAATATATATTCTCAGTCAACACCATAGAAACAAATTATTTGGTTTTTATCATGTTGCTGTTTGTGGGAGTTTGCTGTGTGCAAATTGACTGCCATGTTTCCTACATTGCAACAGTGACTGCACTTCAAGAGTACTTATTTGACTGTAAAGTGCTTTGAGATACTCAGTGGTCATGAAAAACAATGTACAAATTCAAGTTAATTTATTCATTCACCGTGCATGCCCTGACCGTTATGACGTCCAATGTGCCTTGCCCCAAATTTGAACACCAAATGGCACCTGTGGTGTGAAAATAGTGAGAAGCACACATTTGAATTTCACAGCAAGATATCTTTGCTAAGCCTGCACTAATACAATTTCAATTATATACAGATGGGTCAAGATTGAAACAAGTGAGCGAATGCTTCTCACAGTGTGAGTGCTTAATGGGAGGCTCTGGTGTTGCCATTATCGTTTCCTTAAGCTTTGTTATAGAAAATGCATATGTTTATTGAATTCTTATCAGAAATAATTAAACTACAATGTTCTCTCAATTTCACAAAGGACTGGCCAGAATTTTCCACAAATTTTTGACCTCATTGGTCACCTTATTTTGGAATTAAGTGCTTGGTCTATTTGATACAGGTTAAAAAATTTCAATTTTCCCTCCCACATAACCTGTAAACAAGTGGATTGTGACATGCTGCATGTGATGTTGACTGCCTGAAGGGCTTATTAAATTCACTGTGCTGCTTTTAATGTTCTGCTGAGGAATCTTGTAAAATTTGGATCAATGGCCCTGGTTTTTGATGTCACCTAGGTTAAATGATGCCTTAAGCATCCACATTTCACCCTCAGAATCTAAAGCTCTACACACAGATTAGTTTGTTTACATCATACAGTTTGATTTCCCTCAGCCTGAGCCATTTGTCAGAGTGTTCAAGCTCTGGTATAGATGAGACTTCAATTTCGAAGTCAATATGGAATACCTTCACTCATGTGATACAAGCTTCTTCAGTGAAACTTACATATAGTCAACCCATAACACAGCTACTATTCTGCACAAGAATATCAGTAAGATGACTGATATATGAATACACTTGAGACCTAAGCAGAGGGGAACCAGGATATGGTATTCAAACTTAATAGTCCATCTGTAGTCAGTCAATTTTTGAGTGATGGAAACTTATTAGCATTGAGGAGAGCACATGAGGCACTGTATAAATATTTAACTGACTATTATTCGATTCCTTCAGTGAAGTCTCGATGAAATATTATTTATTTTAGAATGGTCTTGTAAATCTTGATTTTTTTGCTTCCACACCAGTTAAGTATCCATTCAAATTATCCACTCCAAAATTTAAGTTTTCATCCATTCCCAATAATTTCAATAGCTTCAAAACATTGATACTGGTTCATAATTTCATTTTAATTTATCCAATACCAACTTGGCACCTGAACTTCAGTGAAAAATATTATTGGTTGCTTCGAGCCAGGTACATCTTGTACATTTGAACACAGCTTGGTGTTGCTAGGCACCAGTGGAAAGTGACTGCTTATTTCAATCTGTTCATGATTGTGAAGGGCATCAGGCATTAGGTCTGCTCTTCTTATCATTTCTTCTGAACAGCTGCTTCACTGTCACTAATGATGTGCAAGAAAACTTCAATCTTCATTCTCAGCTATTGCAGCAAAGATATCTATTCCGCTTATTACTTGAAACTCTCCTAAAACCCAGAGTGTCTTGGCCTAGCTACCATGCTCATTGATTTTAATCTCCCCTAAGTTCTTTCGTATCTGCAATTACAAATTAATAAGTGGATTTTTCTTGCAGTGCATCATTTGGTTTGGCTGCACAAAATCCCATTCACAGCTTTACGAAAGTAAATACTTCTTTAACATTTCCAGCCAAGCTCTATATTATAGTTCTGAATGCATACGACCTCAATCAATAAAACAACACATTATCATTGCATTTCAGTGCAACTAACTTTGGACCAAACAGTACCCATAATTTGAATTAAATCTTTGACATTCAAGACCAACACTGCTCTTTGCTAAGTGCAATACTTGTGATGCATTGAAACCCAGTATCATTTTGTCTGGTACCAATCAATAAAGAACTACAAACAGACTAGTAAATCCAAATTATTAGTTAGAGTTGTGGGTCACTTTATCCTGCCCTCATTAAGCTACTGAAACTCTGATCACAGTTTGGGGGCAAGTTGTCCAAGAACATGCTAATAATTTTCTAATAAGTTAGGTATCAGTCCCTACTGATGGTGCAGGGTCTCTGATAATCCACCCCTGTGGGTAGAATCTTACTGCCTTAGTCTTTAAATGCCAGCTAGGACCATATACATGTATTGAGCCTGATATTGTCCATACCCACCCATGTGTACGACCTACCCAGAGGCGGCCAGCTAAAAGGGTGCCTCTGGGAATCCGCAGGCAGAATCCATAGGCAATCAATGGGAAAGGCCAAGGCTCTAGAGCAGCACTACTGAGACAGGGACTGCTCCTGATGTAGGAGGGAGGTATTGGGAGTTTGTTCGAATGGAGGCACCCTCCACAGACATTAAAAAAAACTGTAAAATTATTTGTGAACACAACTGCCAGGCCACCATCAAGTGAAACCGTTCCAGAAGATGGGCTACAGCTGCACCCATGACACTCTGGTAGGCCTATTTCCAGGGGGAAGGCGGCAGATAAGTGAGATGTTAATGACAATTCCTGCCAGCCACTGGGTGGTCACCTTCATTCAGGTTTCAGCCTCAGCATTGGGACCTATCTGCTAACACAATATCCTGCCAGTGTACTCAATCTGTCCTCAAGTGACCTCTTAATTGCCAATAATTGGCTACACGCATCTGCTAGGCAGGTAGTCGATGCCGGTATGGCCCCACCTCCAGCTAGATCGCTCAGAGGCTGGATCATGTCAGGTAGCCAATCCAACTTACTGTTCTGTAAGTTTGCTCTCAGACCCCCATCGCAGCAGAACCAGGAAGATTCTATCCCTTGTGTCTGTCCTTTGTGTCTGTACTTGGTCACTCTGTTCTGCCTCATTGGTCCACTCTCCTCTACATTTATCTCCTTATCTTTTGAATCTTGCTCTTTTGGTGTACTATGGAATTTGGTGCCAAAATGATGCTGAAAGTTAATTGCAAAATCTGTCATGCAACATTGCTAAGTTAAAGCTAACAAAACCATACAATTTTCAGTGAGGCAGCACAGCAATAAAAGCCTGAATTTCACACTCCTCCACCAGTGGGTTTTTTGGCAGAGTGGGGGAGTGGGGGGCTGCAGGGGGGGTGGTAGAGTGAAATAGCACAAATGGGCTTCCTGCCCCGACCCTGCAGCGAGGTGGGTGAGGCTTTTGGATGTGCTACTTGCCCTTGCCCCATTTGAGACTGTTATGTAGCCAATTCTTGACTCCTTAAGGCCATTTCCCACTCAGTCTCCACGTTTAGGCTGGTAGGAGGATTTTCCAGGCGTGTGGGGAAGCCTGAAAATGATCAGGTTTAGGCTTTGGGTGGGACAGGGGGAAAAGGCAACTTCATCAGAAGCCCCCTTCTAACTTTCGGTGCACCCCTCCCCCTTAAAGTCTGGTAGCTGCTGGCCCCCTCCCTCCTCGGTCCCCGGACCCAGCTTCTCCCCTGAAACCCCAACCCCCGACTATTCACTGCCCCACCCCATGCCTTCCCTACCCTCCCCACCCTGAGACCCTGAAAATTCACCTTTTCATGCACTCCCGAGATTCCATCAGCTTCACAAACTTCCACTTCTGAGCACTGCAGCTTCTGCTGCTGCAGGGACTAGAGAGCTGCCGGCTAGTCAGACTGAGGAGCAGAAGACCTGCCTGCGGCCAATTAATGCTCATTGGATCGTGAATTGGCTGCAGGGCAGGCAGTGTCAGCGGGAACGTGTCCCCCGCCAACTCTTCGGATGGTGGGATGGGAAATTCAGACATCTGAAATATCCTTGTCTATGATTATTAAAATGGGCATGAAATGTATATGGTCTGAGTTTTACCCTTGGTGGGCATATGCGATTGGTAGGCCCGCAACCGATCAGGAAATGGGCCACCACCTGCAATCAGACCCCCGACCTCGATTTGACGCTGGTGGGCCAATTACGGCCCGCCTGGCGTGAAACGTGTCTTCCCAATGGTCGGGAAGAGCTGGGCGGGGGCCTGCAGTTGAAAAGCGGCACAGGCAACTCCTTGAAGGCTGCCAGGGAAGAACATAGTTGCAGCGTGCTGAAAACCGAATGTGTGGCCACAAGTGCGACTGGAGACACCCGATGAAAGGCCAGGCCATTTGGGTTTTCAGATGAGTGCCTCGTGGTCCTCCTGGAGTAGGTGGCCGCCAGGAGGGACACCATTGTCCTCAGAGATGGAAGCAGGAGGCCACGGCACCTGAGGAAAAGAGCTTGGGAGGAGGTGACAGCTGAGGTCAGCAACCACGACATTGTGCGGCGTACATGGGTGCAGTGCCACAAAAGGAACTGGAGAGGCGCCATGCGCCTCAGTCAGCCGGTCGCGGAGAGGCTGGGGTGTCAGACAAGGGTAAGAGTGCAGTGCACAGAGGTGAGAGCTTCAGATGGTGCAAACATTCTTCTGTAGTCTCTTCAATTGATGGGACCGCCAAAATTGGAGTCCCCACTGATTATTGAAAGACAATGGCGCCATGATGCAGATCTCCATTGTCTCACCAGGGTGCCTGACATGCATAGTGATAGTGCGATGACTTAAATTAATGACATTTTGTCGTTCTCCCTTAGATTTGCCAGCAGGTACTCATTCTCAGGACCCCAGAGAGCCACCCCTGACACCAGAGGACCATTGGGCTTCAGCTGCACCTGTGTCACACCCACTCTCTGAACCAGGCACCAGCAAAGATACCAGCACCTCGGTGGACGTTAGATCTTTGGCTAGAATGTCAGAGAACAGCGATGAGGGCACTTCACACTCGACTGAGCTGCAGGCAGAGGCAGAGACTGCCCAGGGTGCCGGCAGTCGGAGGACTGCTGGAGACTAGGACCATGCTGAATTGGAGGCAGATGATGAGCCTCTGGAGTTATTCATTAGGCGGCAGATGTTGGATATCCAGAGGGAAGTGTGGGAGGATCTGGCAGAGATCCATGAGGTTATACGTGACATGGTGTCTGTTGTGGAGGAGTCCATGCAGAGCATAAGCACTGCATTGAGCTTAATGGCTGAGCGCACTGCCTCCTCCATTGAGAGAGTGGCGACTCTCATGAGGGGCAACTCCAAGGACAGAATCAGGGGTTCCAGGGGTTGTGTTTGCACATCCAAGCCCTCACACAGGCAATGACCTCAGGTGGTCAGTGCCAGTGTGGGAGATGGATGAGGCCCAGTATTCTTGCTAGGTGCCTGTCCATCAATGGTGAGCAGAGAGGTCCAGAGCGACTACACGTTAGCGCAAGAGCTGCCTGTCCTCTCAGGGCGCTTCGGATGGTGGCAGCAGCTCCTCCACCTTCTGCCAGTTACTGTAACATCTGATGAGGTTGCGATGATCGGGGAGATGCCAGCCGTGGCACTGATCTATCCCTCCCAGGCGGGGCCAGCACAGGCTCCATGGGCAAGAGGAGGCTGGCCAATATCCATCAAGGCCTACAGGACAGCAGGGTCAGCAGGCTGTGTCCAATGCTGCTGCCAGCAAGGTGGGGAGCACCAAGACATAGCAATCGTAAATATAAGTTTAATGTACCATGAGCACTAGAGGGACTGGTCAGGGGTGATCTTCTGTTCCAAAATGTTTTGTTTAAGTTTACTGGTCTGGGAATGAAGACCAGAGTACATTATGTTAATTTTTTTGGATTGTGAAAATGCCATGAATTTTGTTTTTGTCGTAATGGCCTGCGTATATTTCACCATTTTATATTTTTGCTGTAATGCTGAACATGAGTGGCTCTAAACATTATTGCACAGGCACTGACTGGACTTGAGTTCAAATGAAAGGGTAATTTTAGACATCCAGGATGAAGGCAGCAGCCCTGGCATGAGGTTGAAGCTGATCGTTGGCAACCTAGCTGAAGGAGCATTGGATGAAGGCTTCCCTGGTCTCCCTCCTTCCCTGAAGGATAGAGAAGTCTGCCTCCATGCCCTCAGAATTCTATTCACTGTGCTCTGCTTTTGACTCACAACTGGATTCACCCTCTGTGGCCTGTGCAGCTGCCTCAAGATCCCCTTCCTCCAGTGGGTCCTCCCTTGCCAATGCCAGATTGTGGAGAGTGCAGCGTGCAACCACTATCAGTGACACCCACTCTGGAGGATATTGCAGTGCCCCCCACCCCCCCGAACAGTCTAGGCCTCGGAAGCACATCTTCGGAAGACCTATGGTCCTCTCAATCACCACCTTTGTGGAGGCATAACTCCTATTATAATGCTGCCTTGCCCATGTTCTTGGGTGGCAGAGAAGTGTCATGAGTCACCTCTTCAATAGATAGCCCTTGTACCCAGCAACCATCCATCCAGTCGAGCTGATGTGTTGAATAGCCTCGGCACTTGTGAATACCTAAGGATAGAAGTGGCATGGGAGCTGGGAGAATACCTTGCACAGACTTACAGAATCTGCATCCAGTGGTCACACCTATCTGGGTGTTCATCGAGTAGAATGCCTTCCTATTGACAGAGGCACCTGGCTGACCCACTGGAGCCTTGATGGCCACACGTGTGCAATTGATCGCACCCTGGATGCGGGGAAACCCAGCAATCACTGCAAGCTCTCTGGCTTGCTCAGCCTGACTGGCTTTGCCTGTTCCAAAATGACTAAATGTCATTACCTGCCTAAACAGAGCTTCTGCAACTGTGGACAGCTGATTGGGACACTCTACAAAGATCACCCGCTGACTCCTGGAAAGAGCCGGAGGCATAGAAGTTGAGGGTTACTCTGACCTTCAGGACCACTGGCATGGGGCTTCCACCCACACAGTTGGAGCTGATCTCAGGCCCAATCATCTGACAAATGGAGGTCACTGTCTCCCTGGAGAAGCAGAGTCACTTTCGGCATTGCACCTTGGATATATTGAGGTAGCTGCATCGCTGTCTGTAAACCCTGGCAGCTGGATAGTGGCATCGCCTGCGGCCCCTTCCACCTTGGATTACCTGCTGACCCTGCACCCCTTGTGCCTGCACCTCTCCTACTACAGGTCACTCCCCTAGAAGCTGCATTGGGACACCTGGTCTCTCTTCCTTGTTGGAGGAGGTGCCACCAGCAGAGACCACAATCCCCATTACCAGGGGAACAGAAGGCTGTCTGATACCTAGAAGGGTCCACACAGTCAAAATTCTCTGAAGACACCAATGAGTCCTGAAATGAAGCCTGGAAATGCTAAGAATGAAGTTCAGAATTGAGATGAAGCCATCAAGTTCAAATAAGCAACCAGCAGCAAACTATCTCATAAACTCCTCACTACTCACACTGGCAATGCTGCTGACATTTTTTAATCCCATCCTTGGATGAGCTTTGCAAAATGTGGGCTGCCAGACTGCCCATTTTTCTTGTGCAATGAGTGAGAAATCGCATGGAAAAAACAGACAGATGAGAACTATGCCCTCTCTACAGCACCAACTTTTTTTTTGAGTAGCGCAAGCTACTCAATGCCCAAGTTGAAGCCGGGCTCCTCCTTTCTGCATGTCAGGTCATCCAATGTACTCAGCATCTCATTGTATATCCCCATTTAGCACTCTCCTGTATGCTGCCTCATCAAGGTCTTCTTCTGAATCATCTGTAGCAGATCTCATCTGCAACCTTGCCCTCTGGTGAGCTAGCACAGAAACTACCCTTTCACCCTGGCCTAGTTACAGTCAAGTTGTACTCTGGGCTCACTGCATGTTCATCCTAGCTCTATACCAGCCTCCAAGACAAGTGCGCCATCAGTATCTGAGTTGGTGGCTGACATTGTCACATCAAGTGATGAGACCTCTTGAACAGTGCTGTGCTCTTGTTAAAAGAAAAAAAGACCATAAGACGTAGAAGCAGAAGTAGGCCATTTGGCCCATTGAGTTTGCTCCGCCATACAATGAGATCATTATCTATCTGTTAATCCTCAATTCCACTTTCCTGCCTTTTCCCCATAACCCTTGATTCCATTACTGATTACAAATCTGTCTATCTCAGCCTTGAATATGTTTAATGACCCAGCCTTAACAACTTTCTGCAGTGAAGAAGTTCACAGATTCACTTCCCTCTGAGAGAAGAAATTCCTCCTCATCTCTGTTTAAATGAGCGACCCCCTTAATCTGAGATTATATCCTCTGGTCCTAGACTCTCCCACAAAGGGAAACAACCTCTCAGCATCTAACCTGTCAAGCCTCCTAAGAACTTTATATGTTTCAAGAAAGTCCCCTCTCATTCTTCTAAACTCCAATGAGTACAGGCCCAACCTACCCATCCTCTCCTCATAAGAAAATCCCTCCATCCCTGGGATCAGTCTACTTCTCTGGACTGCCTCCAATGCCATTATATCTTTCCTTAGATAAGGGACCCAAAGCTGTTCACACATTCTAGGTGTACTAACTAGTGCATTGTATAATTTTAGCAAGACCTCCTTATTTTTATACTCCATTCCCTTGAAATAAAGGCCAACATTCCATTTGACTTCCCTGTTACCTGCACAACTTTTATATTAACTTTTCATGATTCATGCATGAGGACCCCCAAATCCCTCTGTGCTGTAGCTTTCTGCAGTCTTTCACCATTTATATAATATTCAGCTCCTTTATTCTGCCTGTGCATAACATCACATTTTTCCACATTATATTCTATCTGCCAAGTTTTTGCCCACTCACTAAACCTGTCTATATCTCTCTGTAGGCTTTTTGTGTCATCCTCACCACTTATTTATGTGTCATCCACAAACTTGTCGAGAGTACATTTACAACCCTCATCCAAGTCATTAATATATATTGTAAATATATGATCACTGATCACTATGGCACTTCACTAGTTACAGGTTGCCACCCTGAAAATGCCCCCCTTTTCCCAACTCTCTGTCTTCTATTGGTTAGCCAATCCTCTATCCATGCTAATATACTACCCGCAACACCATGGGCTCTTTTCTTATTAAGTAGCCTTATGTGCGGTACCTTACCGAACGCCTTTTGGAAATCCAAAAATATTACATTTACTGATTCCCCTTTATCTATCCTGCTTGTTACCTCCTCAAAGAATTATAATAAACTTGTCCGGCATGACTTCCCCTTCAAGAAGCCATGCTGACTCTGCGTAATTATATTAAGTGTTTCTAAATGCTCTGTTATTACATCCTTTATAACAGACTCCAACATTTTCTGTACGACAGATGTTAAGCTAACTGGCCTATAGCTACCTGTTTTTTTTGTCTCCCTCCCTTTTTGAATAAGGGTGTTACATTGCCAGTTTGTCAATCTTCTGGAACTTTTCTGTAGCTACTTCCTTTAGTATCCTAGGATGCAACCCATCAGGTGCAGGGGACTTACAGGCATTTAGCCCCATTTCTTTCCCTAGTACTGTTTCTCTAGTGATAGTTATTGTATTTATTTCCTCTTCACTTTCACCCCTTGATCATTTAGTATTTTTGGAATGCTATTAGTGTCTTCTACCTTGAAGACTGATGCAAAGTATTTATTGAATTCCTCTGCCATTTTTTGGTTCCTCATTATTATTTCCCCAGCCTCATTCTCTAAGGGGCCTATGTTCACTTTGGCCTCTCTCTTCCTTTTTTTCAAATTTAAAGAAGCTCTTACTGTCTGTTTTTATATTACTTGCTAGTTTACCCTCAAAGTTTATTTTTTCCTTTTTTTGGTCATCTTGTGTTCGTTTTTAAAACTTTCCCAATCCTCTGGTTTATCACTAATCTTTGCTACATTAATTTTTTTCTTTCAATTTGATACTATCCTTAACTTCCTTGGTTAACCATGGTTGGCTTATCCCCTTCCTAGAATCCTTCTTCCTCACTGGGATATATTGTTGTTGTGAGTCATGAACTATTTCCTTAAACATCTGCCATTGTTCATCAACCATCATTTCTGCTGAACTCCTTTCCCAGTCCACTCCAGCCAACTCTGCCCTCATTCCTTGGTAATTACCCTCATTTAAGTTTAGCACGGTTATTTCTGATCAAGTTTCTTACTCAAATTGAATGCTAAATTCAACCATGTTATGGTCACTGTTTCCTAGGAGAACTTTTACTCTGAGATCATTTATTAAACCTACCTCATTACACATTACCAGATCCAAAATAGCCTGATCCCTTGGCTCAATCCATGACATATTGTTCTAGGAAACTGTTCTGAATACACTCTATGAATTCATGATTGTGGCTACCTCTGCCAATTTGATTTTCCCAATCTACATGAAGATTAAAGTCACCCTTTTTTACATGCACTCATTATCTCCTGATTTACATCTGTCCTACAGTATAGCTATTGTTATGGAGCTTATAGACTACTCCCATCAATGTATTCTTCCCCTTGTTATTTCTTACCTCCACCCATATGGATTCAACATCTTCTGTCCAAAATCATTTCTTTCCATCATACTTATTCCATTTCATATTAACAAAACTACCCCACCACCTTTGCCTTCCTTCCTGTCCTTTTGAAAAGTCACATACTCCTGAATATTTAGTTCCCAGCTTTGACCTCCTTGTAACCATGTCTCTGTAATGGCTATAAGATCATACACATTCACCTCTATTTGAGCTATTAACTCACTTATTTTGTCCTGAAAACTATGTGTATTTAAGTAAAGAGACATTAATTTTGCCTTTTTATCATTTTTTCCCCTTTTGACCATATTTGCTGCTGTGTCTTTTTTATGTTTGTACACTTTGTCCCTTCCTGTTACAATCTGGGTATCAATACCTAAATAGCTGCCCTGCAATGCTGCCATATCCTTTTGCTTTGTAAGCATATGTATCCCCTCTCCAGAATTCTCGTCCCCACCTCTCTATTTATTTTAAAGCCCCTCTACAGCCCTAGTTATTCGATTCACCATGACACTGGTCCCAGCATAGTTTAAGTGAAGTCCATCCCGCTGGAACAGCTCTCTTCTACCCCAGTACTGGTGCAAGTGTCTCATGGACCCATTCCTCCCACACCAACCTTTGAGCCACGCATTTAACTCCTTGGCCTATTTACCATATTCGAGTTTGCCTGTGGCTCAGGTACTAATCCCGAGATTATTACCTTGGAGGTTCTGTTTTTTAATTTAGCTCCTAACTGTTCAAATTCTTTCAGCAGAACCTCCTTTCTAGTCCTATCAATGTCGTTGGTACCAACGTGGATGACAACAACTGGATCCCGCCCCTCCTACTCTAAGTTCCTCTCCAGCCCTGAGGAGATGTCCTTAACTCTGGCATCAGGCAGGCAACACAGCCTACAGGACTCACACTCCCAGCTGCAGAGAACATTATCTGTCCTCCTAATTATACTGTCCCCTACTACTACTACATTCTCTTGCCTTCTACTCTGGCTGTTATGGCTGCGCAGACAGCAGTCTTGGAATATCTGAAAGCAGGAACTCAGTAGGGGAAGGTTGGGGTAAAGATGGGCTTTGAGAGATCAAAGCAGTAGCTTGGTCATCATGCTAGAGGCATTATAAGAGTGTGTTGGGAGTTGAGAAAGGGCATAAGGCAGGAAGATGTCCTCAACCTCAATGTTGTTTTTTAAAAAATTGTTCTCAGTATGTGAAGTTTGCTGGCAAAGACAGCATTTGTTGCCCAACCTGAATTCCCCTTGAAAAGGTGGTGGTGGGGGTCACAGAAATGTACATTCACAGTGCTGTTAGGAAAAAAGTTCCAGGATATTGACCCAGCGACAGTGAAGCAATGACGATAGAATTGCAAGTCAGGATGTTTCTATCCTCAGTGATGTTGGACACTATGGGCTCCATTTTAGATGACAACATAATGCTGAGAATCATCTCCCTTGTAGGGCTCAGAGGATGCAGGAATCCTTGTCCCCTCCCACCCTTCGTGACTTCCTTCTATTGTACTCTACTTTGTTCTGCAAAAGAGTGGGCTGAATATCAGTGTTGTGTTGTGAATATAAAACTGGTGGCATTGGTCGGTGTGTGAAAATGAGGTGGAGTATTTGAATGTTAACCCGAAATCTTGAGTGCCTGGGAGTGCTGCCACATGAGGGGTGGCGATATGGCGTATTGAGCAGCATTAGAGATTAGTAGAGTGGTGAATAGGAGATTGTTATTATTGAATGTATTTTGAATGTTATAGTGAGCTTGCCGTACTTGGCAGTCAGGCATTGTGGGATTACAGAGTCCATGTTTGTTTTGTTAAGTTCAGTTATTGCAGTCAATAATGAAGTACCTCGTTCAGCCACCTTTCTGACTGTGTGATTACTTAACAATCTCAAAAAGGTTATCAGCAATACCAATAGTTAAACATAACAAATTGACGATAAGAACGACGGACATTAGTAGTAATGCCACTCGAACAATGAAACAGCTAGTAAAAAGAAATTACGAGTAAAAAAAAATGTCGGTACTCCCAAAACACAAGGTTCAAAAACAACAAAGTCCCTGTAGAGTTAAAGTAAGAAAAAGAATTGCTGCCGCTCTGAAGATTAAAGAAAAAAAAGGCAATTAGAGCAGGGGCAGTCCAGCAGCTCTGGGTTTAAAGAATAAACCAGCCCCGATCCGACCGGCTGAGAAGTCTCCCAGAGTGCTCCTGAAGTTTGAAAAATATGAAGGGGATCTGCAGGAGCAGAAGTAAAAAGGAAGAACTAGCCAGTGGAGAAAGCGCTGCAGTGATTTTTTTTTCAAGCGCTTAAAGAAACAAGAGATCCATGATTGCAGGAATCCTGAGAAAAGCGCGGAAAAAGTATAACGGCAGGACCGGTGACTGCAGACAGCCCCCAGAGTTCCAAAATAGGACCAAAGGAGAAAGGAAAGAATCCCAGAGAAAAGAAGTGCTCTTACCTTGTAATTTTTTTTAAAAAAGTTTAGAAAAGAAGGCCAATGATTGCTGGGAGCCCACCAAAAGCCGAAAAGCACTGGAAAAACCATAGAGATCTTACTGGCAGCTGCTGACAGCCTGAGTTTTAAAAAAAACTAGTCCTGTCTTAAAGCTGTAACAGCATTTAAAGTGGTAACTACAAAAAAAACAACAGTAAACAAAAAGTACCTAATGAAGAAGAGAAAATAAAAATGACTTCACTCACTGGACATATGGAACATTTTGTTGAGACTTTTGAACAGTGGAGCTCCTAAATTCAATGCTTTGAGTGTTTTGTCCTTGCAACTGGAATTAAAAATAATAGAAAGGTGGCAACTTTCTAAAGTGTGATGGGAGCTAAAACCTTTGGCTTACTAAAAAGCTTGGTACAGCCTGACAAAACTGGCACAAAATCGTATGAGGACATTGTAAAAGCCCTGGAGATGCATTTTTCCCCTAAGCCACTTGTCATTGCAGAAGGGTTTAGGTTTCACTGAAGAAATCAAGAAGAGTGGGAAACAATTGCACGGTATGTTGCAGGAATTAAAAAGTTCACTGAACATTGTGAATTCAAGGAAGTACTGAATGATCTCCTCAGTGACAGGTTGGTCTGTTGGTCATACTGAAGCAATCCAGGAATGCCTCCTGAGAGAGGCTATCCTCAAATTGCAGAAAGCCATAGAGATTGCAGTCTCCATGTAGCTGGCTGCAAAAGAACCACAGCAGCTGAGTGCATCGAATGGGGTGCATATTGTGACAGGCAAGTGTGCACACAAGATAGCTAGCAGCCAAGATTGTTACCATTGTGGAAAACCTGGTCACCATCTATCTGAATGTTGGTGCAGAGACCTTGAATTCCATCAGTGTGGCAAGAAGGGACACATTGATTGTACCTGTAAAAACAAAAAAAGTAACAGTGAATCAGAAAGGCAAACCAGAGAAAAAAAGAATCTGCTGTCTGGCGCAATACGAAGAGAAATCTGCATGTCATACAGCAGGGATGGGTGACTCAGAGTTCAGAGAAGAAGGGCCCCTTCATATCTTGTCAGTGGCAGCTGGTTCACAGGGCTACTGGGTAACACCATTGCTGGACAGCAAACCAATGTGTATGGGACTGGATACAGGGGTAGCAGTTTCCCTGGTCCCAGATGCTGTGTATAAGGAGAAGCTTTAATATCTCTGCTTGACATCTGCAAAAATCGTTCTGAAAGCATATAAAGGGGAATCTGTACGTAGGATGGGAAGTTAAAGTGGAACTAAATGGACAGACTGCTAAGCTACCATTGTTTGGGTGAAAGGCAACTACCCAGCTTTAGTTGGACAGTCATGGCTTGAGAAGATCTGGTTAAAATGGGCAGAAGTACACAGCATTGCAAAAAATGACACTGACCTGACAGCTGTTTAAAAAAACATGCTGTTGGTGTCAAAGGAGATTTGAGAAGCATGAAGGGAATCACCGGAAAATTGGATATCAAAGCTGATTCTCAGCCAACATTTCTGAAGGCCAGAACCATGCCTTATGCCATACGGCCAAAAGTCAAAGCTGATCTGAAGCATCCGGTCAAGATAGGAGTCTTGGTACCTGATCTCCCATAGCGAATGGGCAACACCCATAGTTCCAGTGCTCAAGAAAGATAGCTCCATGTGCATCTGTGGAGATTTTAAGGTTACTGCTAAGCCTATGTTGTGTGCTGAACAATATCCACTTCCCCATCTTGAGGACATTTTTGCTGGCCTGGCTGGTGGACAAAAATTTAGCAAACTAGATCTATACAAGGCCTACTTACAAATGCGCATTGATGAGACGTCGTAATAATATCTGACCATCATAACACACATGGGACTGTAATCATTCTGCAGTTTGCCTTTTGGAATAATATCAGCTCCAGCCTTGTTTCAGAGGGCCATGGACCAGATCCTGAGTGGCTTGCCTGGAGTTCAGTACAGCCTTGATAACATCTTGGTCATGAGCAAGGCTGATGAGGACCATCTCAAAGACTTGGATGCCACCCTACAAAGGCTAGAAGAGTACAGCCATCAGGTTTGCAACAACAAATGCATATTTTTTCAGCCCCCTGTGGAATATTTAAGGCATGACATTGATGCAGCTGGGCTTTACAAAGCACCCTCTAAGGTCAAGATTATTGTGGATGCTCCAGCTCCCCTGAATACCAGCCAGCTTCCCTCGTTCTTAGGGCTGCTGCATTATTATGGGAGATTTATTCCACAGCAGGCAACCCTGCTGAAATCTTTTCAACAGAAAATCACGCTGCTGACTGATCAGTGACCACTTGCCTCAATATTCAGTCCACACACAGGCATCCCTTCTTTAGCTGCAAGCTGGATGCAGTGTTGGGCATTGATGTTGAGTGTTCACACATATGACATCTAATATCAAAAATCTACCTTGTATGGCAATGCAGATGGCCTTTCGAGACCGCCGTAACCAGTCAGCCATGTAGACACTGCTTGGAAAGATATTTTCTACTTTGCACATGTGGAGAACACACCCATCACTTCAGTCCAAATCAAGAAGGCCACTAGAGTGGACCTAGCATTGACCAAAGTCATGGACCTTGCGATGCACGGCAACTCTTCCCCGAACTTCCAAGTCACACCTGGTCTTCATCTTTACGTTTCCAGGAGGATGGAGTTATCAGTCACTTCAGGGTGTTTGCTTTGAGGTATGTGAGTTATTATTCCACCAACATTGAGGAATCCAGTGTCAGACAAACGTTGGACACTGTTAAAGTGATTGCAAGAAGCTACTTTTGGTGGCCTGGCCTGGACCAAGACATTGAAGCCAAGGCAAGATCCTGTCCTTCCTGTCAGAGTGTGAGAAACATGCCTCAATTAGCACCCCTCCATCCATAGGATTGGCTGGAAAACCCTTGGCAGTGCATCCATGTCAATTTTTCTGGACCATTTGAAGGAACAATGTTCATGGTGGTTGTGGGTGCTCATTCCAAATGGCCGGAATTTTCAGTGATGTCCTCTACTACAGCTGAAAGTACAATTCAAAGGCTAAGAACAATGTTCAGTCATTACGGGTTACCAGGATTATTTGTGACCGACAATGGATCTCAGTTTGTTTCGCAGGAGTTTGAGAAATCTTTGAGAAGTAGCATAATTTATCACATCACCTCAGCACCATTCCACCCATCCACCAATGGATTAGCTGAGAGATCTTTTCAAACCATGAAATACGCTTTAAGTTCCAGGCTCCAGTCTAGCTCAACTGCAGTTGAGGTCGTCTCCCCTTCACCCGCATTAGACACAGCTTTGGGTTTCACTGCAAGTCCTGGGTTGCCATTGGTCTCGATGAACATTGCACTATCAAAGTGCCGGAAGTCCGCCGTAACCCACACCGGGAGAGAAGACCTCCCGAGTGTCTGAATTTATAAAGTCAGAGAGTTGAGATGGGTTCAGCCATGCATAGAGACAGTCTACCCTCTTTCCCTTGTCCAGAAAATGTTTTGTTAAACTGACATTTTCAATAAGGAATATGTTATATATAGAATGCCTTTTGAATATCTTATTGAGCTTGCTGTACATGGCAGCCTGGCATTGTGGGATCACAGAGTCCATGTTTGTTTTGTTTAGTTCAGTTACTGCAGTCAATAAATGAAGCACCTTGTTCACCCACCTCTGCGCATATGTGAGTATTTATCAAACTCAAAAAGGTTATCAGCAGTACCAATAGTTAAACAGAACAGAGATGTCATGTGGGGATCAACTCAATGATGTTGAACACCTGTCTGAGGTCATTAGTTCTCTTGTGGTATTGCCTCCAGGTCCTCAGGTCCAGAGGGGGTTGATATTCCTGCTACCTTCTCCCACTCCCTTTTGTGGGTGGCCCTTGAACGTCTCTTGGTTGCACATGGGACCATGGCATCTTGTCTCATGCACCTAAACCACTAACACCTCCAACGTGGCATCCATTTGTATGTATCTCTATCTTCCCTGGTATTCATTTCCTAGGAATTTCCAGTGCAGACACTTTCGTCCAGTTTCTCTTTAAGGGACAGTCTGCCTTTAAGAAACAGCAGGCTGCTGAGGATCTGTAAACAATGCTTCTGGGGCCTCAAGCTGTATGTGCAAAGCTTGCTGGCAGGATTATGGACTATGGATCAGCATGGGGCTACACAGCTACAATCATTCAGGTGAGATAGGTGCATAAATTTCACATGTTGCCACCTTGATCTGAAAGGGTGTTGGTATGTTGGCAACCAAAATTTGGGCAAATGGATCTCCATCCCAATGTTTTTAATGGAAAGAAATGTTGCAAGGCACTTTGTAATTAGGTGTCAGGAAAAGAGAAAATGCTGGAAATACTCAGCAAGCCAGGCAGCATCTGTGGAGAGAAACGGAGTTAATGTTACAGGTCAATGATCCCTCATCAGAACTGATAAAAGGCCATCGACCTGAAACCTTGGTTTCTATCGACAGTTGCTGCCTGACCAGCTGAGTATTTCCAGCATTTTCTGTTTTTATTTCAGCTTTTGAGGACCTTCAATATTTCTCTTTTGTATAAGGAAATGAGATGCTGATCAATGAAGTGAGAGAAAAAGAGAGAGACGGTAGAGGTGATCAAAAATTTGTGGATTGGGTGAGGTTTTGCATGGTTTTCAAAGGTGGCGAGATGAAGAGGCTAAGCAATTTAGGAACAGGATGCAAAGGAATGTGGCCAAGACAGCTTAAGTATCTGCCACCAATGGTGGAGTGAATGGAAGAATTATGCACAGAAAACTGAAATTAGAGGAATGCAGCCTTTAAGAGGCGATGTAAGACTGGAAGACAGCAAAGATTAATGGAACAGTAATAATTAGTCAAATACAACCTTGGGCTGAATTTTACTTAGGACAGGGGTCCCTGCCCAACCAACACCCCCCCCACCCCCACCCCACCCCCACTCCTAGTCAGCATAAAAGTGGGGAGTGAGCCCATCTTTGCTTGATCGGCTTGCCTGCAGCCATATAATGGCTGCCGGATCTTTAATTGGCTTGAGGTGTGACTTCCACCTGCATCTGAGAGGAGATCTCACTTCTGAGAGCTGCAGGCCTGTCAAATGGCCAGCAACCCTCTTGTCCCAGCAATGTCACCACTCTTGGGACTGCAGTATGCCCTAAAGAAGGGGAGTCATGGAGACCAGACAAAGTTAAGTCTGGGGTCCCACCTGGGGTCAGGCTGGCCAACCCCAGTGAAGAGGTGGGGGGTTGGGGTCTGGCATCGACAGGGCCGGGGACAGAGGAAATCCAGTGGCGGGGTGGGGTGCAGGTTGGGGGGAAGCAGGGTGCCTTGTAGAGGCCTCTGATGGGTACATGATATCTGACCAGGAGGCAACCCCCTAGCCTGACCATGGTGATACCAGGTTTCACGTGGCAGCCTTCACGCTTGATCCTGGCCTCCATCTTCGTAGGTAAAATCCCAGTGGTGGCAGGATGAGACATTTAAGTAGCCATTAATTGGCCACTTAAGGGCCTCAATTGGCTCAAGGGCTCGCAGGTCGCCGAACATCTCCCACAACATGGGCAAAATACCCATGGGGGTGAGTGGGCACAGGCAGGCCATGTGCATGTTTCCTCTACCATGATATCTAACTTTATGCCTCCACCAACCACCCAGACCCCAGGAGAAGGTAAAATCCCCACCTTTGCCAGATAGTTAAAGTTGCATTGCTTGTGCTGAGTTTCAGCATAATATTTATCTCTTTTGCCACCTTTCCTTCGCTCTCCCTATTTCAACTTTATTGATTTGCTTTGTGGATTTCAGGACTATGCCCTTTCAAACCAGCTTTCCTGCACATCTTCCTCCTTAATTAAACTTGATTGCTTTGGCCAATTGCATTTAGCCTCTTAATAGCTCTAATCCTCACTTATCTTTTTCTATTATTTTGTCACTTTGCTGATTGTCTATCCTGCTTCCACCTGCTTCAGACTGTCTATAATCTCTCTTGCCCCATTCTTGTCATTTTTATTTTTTGGTTTTGATTTTCTCTCTCTGCATCTCAGTTAAATTGTGTGAAGTTCCACTCCAGGCATGCTATCAGGGATCATAGATCCACACTGTAATCCACTGAGTCATCAATTCAACGTTTATCCCTCTCTGCTCATCCCTACATGCCCACATTCTTGATCACATAAAAAGTCTTTCTGTTGGTGCTTCTCACATGCCCTCCCCCTTCTTCACTTGTTATTGTCTCTTTCATGCTTTTGTGTGGGTCATGATCTTTTTAAATAGTTGCATCCTTTCTTGATGCCCCATGCAGTGCTGAATCTTTGTAAGCCATCCTTGAACCCCAGATATTCTCTCACTGTGCTCCAGCTGTTATGAGTGCCAAAAGCTTCTGTTGAGCCCTCAGATGATCCACATATGGTCAAACCTCTCATGAATATGTCAGCCAGGTTTCCCATTTCTGCACATGCTGGGCCGCCATTTTCCACTCATTAAATGAACAGATGGAAAAATCACAAACTGCAATTAGAGAAGTAAAAACCCCAGCCAGAAGTTTACTTATGTACGTTGTCTTCATGTACGGTACTAGTGTTCAAATTGTGCCTGTCAAACTGTTCAACAATTGGCAAATCCTTCCACTATTTCACTATTCATTTTCTTACCGTTGGCGAGAAACTGAACTGGACCAGCCATAGAAATACTGTGGGTACAGCAGGTCAGAGGCTTGAAATTCGAACAAATAACTCACCTCCTGACTCCACAAAGCCTGTCCAACATCTACGAGACACAAGCCAGTGTGTGATGGAATAGACTCCATTTGCGTATATGAATGCAGATCCAACAATACTCAAAAAGTTTGACACCATCTAGGATAAAGCAGCTTGCTGGATAGCCAGCCCATCCACTACCTTAATTATTCACTCCCTCCACCAGCAGCACAGCGGTAACAGTGTGTATCATATACAAGATGCGCTGCTACAGCCCACCAGGCCTTCTTTGACAGCACCTTCCAAACCCATGGGGAAGAATTTTCCCCCCATTGGGGGGGAAGTGCAGGAGTGGGCTTGTGCAGGTGCGCCTCCGATCAGTGACCCAACCGGGGGCACGCCACCATTTTACGTGGGTGGGCCAATTAAGGCCTGCCCAGTGTGACGTTCGCCAGGAAGCTCAGTGGGTGTAGATCATGTCAGGTAGAGGGAAAGGTGGTAAGGGGCTGGGCAAAGGCGGAGCCAAGTGGCACTGTAAAGTCCTTCGCGATAATATCCAGGAAGCACTATGCGCTCCCTGTGCAGGCGGGGAAGGGGGATTCCCTCAGCCAAGAGTGTGCTCTTTAATGCGCATGCATGCAAAATAGCCCACTCATCTCTCTGAGGCTAAGTGCTGCCTCAGGGAGATCGGCGACAAATTTAAAAATGATCAATTTTTATTTGCTCACAAATAACATTTCCCCAACATGTCCCCTCATGTGACACTGTCATGAGTTGGGACATGTCCATCACTTTTATTCAAACTTTTATTAAATTTTAAAAAAATCCTCCATGAAACCTCATGCCGCCCGTGGATGAGGTTTCATCCTTTTTCTGAAGTGCACCAGGGCTCACAGACTGCCCGCCAACCTTAAGGTTGGACGGGCAGGTCCATTAATTACTTGAATTAGTTTTTAAATGGCCTCAATTGGTCATTGACAGGTTAGCGGGCGCACAGCTGATTCGGCTGCGACCCTACTGACCTGAAAATTGAAATGATGTGGGGTGACATCGGGAGTTCTGCCCGACATCATCCCACGTCATTTTACATGTCAGCGAGTGGGCTCCGCCCCCCTGCTCACCGACCTCAATATCCTGGCCATGACCTCTACCACTTAGAAGATAGGGGTCGTAGATGCATGGGAACAGCACCACGTGCAAGTTCCTCTTTAATGCTACACCGCTTCCTGACTTTGAACGACACCATCACTCCTTCAATGTCACAGTGTCAAAAAAAATTGTAACTCCCTTCCTAACAGCACTGTGGGTACACTTACATCACACGGACTACAACAGTTCAAGAAAATGGCTCAGCACCATCTTCTCAAGGACAATTAGAGATGGGCATCAAATACGAGCCTTACCAGCAATGCTCAGATCCCATGAACAAATTTAAAAAATAGGAAAAAAAGAGGCCTTTTCCCTGGTACTATCCTGTAGAATTGAATAAGTCATCACACCAAATTTGGTCACAACTATGACTGTTCAACAACTGTAAAATATATTCAGGTCTCTTTAGATTATGCCTGATTTGCTTATTCAGGTCAGTAGGCAACCATTTTTTCCACTGAAGAAAATCATTTTGCTAAACTGTGATATTAGCCATTTCTTTTAAATATTTCAAAATAGGGAGACCAAAATAATTATGGACAATGTTCCAGTTATTCCAGAGAAACAATAATGCCACTTTTGCACAAGCTTAACAACAATTTGTACAAGTTTTATCTTGCACCAATATTAAGCTTGTAGAAGTTGAAATTGAAAGTATAAGGTTGTAAATTGGGCAGTAGTGGATCAAATACCCATTATAGAATGATAGAAAAGTTACAATACAGAAAGAAGCCATTCAGCCCATTGTGTCTGCTAGCTGCGCATTTTTAATCCCACTTTCCAGCACCAGGTCTGTAGCCTTACAAATTACAGCACTTCAAGTGCATATCCAGGTACATATTAAATGAGTTGAGCATTCCAGCCTCAACCACCAATTTAGGCAGTGAATTCCAGATGAACACCACTCCCTGCATGAAAAGGTTTTTCCTCATATCCCCTCTAATCCTTCTACCAATCACCTTAAATCAATGCCTCCTGGTAATTGACCCCTCAGCTAGGGAAACAGGTCTTTCCTATTAACCCTATCTAGGCCCCTCATAATTTTGTACATCTCAATTATGTCATCCCTCAGCCTCTTCTGTTCAAAGGAAAACAACTATAGCCTATCCAATCTCTCCTCATAACTGCAATGTTCAAGCCTTGGCAACATTCTTGTAAATCTCTGTACTCTCTCCCGAGCAATTCTGTCCATCTTGTAATGTGGTGACCAGAACTATACACAAAATTCCAGCTGTGGCCTAACCAGTATTTTATACAGTTCATCAATACCTCCTTGCTTTTGTATTCAATAACTCACCACCTTTGCAGCAAATAAGCTGCATATTCTTCCCTCACCTGTACTGACGTTGAGGACTTTTTAGACTGTACATTGTCTGGCACCTTCCCCTGAACTTGTCATGATGGGTGGCCCTACCAGAAGCAAGGAGCTCCTGACAGCATCACTCAAGGGATCACCGGAGCACACAATCCTCCCCACCATGTCAAGGTGGCGACCCACCAAGTAGGGAGGGGTCACAGATGTCAGGATGACACGCTAGATCTTTCAACGAAGAATTTCTCTTTAATAGATTCCGACAGGAACCTGAATGGCAGCAGTGAATCCAGCATTGAAAAGGAGGAAACTCTTTCATAATGGAAGGCAGAAAAAGGAAGCATGCTTGGCTGAAGGCTGCAGAGTCATCAGCACAAATTTGGTGCCATGGACCTGAATCTAGTATAAAAACAGAAAATACTGGAAAAACTCAGCGGGTCAGCAGCTTCAGTGGAGAGAGAAACAGAATTAATGTTTCCAGTCCATATAACTTCTTCAGAGCTAAAGAAAAGTAGAAATAAGATGGATTTTATGCTGTTTAAGGGGGTGTGGAGAAGGTGGAACAAGATCGGAGGTCAGGAATAGGTGACAGCTAAGGAGAGATTGACAATGATGCCATGGACACAAGACAAAAGCAGTGTTAATTGTATTGGTAAAGAGTAAAGAAGGTGCTGATAATGGCATAAAGGTAAGATAGCAGAATGTGTTAATAGCAGGACAAGGTTCAGTGCTGTGTGAAAGCACAACATAAAAACAAGTGACAGCTGGCTCTGTGGGGGAGGATTGTTTTGGGGAAAAAGGTCAAAAACATTGAAAAATGAATAAAAGAATAGAATAAAATAACCAAATAAATAAAACTAAATAAATAAAACAGCATTTTTTTTAAAAAAATTGATTAAAAAAGGGTTTCAAGAGGAAGAACAGAATTCATGGTCCGTAGTTGTTGAACTCAATGGGAAATCCAGTAGGCTGAAACGTGCCTAATAATAAGATGAGGTGCTGTTCCTTCTGTTTGCATTGGGCTTCACTGGAACATTGCAGCATGCCAAGGATGGACATGTGGTTATGAGAGCAGGATGGTGTGTTGAAATGGCAAGCAACCGGAAGGTCTGGGTCATGCTTGCGAACTGAGTGAAGGTGTTCCTCCATGCGACCACCCAGTCTGCGTTTAGTCACTCCAATGTAGAGGAAATTGCATTGGGAGCAATGATTGCAGTAGACCAAATTAAAGGAAGTATAAATGAAGTGCTGCCGAAAGGAGTGTCTGGGCCCTTGGACAGTGAGGAGGGAGGAGGTAAAGGGGCAGGTGTTGCACCTCCTGTAATTGCATGGGAAGGTGCCATGGGAGGGGATGAGGAATTGGGAGTGATGGAGGAGTGAAGCAGGGTGTCACAGAGGGAATGGTCCCTATGGAATGCTGACAGTGGGAGGTGAAGGGAAGATGTCTTTGGTGGTGGCATCATGCTGGAGTTGGCTGAAATGGCAGAGAATGATCCTTTGAATGTTGATATTTATTTATTGTTTAAATTTTATTTTATTCTTTTATTTACTTGGTCATGTTTTTATCCTTTTTCCCCAAACACCCCTCCCCCCCAACAGGGTCATCTGTCACTTGTTTTTATGTTTTGCTTTCACAGAGAGCTGATCCTTGTTCTGTTATTAACACATTCTGCTTTCTTACCTTTATGCCACTAACAGCACCTTCTTTACTCTTTACCAATACCATTAACACTCCCTTAATCTTGTGTCCATGACATCTTTGTCGATCTCTCCTTAGGTCTCACCTATTCCTGGCCTTCAATCTCATTCCATCTGCTCCACCCCTTTCTAAACATAAAATCCATCATAATTCTACTCCTCTTTAGCTCTGAAGAAATCAAACGGACTCAAAACTTTAACTTTGTTTCTCTGTCCACAGATGCTGCCAGGCCTGCTGAATTTTCTAGCATTTTTTGTTTTTATTTCAGATTTCCAGCATCTGCAGTATTTTGCTTTGACCTGAATCTAGTGCTGTAAAAGGTTCAATACTGTCATTAGGACTGGCAAGTTGAGTGTCATAATCGCTCTCAGTTAACAAACATTAATCTCTCATCTTCCTAGCATTCTCCTATACAGCACTCCTCTGAGCGAGATACCTTTCAGTTACATGCTCGCCTTTCTCTCCAGCTTCCTTCTCAAACCTCCATCTCAACATATAGCACTCACCCTTACCCTGTTCCGCCATTGCACCCGTTCCTCATCATCATCCTCCTTAGAAATTCTCATTCCATCCTCAACACTTATTCTGCTTCTCTTTGCCTTCTCACATCGCAGGAGAAATGAATGCACACATTTAGAGAGGGGAAGAGAACTGGGGTGGACCTGCAGCTATTTTCAGCCTGCTTGTGATGGAGGAGAAGCAGCCCTGGAGATTGTCAAGATGGCACAAGTATAGACTGTCAATAATGGAGAGACAGGGTTGGCCAAGAGACCTGATGACAGCATTAGCTATCACCCTATCAGTTAGCACTTAACAGCCACTCATATTGAATTGATGTCCCCAATAACTGAACTGTCACAATGTGCACTATGCTGAGTTTGTACCCTTTCTGAATGCCAACACTGTCTCATGTCTTTGATCTCACATCGGACCTTCACCAGTAATAAAGGAACTGATAAGAGACCAGGCCAAGGGGGCCTCAGAAGAGAGTGAAAACTCTAAGGATTCACCATCACATAACTCACACACCCTTCATCAGCACAATTACCTACGCCTCAGTTGTCAAATGGTGCATATCACATGTGAGCAGAGGCAGATGTTGAATGGACATTCCCCATTGGAGGGCACAGGACATTCCAAGCTTTGCTCAGCTGGACATAGACACTGAGCCTCAGAGGTCATTCATGAGGAGGGAATTTCTGGAACAGTAGTGGGCCATTTCTAAGGTTCTGTCAACAATTCCTGAGGAAATACTTAAACATGAATGTCATGATGTCTCAGGCATCTGAGCTGATGCCCACCTACATGGAAAGTGTGCCCATTCGAATGGAGAATGAGCATTGACAGGCCACCAGCCTGCACACTCAGTCTGCCACTTAACACAAGATTGGGGGAAGCCGCGACGTGATCAGTAAATGCTTTATGAAAGTGCAGCAAAGTACTGCCCAGTTCTCTTCAAGCAGAAAAGCATGGGTGGTAGGATGGAGAAAGAACATATGGAAGTGAGAAGTCTTATGAAGGAGCCCTCATTTTTTCATCCTTGTCCTCTGTCCCCTCTCAGATTGGGCCCCATGTGCTGCTGTCTCCTGTCCCAATGACCGATTCTGCCCTGGACAGGTGCAGGTGTGGCAGTCTTTGGCAGAGCTCCCACAGACTCCCAAACCCAGTCCACATCCACCACCAGTATCTCACTCGTCAGAGCAAGGAAACAAGCAGCTTGTGCCTAACTCTACTCAAGTTAGAGAAATTGCACCATGTAGAAGTGATAGGAAGTTGAAAAGAAAGACTCCTTGGTTGCAAAAGGGGATTCAGTTGAATGCTTGTAACTATGTAAATGGTGTTTAATATGTGAGAGACTAAATCAGAAAAGCTTTTCATATGTCTTGCTCTCTTCATTGCCAGATTCCAATTCCTCAATAGACAAAAGGCTTCATCAGAATCACACAACCACAGTGGAGTACATGTGGACTTTGTGATTGAGACGGAATGCTTTATGACTTTAACAATGCTTTTTGCTGGATCATTTAGATTTGCAGTGCCATATGCCGTTAGGCTTGTACACTATCTGAATCTCGTCTCCATGAGGCTGTCATGGGCTTTTCTAGCTGTCAAATATGTGGCTGCAGCCACCCTGCCTTACGTTTTGCTCTTCTTTCTCAAGGTTCTCACTTCTCAGAGTATGCTGAGATGCCTCATCTTCCTCCTCTTGCTTAATTTCCCTCTGAAGCACCATGTTATAGTTTAAGGACTTTTTGTGGTTTACAGTTTGTATACTCTACAGTAATGAGGATCAGGAAAGAAAGGCCCTAGAGTAATTGACTTAAAAGGTTTAATTTAAAGGGATAAGTCATAGCAGGAGCGCTCAAAGCCGTGGTGTGCTCCTTGTTCTCCATGTGGGAAGCCGGGAACATTTCCAGTGCCAGGGACCAGCATGTGTGCAGGAAGTGTGTCCAGATGCAGCTCCTGGAAGCTCAGGTTTCAGAGCTGGAACGGCAGCTGGGAACACTGTGGAGCATCCGCAAGTCTGAGAGCATCGTGGATAGCACATTTAGAGAGGTGGTCTTGAGGAAGGGACTTGAGGAAGGAAGGGAATGGGTGACCACCAGGCAGTCCAAGAGAAACAGGCAGGTAGCTCAGGAATCCCCTGGGGTCCCGCTCGCAAATCGGTATTCCATTTTGGAGGCTGATGAAGGCGCTGGTTCCTCCAGGGAGTGCCAAGCTTCTGGCACCACAAGCAGCCTGTCTGTACAGGAGGGGAGGAAGGGAGGAAGAGCAATAGTAATACAGAATTCTATAGTCAGGGGAACAGATAGGTGCTACTGTAGCCATCAACGTGACTCCAGGATGGTGTGTTGCCTCCCTGGTGCCAGGTCCAGGATGTCACTGAATGGCTGCAGGGCACCCTGAAGGGGGAGGGTGATAAGGCAGAGGTCATGGTACATGTTGGTACCAATGATATAGGTAGAAAGAGGGATGAGGTCTTGCATCAAGAATTCAGGGTGTTAGGCAGTAGACTAAAATGCAAGACCTCACGGGTTGTAATCTCTGGATTACTCCCAGTGCCACTTGCTAGCAAGCTCAGAAATAGGAGAATAACACAGATGAATACGTGGCTTAAGAATTGGTGCAGGAGGGAGGGTTTTAGATTCCTGGATCACTGGGACTGTTTCTGGGGAAGGTGGGACCTGTACAAGCGGGATGGTCTAAATTTAAACCAGAGTGGGACTAACATCCTTACGGGCCGGTTTGCTAGCGCTGTTGGGGGGAGTTTTAGCTAATTCGGCAGGGGGAGGGGACACAGAATGGTAGCAGAATAGGGACACAGTAATACAGTAAAATATAGTATATACAGTATATACAGTAAATACAGTAAAAATCAAGTCAGAGGGAGTACAGCTGCAATAAGCTTCAAGAGAGTAAGGCAAGGCTCGATGGTCTCTACTTTAATGTCAGGAGTATTACAGGTAAAATGGATGAGTTAAGGATGAAGATTGACACGTGGAATTGTGATATAATAGCCATCACTGGGATGTGGTTGAGGGAAGGGCAGGATTGGCAGCTCAACATTTCAGGATATAGGATCTTCAGGCGAGACAGGGGAGGGAGTAAAAGAGGAGGAGGCATTGCATTATTAGTTAAGGAGTCAGTTACTGCAGTAAGGAGAGATGATCTATTGGAGGGGGCATCGAATGAAGCTTTGTGAGTAGAGCTTAGGAATAAAAAAGGGGCAACCACATTATTAGGTGTTTATTATAGACCCCCAGATAGTCAGTGGGAAATTGAGGAGCAAATATGTGCACAATTTGTGGAGGTGTGTAAAAACAACAATAGGGTAATTATATTAGGTGATTTCAACTTTCCCAACATTAATTGGGATAAACATAGTATTAAGGGCTTGAATGGAGTGGATTTCTTGAAATGTGTACAGGAGAACTTTTTAGGTCAATATGTAGAGGGTCCAACAAGAGACGGTGCAGTGCTGGAACTAATTCTGGGGAATGAAGCCGGACAATTGGCTGAGGTGGTGGTGGGCAAGCATTTTAGCGATAGCGACCACAACATGTGGGGTTAGGATTAGTAAGTTTATGGATGACACAAAGATTGACCGGGCGGTTAACAATGAGGTTGAATGTCTTGAGCTACAGGAAGATATAGATGGGATGGTCAAATGGACAGATAAGTGGCAGATGGAATTTAACCCTGAAAAGTGTGAAGTTATACACTTTGGAAGGAGTAATTTGACAAGGATGTATTCAATGAACGGCATGACACTAGGAAGTTCTGAGGAACAAAGGGACCTTGGTGTGTGTGTCCACAGATCTCTGAAGGCAGAGGGGCATGTTAGTGGGGTGGTGAAAAAGGCATATGGGACACTTGCCTTTATCAATCGAGGCATAGATTACAAAAGTAGGGAGGTCATGTAGGAGTTGTACAGAACCTTGGTGAGGCCACAGCTGGAGTACTGTATGCAGTTCTGGTCGCCACATTATAGGAAGGATGTGATTGCACTGGAGGGGGTGCAGAGGAGCTTCACCAGGATGTTGCCTGGGATGAAACATTTAAGTTATGAAGAGAGGTTGGATAGACTTGGGTTATTTTCATTGGAGCAGAGAAGACTGAGGGCGACCTGATCGAGGTGTACAAGATTATGAGGGGCATGGACAGGGTGGATAGGGAGTAGCTGTTCCCCTTAGTTGAAGGGTCAGTCACAAGGGGGACTAAGTTCAAGATGAGGGGCAGGAGGTTTCGGGGGGATGTGAGGAAAAACTTTTTTACCCAGAGGCTGGTGACGGTCTAGAATGCACTGCCTGGGAGGGTGGTGGAGGCGGGTTGCCTCACATCCTTTAAAAAGTACCTGGATGAGCACTTGGCATGTCATAACATTCAAGGCTATGGGCCAAGTGCTGGTAAATGGGTTTAGGTAGGTAGGTCAGGTGTTTCTCACATGTCAGTGCAGACTTGATGGGCCGAAAGGCCACTTCTGCACTGTGATTCTGTGATTCTGTGATTCTATGATGTTATGTAAGACACAGCAGGTGACCACTATTCTGTACGCTCTTGCTGGTACATACTAACTGGCGCCCCTAGATCTGTTAATGCTTCTGAATCTCTTTTTCAACAAGCCAATGACTTTCTCAATGATTTCTCTTGTTGTCATGTGGCTCCCGTTGTACCTCTCGAAGGCATCACTGGCAGTCATCATCAGCCAGGTCCTTAGAGGGTACAGCCCAACTCCAGGAAGCCAGACACTCACAGTGTGTGAAGTTGCAAACACCTAACTTGATCAGGATGTAGGAGTCATTGCGGTGTCTAAGAAATCTTGTCAGCACATTCATTATAAACTTATGCTGAATACAAACAATTTGCACATGGAGGAAGTGGAATTTCTAGCTGATACTCTAGGATGATCGGATGGGGCAGAATTTTCTGAGCTGGCTGGTGGCAAGAATGATAGGTGGCATGTGTGGAAAATATGGCGGGACCTGCTTTACGATGGCATGGAAGCAGATCGTGTTCTTCCGCTCAGTCCGCCGATGGCATTTCCCTTTTTTGCCTTTGCTGGCCATGTCACCCAGGCAGCAGTGGTGAGCTAGTGGTGATGAGCACTTTGCTGGCAGCTGCCTTTAAAGATGGCAGCCAGTGTGAGGCAACAGCGGGGTGAATGAGAGCCCGCCCGCCAAGGAAATGGCATGTATCCCAGGAATGCATAAATAATGAGGTGGGCTTGGGAAGATATGGCGTGAAAATCCACCATTTTCGTCAGCGGGTAGGACTCCATTTTACCCGCCCACTACCTCACTTAGTGCAATTCTGGGAAAACTCCGCCCGATGCCTTAATTGCCACTTTTATGCAGCCGATTATTCCTTGAACCCGTGGAAATCCAGCTCCTGCAGCAAAAACAAGAGTTCTCTGCTACTGATCAGCCTCATCAGTATCATAGTGCACATATTGTACTTGTGGCATTGTGAATTGTGAAATGGACTTGTGGGGTGCAGATTATGAAGTCTGCAGACATCCTCAGGTGATGCCTGAAAGGGGTCAGAGGCGAAGAAATTCAGGGCTGTTGTGACCTTGATGGCCACTGGCAACACATACCCACCTAGCCTTTTTGGAAGGAGGCCTTGTTCTAAAAGGCTACAAATGTCAACAATGAGCTTCCACGAGTGTCTAAGCCTCCTAAGGCATCCTTGCTCAGTCATTCCATGGAAGTTGATCCTCTGTAGACCCTGTTTTGGATGGGTGAGATGTGGTAGCGTCTCCTTCCAGTTGGAGCTCAGTGTCCTTCCCCTCTGTCCTGTGGAGCAGCAAGTGTCTGTGGAAAAGAGGACAGCTCTTGCTGCTCTTGCTGCTGCTGGTTGCTGGCCCTCCTGTTCTTCTTCAGAAGTTAATGTAATGGCTGCTCCCATTCTGCAGTCAAGACTGAAAGCAAGTCAGTTTGCATCAAGTTAAGAAAGTGCAAGGTAAATCAAATGACTTCCAAAAATTTCTTCCTATCAATCAAGAAAATTGTTCTCTCAGGACAAATGCTGAGAGTATGTCTTTCCCTTCAGGCATGGCTGCAACTGTTCAGTTTCTCTTTCTAGCATGTCAGTTTCAGTGATCAATGACTTCCCACTGTGCTCTCACCTTGTGTACCCTGGCAAGATCACACAGCGAGGGAAATCCATTCACTGGCTGATAAAGACAGATTGGAACATTAAATTACCTCTTAATTGCTTCTTAACATATGTAAATACCTGGCCCAATTCTTTCCAAATGTGCCCCTGTTAACTGTGGAAGAGAACGGGAACATATCAATTCAGTGCACACTGTCATTTGGGGTTTTAACATCTCCCCATAATCTTCCCTGTTCACCTAAACTCACCCCCACTTCGCAGATAAAATTCCATCCCGAGTCAATGCAATCATTCTTGACTTTCATGACATCAAAACATCCTAAGTCACTCTCCAGCCAATGAAATATCTTTGAAGTGTAGACACTGTTAATGTGGCAGCCATTTGCACACATGAAGATCCCAGAAACAGCAAAAAGTTGCCATGATGACTATTCTTTTTAAATGGTATTAATTAAGGGATAAACATTGGCCAGAACATCAGGGAAAAGTTACCTGCTCTTTTTTAAATAGAACCATGGGGATTTTTACATCTGTAAGGGCAGGTGGAGCCTCGGTCTAATATCACATCTGGAAGTCAGCACCTCCAACACTGCAGCTCTCCCTCAGTGCTGCATTGAAGTATCAGCCTAGATTTTGTACTCAGGTCTCCAGCATGTGACTTGAATCCACAACCTTCTGACTCAGACAAGAGTGAGTCAAGCCTGACAAATATTGTTGTAAATTTTATCAGCAGTACCACATTATAAAGTGCTTATAAATTGTTTACAGAAAGATCCTCACCATTTGAAATCTTATAAGTCCCTATTTTCACCACTTCTGAGTGAATTCTTCAATAAGGTATTATTAGGCATACAGCTACAAGTGGAGAAACTATTGGCAGTGCCGACATTTTAGAAAGGTATTCTTGAAGTTGAGAGTCCCATGTGTGTTCAACGTAATGTAATTCTAAGCTGACATTTCATTACCCTTGCATAGGAATCAAATATTACAATTGTGCATGTCCGAGCCTGAGGTAGATACACTGGGTTAAATGTTGAACAGACAGATTTGGCCTTGGGAGAACAAGTAGTTCACAATTTCTGCCCACTCTTCTTCATGAACAAACAATCTTAAGGGCCTCCTACATGTAATTTCTCAATATGCATGGAATCAGTAGATTGGTCTTATTGTGCAACCTCACAGATGAGGTTTGAGTAACAAAGCTTGAAGCCTAACTCTTAGTTGGAGAAATCCAGTCACTTAACAATGCTCCTAATGATGATAATGATGACTGTGCAGGTACTGCCTGCCACCAGGAAATCAAGGTAATTCTGTGTAGTGGGACTATGCAAAACTAACGTCTGCAGCAACTGTAAAAACCCATTTTTGAGGCATATATAATGTGTTTACACTTGTAAAGCAAAAATATTCAGTGACTGCTATCTAGACCATGCTTCATTATGATACTGTGACACATTAGTGCTGCTGAAGTATGACACCAGAATCAATACAGGGCATTGGTGAGACCACATCTCAAATATTGTGTGTAGTTTTGGTCTCCTTATTTAAGGAAGGATGTAAATGTATTGGAGGTAGTTCAGATGAGGTTTACTAAATTGATACCTGGAATAAGTGGGCTGTGTTATGTGGAAAGGTTAGACAGACTGGGCTTGTTTCCACTTGTGTTTCGAAGAATGACAGGTGACTTTATCGAAGTATTTAAGATCCTGAACAGTATTGACAAGGTGGACGTGGAAAGGATGTTTCCTCTTGTGGGTGAGACCAGAACTAGGGGGCACTGTTTTAAAATTAGAGTTTGCCCTTTTAGGACAAGGAATTTTTTTCCCACAGAAGGTTGTGCGACTTTGGAACTCTCTGCCTTAGAAGGCAGTGGAGGTGGGGTTATTGATTATTTTTGAGGCAGAGATAGATAGATTCTTAAATATATAAAAACAAAAAACTGCAGATGCTGGAAATCCAAAACAAAAACAGGAACAGAAATACCTGGAAAAACTCAGCAGGTCTGGCAGCATCAACGGAGGAGAGTACAGTTGATGTTTCAAGTCCTCATGACCCTTCAACAGAAATAAGTAAAAGTAGGAAAGGGGTAAAATATAAGCTGGTTTAAGGAGGGTGGGGGGGGTGTGGTTTGTTGGGACAAGCAGCCAGTGATAGGAGGAGATAACCGAAAGCTGTCACAGACAAAAGAACAAAGAGGTGTTGAAGGTGGTGATATTATCTAAAGGAATGTGCTAATTAAGAGTATAAGACAAGACAGATAAGGTACAGATAGCTCTAGTGGGGGAGAGGGAATACTAAAAGGTAGAAATGAACAATGGTGGAAATACATTTAAAATTAGTGGAAATAGGTGGGAAAAGAAAAAAATTATATAAATTATTGGAAAAAAACAAAAAGGAGGGGGAAGAAACAGGAAGGGGGTGGGGATGGAGGAGAGAGTTCAAGATCTAAAATTGTTGAACTCAATACTCAGTCTGGAAGGCTGTAAAGTGCCTAGTCAGAAGATGAGGTGCTGCTCCTCCAGTTTGCGTTGAGCTTCACTGGAACAATGCAGCAAGCCAAGGACAGACATATGGGCAAGAGAGCAGGATGGAGTGTTGTAATGGCAAGCGACAGGGAGGTCTGGGTCATTCTTGCGGTCTGTCCCACCTATTTCCCACCTAATTTTAAATGTATTTCCACCATTGTTCATTTCTACCTTTTAGTATTCCCTCACCCCCACTAGAGCTACCTGTACCTTATCTGTCTTGTTTTATACTCTTAATTAGCACATTCCTTTAGATAATATCACCACCTTCAACACCTCTTTGTTCTTTTGTCTGTAACAGCTTTTGGTTATCTCCTCCTATCACTGGCTGCTTGTCCCAACAAACCACCCCCCACCCCCCCTTAAACCAGCTTATATTTCACCCCTTTCCTAATTTTACTTAGTTCTGTTGAAGGGTCATGAGGACTTGAAACTTCAACTGTACTCTTCTCCGTCGATGCTGCCAGACCTGGTGAGTTTTTCCAGATATTTCTGTTTGTGTAGATAGATTCTTGTTAGGCAGGGGAATCAAAGGTTATCAGGGACAGCTGGGAATGTGGAATTCGAAACACAAACAGATCAGCTTTGATCTTATTGAATGGCAAAACAGGCTCGAGGGGCCTAATGGCTTACCTCTGCTCCCATTTCGCATGTCCATATGTATGTAATCCAAAGTCATTTAAAATTTTATTTTATCATAAAATCCAGCAGCAGACAAGCAATAAAAGGAAGTTTGTAATCAGCTGGAAAAAATTATTCTTTAGCTGAACATGGTGTAAACATGGAGATTTACAAAACAAACCCACCACAAACCATGCAGATAAATACATTTAAATGATTGTGGCACCCATACACCACTGGCTTCCAATATAGCAGGCTTGAACCTTCAGTGACCCTCTTTGGTCTACAGTAAAGACAGGATGTGTTGGTTAGGAAGGTAGTTCTGATGACTTGCTGCTTCCAAAGCGGGGATACTCCACATAGGGACTTCAGAGAATAAGAACCTTTTCATAACCTCAATTACTGCAGGGTTAATCCCCAGCGAGTTGCCTGTTAAAGACTGATATTGCCCAGTAAGCAGTTGCGGTCAGGGAGATACATAAAGGGCATCTCAAACTGCCAAGTATTTCTTTCTCTCAGTGACAGCAAGGAAAATCTGCTGACTGCTGGAACTAATCCCTCTTCGCTTGACTTTGAATGAATTGCAGAGCCGCTGCTTATTTGATTAGGCCAATGGAAATCTTGTCAGAAAAGAAAACATAAAACTTTCTGGATCATTTTTGATTTTATAAGCATTATCAACTCAGTGTTGCTTGTTGTGTACTAATCAATGATCATCAGAAATCAACTACCGATAGACTCTTTGTTACACTGGTTGCGAATCTTATGGAGCTAACACATTTTGAAAAAAGATTAGAGACCAGCCCTGCAAAAAAGCATCCACATTGTCTGATAACAGAAACTACTTAGTGCAGCCTATGACAGTATTGAGTTTGGGAAAATTAATCTGCTCCAGAGCTGTTTGCTATATACAATGAAGCGCACCTGATACCATTTATTTGTCATTAATCTACCATTGCCATTCAAAGTTTTCAAAAATTGTAAAAATGTTTGGGCTGAGTTATTTTTCTTCAATTAGTTGCCAGCATCAAAGTAGGTTCATGTTTTAACTTATTAATGCATTAATGCAACCCTGAACTGTTCCATGGATAGAATTTTTCGCTCAGTGTGTGGGAGTACACCCAATCTGCTCAAGCATGAAATGGCGTGTGATGATGTCGAGCGAGCATCCCGATGTCATCACGCACTTAGGCGATATTTTGGTTGGCGAGCGCACACTAAACTCGGAAGCACGGCAACCAACAATTAAGAGGGCTATTAAGTCCATTAACTGCACAATTAATAGAGATTTTCCATTGCCTGCCCAACGTTACAGTTAGCGGGCAGATGAATCGGCCGGTCGGCCTTTGCATTTTTCAGGAAACCTCATCCATAGATGAGATGAGGCTTCTGTTATTGAATTTAAAAATTTAAAAATGAATGGACATAATTTTCAGGTGACTGATTCTGATGCGTGGGCATTTATTCTGGATTTTTAAATCTGATTTTATTGAATTTAAATTCTTCAGCTCCCTGAGGCAGCTCACCCAAGCTGACGTCAGTGCTTGCCCTCCTCCCGCCCCCACCCTGGCAGCGTTGAACCTTTCAGCACATGTTTCACACTGGATGGGCGTTAATTGGCAGCCAGTGTGAAATCACAATCAGTGGCCGATCTTGCTTCGGGGTCCATTTCCTGGCCAACCATGAGCCCTGCCGATCGTGGGCGCACGCCGAGCTAAAAATCCTGCTCCATAGATTGATCACTTGGATTCAATCTTAAAGAAGAATAAAGAAAATCAGTCACTATGGGCAGAATTTTACAGCAGTGGAATTTTACGTCACCGCTGAAGTCAATGGGGATTATAATGGCTCGCCGCGTTTTATGGCCCCGTCCCCACTGAAATGGGGCTGTAAAATTCTGCCCTATGTTCCAATTAGAGGGGGAAGTTACATAAAATTGGAGGTCAGGTACAGAGCTTAAGCCATCAGGAGGACATGTCGAGAGTTTATGTGGAAAATCATATCTGGAGTTGGTGGACTTGAATTCCTGATGTACAATCTCAGTGTGGGATGCTCCCTATCAAGAGGGTAATTTTGTTAAATTATCCCTGTGAGCTTCATGCGCTGAAAGACTGATTTTACAAATCTATGTCAGGAGCATTTAATTGTGAAGTCAGTGTTTGCTTCTCATGGTGTGTACTGCTGTTTTCCATTTTGTGACCCTGGCCAGTGAGACTTTATGATGGAAGCAGGCATTTGACAGCTCAGCCCAATAAGTGTATAGGATCAATAGACTATGCAGCACACTACTGGCCAATAATTCATCGACACACTGGAATCAGAAAAACCATTTCACTTGATGGATAAAGCGGGATCACATGGGTATAACCATAACATTGGAGCTAGGCCTTTTAGGAATGAGATCAGGAAGCACTTTGTTGCACAAAGGATGTTGGATAAGAAAAAAAAACAATCCTTTATGCTTTCCCTCTGGAGTCTTTGCTGATCTTCCTCCAAAGTTACATAGGAAATTGGGAGAGCGCTGCCAAATTCCAGAGACATGCTCTCCAGCTCCATGCTCATACACTAAGTTAAATAATTTCCTTGAATCTACATTTACCAGTCCTCTAAAATAGTCTTGCATTCATATAGTGCCTTTCCTGAAGGCCAGATGTCCCAACACACATTACAGCCAGTGAAGTACTTTTGAAGTGTAGTTGCTGTTGTAATGTAGGAACAATGGCAGCCAATTTTCCTGCAGCGGGCACCTGCAAATACCAACGTGATAATGACCAGGTAATCTGTTTCTGTGAGATTAATGGGGGGATAGATATTAACCTGGACAATTCAAAACAGTGCCATGGTATATTTTACATGCAGCTGAGAAGACAGGCAGGGTCTTGGCTTAATATTTCATTCAAAAGACAGCACCGCCTTCTAAAGTGTGACTTGAACCCACAGTCTTCTGACTCACAGATGACAGTGCTACTTTTCCACATCTGATGCACTAAGATCTAAGATCCTGTCTCCTCAAATCATCTTACAGGGAGTAACTGTACTTTCTTGCAATGCACTGCATAAATATCAAAATTATTTTCATCACGCTTTAAAAAGTCAGACGTCTTATTGAGATTCACTGGAAATTGAAAATTATATGCTACTAAAGTATATATAATGTCAGTACTGAAGCTCTCACTGCTTTATCAACCTAATCTATGGGCAGAATTTTTCACTCGGCGCGCCTGCCAACAATTAAGAGACCTAGTAAGGCCATTACTGTTGTAATTAACGGAGATTTTCCATTGCCCATCCAATGTTACAGTTGGTAGGTGAGCGAATCCGCCCAGGCGGCCTTTGCCTTTTTGAGGGATGAGGTTTCCAATATTAGTTAAAAATAAAATAATGTTTGGACAGAATTTTCATCATCCCTATGTTCAGGTGACTGATTGTGATGCTTGGACATTTTTTTGTCATTATAAAATCCTTATGTATTACTTTTGAACTCTTCAGCTCTCTGAGACAGCTCTCTGCACTCATTGAGCTTTCATTCCGTGCTCCCCCGCTGATTTCAACGCTCACTCTCCTCCCATCCCAACCCTGGCAGCACTGAGCATTTCAACGTGCCTTTCACGCTGGCTGGCCGTTAATTGGCCAGCCAGTGTGAAATCATGGTAGGCGGCCGATCGCGGCTGGCAGTCCATTCCCCGGCTGCTCCTGGACCCGCCAATCTCAAGTGCCCACCGAACTAAAAATCCTGCCCTATGAATACTTTCTCTTGAAATAAAATGGCTCACCAATTCAAATGCATGATGATATAATGTCTTGGTATATCAACGTGCTGTGACAGAGTGGCAGACTAGTTTTGTATCATTTTCTCACAATGGTATGAAGAGTGGGATACAGTTCTACACTGAGGTGCAGTTGCACGAGTGGCTGCTGGCACGTTTTCCTGAGATGTTGTTCATGAGTTAAAAAAAGCTCCTTTGCTGACTTAGCACACAAGCAGGAATCTCACAGATCATCTGTACATATCAGCAAATTATAAGCATGTTCTCCTCAATTTGCCAACCAAGATCAACGAGTCCGTGATTTCCTGATATGTATGGTTAAAATACAGGAATCAAAGAAAAAGATTGAAAGGGAGACAGAAACAACTTGCATTTATAATTTCATTTTCGTTTCATGGCCTCAGAAAATCCTATGGTGCTTTACAGCCAATTGAAACAATTTTAAAGTGTAATCACTGACCTAATGTAGGAAACATAGTGACCAATTTGCACACAGCAAAGTCTCCCAAACAGCACGAGATAAATGACAGTTTTAGTGAATTTTTTTGAGAGTTAAATGTTGGCTAGAATATTGGGGGAACTCTACTGCTCTTCTGCAAATAGTGTTGTGGGATCCTTTATATCCAACTGAAAAAACAGTTGAACTTGTCACCCAACAGGGCAGCATGCTCTCAGCATTATTCAGGAGCAGGTACACTGGGTGATTTTTTCCTCTATAGCCAAGGGATATCGTGGGATAATTTTAGCAGACTATAGTGGGGAGCAAACCCATGGTGTTCCTTATCTGCAGGACATAGCATTACCACACAGTGCATTTTTTCATTCACTCATCTTGTAGATGCATGCAGGGTGTTTGATATAATTCATGAACCTGAATGGTGAGGCCTGAGGCATCCTTAATATTGGATTTAGTCCTGAATTCAAAGGAGCTGACAAACTACCCAAAGCTGCCAGCGAATTATCAGTGAAGAACAAGCATCACAGCAGATCTCAGGTAACCGAAGGTGAGCTGGCAACTGGGCCACAGCCATTGAAGAACAGTAGGTATCCGGCAGGTGAAAGATCAGCCCTTAGGTCAGGAGAGAGTGGTTGGTATTTGCGATGGGGAAAGGTCATTGTCCAGGGAGAGAGAGATAGGGCCATACCTGAGAGAGGGTAGAAATCAAGTTTACATGAGGCCCGTAGAAGTACATAAAGGAGCAAAACTCAGGTCCGTGGGAGCTTTGTGTGGAGGATTAGTATCAGGGTTAGGGTTTGTAGCTGGTAATGAGGGTGATGTGGGGGTGGTGGGGGTGGGGTGATGTGTTTGCTTTAATTGAGGTATCAGGAAGTACCTACCCTCCTGACTCCACATTCAAGTAAGTATGGGGGCCTCAATGCTGGTTAGCATGACATTCTGTTGTGTGAGTTCAGCACTCAGCCATTTGAAATTGAAAACAGGTCCTGCAAGAAGAACAGATCCTATTCCTTTTGAATGTTCCCAATGAGTACCCCTAACACGAGCACAATCACCTTATCCAATAAAGTATATTTATCAGCTGATTAGCCCTGGAGGCGGTGAAGGTGGTGGTGGGGGGGGGGGTGCAAATTTCTAGGCCATGTATTTATTGGCTGGGATTTTCCGGTCCTGTCGTGGGTAGGTCCCGCTGCGGGCAAGGAGGCGTCCCAGCCCAAAGCCCATTGACTTGTGGTGGGACCAGGCAATGCTAGCAGCAGGCAGGTGCAGAAAATCCCACCCAATTTCCTCTTTACAGAAAGAAGTAAATAATTTAAAAAGAAGATCATTTAGAATTATATTGCTCTGTGCCCCTGCATACTAAAAAGCAAAACGTATTTTCTCATTGAGGTTACTTTCATTGTTCTTTGAATGAGTGTCCCGTTTCCAGCTGTAAACAATGGCTGGGATCGTCCAGTCCCACCGCAAGTCAATGGACTTCTGACTGGGGCGCCACCTCGCCTGTGATGGTGAAGGCAAATCCCGGCTAATATTTTCATCAGTTCAAAGATCATTGCATCCCATTTGCCTGTCCCTTTCACCATATGACTCCCTGTCACTATTGCCAGAGAAAAGGGAAATCAAGAGGCTGGTAAAAGCAGGTTTCTCCCATCTGGAGGGGAAGGCAATGAAACTTCTGCTGAAGATCTTCTGAAATATTATGACAACGTAAAACCATATGGGACCTGGAGTAACATTACTCAAAATCATCACCAGTGAGACATTATAGCCATTGTGTAGTGCAAAAGGTATGATTGTGAAACAGTTATTTAATGTGTTTTTACTTACATTTATCAATTTCTGACCAATTCAGATAGATAGATGCACAGCTGTACTTTGAGCACCTCACCTCACTAGACATCAATATTTTCATTAAGTTTTCAAGATAACTTTGAACATCCTATTTGTATTTCAATGAATTGAAATCCCTTTATCTGATCATTGATCTATCAAAGGATAAAATACAGGATGCAGAGAATGCCTGTATTGATGTTCAGGAATGCGTGTCTGTGGGACTGATAAACATTTAGTTCAAATGCTAAAATCAAATAAAACATGTCAGAAAAGCTATCAAAGGAGAACCAAAACACTTATAGATCAAAAATAAATCTGATCTTTTAATATTGATAAAATATAATTATGATTGAATGTTTCTTTAGTCAGCTGTTTGCAGCAATAATTAGTTCTTATTTTTTATAATTTAGATTTTAAATATTTGGCAGAAATGACAGGCAGTAGCTTAAAAACTGTTGATTGTCAACTTTAATAGGTGGATACTTAATGTGCTCATTCCAATTTGAGCATTAAGTTGCTTAACACCAAACAAAAATGACAAAGAAATTTGGATGGGTTAGTGTTCATTCACTAACATGCCAAATAGTAATTTTTAGGCTACTATCATCTTTTGGTCTGTGCCTGTAAATTCGACATGGATTCACCCTTTTTTTTTGCTTCTTCAATATTTCTACTAAACTTTCAATAATGTTATAGTGGAAGATGGGGAAATCTCATTGAAACCATATCTTGCAATATTGTATAAATATATGCATAAACAATACTGGGTCACGAGTAAAGGAAACAAAATAACCTATATTAGAATAGCCTTACGACTTCATGCATCCCAAAATGCTTTTCCAGCCAATGGAGTACTTTTACAATGTAGTCACTGGCCTGAATTTTCCCATCAGCAATTTGGGGGTGGGGCCCACTTGCCGACGGGAAAATGACACGGGATGATGTTGGGAGGAACCCCTGACGTCATCCCGGTCCCTTTAAATTTTTAGGAAGGCAGGTGGATAGCGAAATCAGCCGTCCACCCGCCGACCTGTCAATGGCTGATTGAGGCCATTGACAAGCTAATTAATTAAGATAATTAAAGACCTGCCACTGGCGGGATGAGGTTTCATGTCCGTTTTTAAAAAGTCTAATAAAGTTTATGTCCTTTTTATTAACATGTCCCATCTCGTGTGACACTGTCACATGAAGGAGACACGTTAATAAGTTTTTAATTTTTCTATTTTTTGACTTTTCTTACTTGTCAGTAATCTCCCTGAGACAGGATTTTGCCTTAGGGAGCAGTGCGCTCTTTTGTGCGCATGCGCGAAAGAGCGCACTTTGACAGATGGGGATTCCTTCCCCTCCTCGGACAGGAAGCGCATAGCACTTCCTGTCGGGCAGACCGCTGGGTGGGCCTTAATTGGCTCACCCACTCAAAATGGCAGCTGGCCCTGTTTCGGTGGCGGCGGTCGGCTGCCCACCCGCTGCTGAGCCAGTGGGGCCCGCCTGCCATCCGAGGGCAAAATTCTGCCCCCTGTGTAATTTAAGAAATTTAGCCAAATTGTGCAGAGCAAAATCCTACAGGTAGGAACAAGAATAACCCGATAATCTGTTTTAGGGATGTTGGTTGAGGGGTAAGCATTGGTCAGATCTCCCCTAATCTTCTATGCTTTTGCTATGAGATCTTCTAAATCCACCCAAGATAGGACCTCAGTTTAGCACAAGAATATTTCTTCTGTGCTGCATTAAAGTATCATCCTGGATTATATGTCTAACACAAGAACACCGGAAATAGGAGAAAGAGTAGGCCATATGGCCCATCAAGCCTACTCCACCATTCAATACAATTATAACTTATCTTGGGCTTCAACTCCATTTGGCTGCCCACTCCCCATATCCCTTAATTCCCTGAGAGACCAAAAATTTGAATATCCCAGCCTTACATGTATCTAATGATGGAACATACATAATCCTCTGGGGCAGAGAATTTCAAAGATTCACAACCATTTCAGTGAAGTAATTTCTTCGCATCTCAGTCCTAAATAATTGGGTCCTTATCCTGAGACTGTGACCCCATTGTTTTGACTCCCCGACCAGTGGAAGCAATCCCTCAGTGTCTATCCTATCAAGCCCGTTCAGAATTTTCTAGGTTTCAATGAGATCGCCTCTCGTTCTTCTCAACTCCAGAGAATATAAGGCTCACATCGTAGGTCAACCTCCTTTTCCCAGGGACCAATTTAGTGAACTTTCGCTGTATCAATTATAATACGAGTATATCCTTTCACAAATGTGGAAACCAAAACTGCACACACTATTCCAGACCTGGTCTCACCAAAGCCTTGCACAACTGTAGCAAGGCTTTGTGTTCTTGTACTCCAATCCCCTTGCAATAAAGACCAACATTCCATTTACCTTCCTAATTGCTTGCTGCACCTGCATGCTAACTTTTTGCATTCCTTGCACGAGTGCACCCAAGTCTCTTTTGTCATGCAGGTAAATATTTTTCATAATATTTTTCTTGTTTGTTGTAAAGTGGGTGTATGTGGGGTGTGTTGTTCTATCTCTGTGTGTGATTTAATTACATTTTGTAACCAGACAGACTGCAAGTTGACATTATCAAAAGAAGTAAGGTGTAGAAGTGTGTTCAATATGCTAAAGAGTAAACATGGTTGGGGTCTTAGCATATAAGGTGCAAAGGGAATTTACAATTTTAGATAAATAAAGGGGGATTTGAATTTCAAAGAGATTAATAAGAATAGTAGTAACATGAAAAGAGTTATATTATAAGCGAGGCAAAGTTCCAAAGACATAGGGAAACAATGGAATTTACATATTAAAAAAGGAGAAACTTGTATAAAGGAGAATGAGGCAATGTGTCAAGTGAAGGCATCATAAGATCTAACAGAAGGGTGTGAAGCCTCCAGTGTTTGTGCATAAACCTGCTGCCTACAGAAACCAAAGCTGGAGAGAGCCATTTTGAATTCCACTGTCCAGGGTATTGTGTTAATTTGCTGGATCTGTTTAAAACCTAAAATCAATTGTTGGACTGTTGCCTTAAAGGGGGTGTAACTGGGAGCCAGGTTAATGAGGGATTTTAGGAGTTGTTATAATAGTAGTTTGTAGTTCTACGTATGTGCTTGAAATCTTCTCTTTTGTTAATGAATATTTTAATTTTAGTTTCAAAAAAACTCTAATGTCTTGGTGGACTTATTACTGCTGAATTCAGTGCACGCATCTCGAAATAAATACAATCTGCAAAACAATTGTGACAGCACAATTAAGTTTCCTTCATGAATTTGATCCACCTGCTCACATCATCTGCCACTTCATACACTTTAAATATCAACATTTACTAGTTTCACCCTTTTAAACAAATATTCTATTATATAAGTCTACAATGGGGCTTGAACCTATAACCTTGTGACTCAGAGGCTCACCTGTTACTGTTAAGCCAAGGCTGACACCTATTATTAATGGTGGTTTAATTTTAGGAGATCAACATTTGAGCAATATTTTCAGTACTGCAATGTGCTGTATATATATATATGCTCATGTCCTTCTTGGAGTACCTTAACAGGATCTGATTCAATTCAGACAAGAGTGAAATAGCTTTGCACGTATATATGTATGGAAAGTAGATGGTGATGGGCTATCTGAAAAGTCATCAGCAAAATATGAACAGGAGCAGATGAATTTTAGAATGCAGCATACAAAAAAACCAAGTACAGGGATTTTTATTTTTCTTTTGATTATTTTTGTCCATTGTCATGCCTGAAGTGTATTCTGTCAAACCTTGCAGCTGTCACCAGTAGTAAATGCACTCCTCCTCATTTGTGTTAATGCCACCTGGTACAGTGTTCAGTTTGGGATATAAATTATTTAAACTATTCAAAAAAAAAATAATTTCAGTCGATAGCTTCAGTTTGTACTAATCTGTTCAATTTATTTCAGTTTCTTAAAAAAGGAATTGAACAAAAAACTTTGAAGGCTGTACAATAGTTATGGGTACAAATGGATCTTTGAAATATGGACAATAAACAAGGAGATAGAATTTTCTTATGGTCAGCTTTCCCTTTGACACACTAGCTTCAATGCTCCTGTTGCTGGAGCTGAGTGGTTTTCCCCTTAGGCACCAATGGCAAGTTTCATAAAATCATGAAGTTATAACTCAGAAGGAAACCATTCAGCTATCATGGCTGTGCTCGTAATTACTTTTCAAATTCTTTATTCTTTCATGGAATGTGGATGCTGCTGGCAAGGCCAGCATTTGCTGTCCATCCCTAATTGCCCTTGAACTGACCTTCCTAGATCATTTCAGAGGGCAGTTAAGCGTCAACCATATTGCTGTGGGTCTGCAGCCAAATATAGGTCAGACCAAGTAAGGATGGCAGATTTCCTTCCCTAAAGGACATGAGAGAATCAGATGGGTTTTTACAATAATCGCTGATAGTTTCATGGTCTCAGTTACTGAGACTATCTTTATATTCCACATTTATTAACTGAATTTAAATTCCATCAGCTGCCGTGGTGGGGTTTGGTCCCATGTCCTCAAAGCATTAGCTTGGGTCTCTGGATTACCAGCACAGTAACATTACCACCATGTCATCATCTCCCTGCCCTATCCATAATTTTTTTGTTTAAGATTTTTCCATTTTTCGTGTTTATTCAATTTCCTGATAAATCATGTTACAAAGGCTGTTCAGTAACTGTGTTTAAAACGTTGGGGGAAAAATGTGTTCGCGTAGTGTGACTTCTAGTAGACACATTCATTCACTGAGAGTAGATAGTGCCACATTCACAGCCCATTTAGGTTTCATCAACGATATCAACAAGAAACCCGTGTGGCCCATCTGGTAGTCACCTGTAATGCTATCTGTCCCCAAGGAATTGACATATCTCTGTTCAGCACCACCTGAAGTGGAACTAAGCAAATAAACTTTTCCTCCTCTAGCTCCTAAAAATGTTCCACATTAAAAAATGTTATTTTTATGTTTCCCCTTTATTCATCCAGTCATAATCCTGAGTTATTATCTTCCAATGAGGGAAAACAACCTTTCTCTATTTATCCTCTCAAAACTTTTCTTAAAACTTATATTTGGAAACTTTTATTAGTTTCCCAATTTTTTGAACATTTCTTCATAACTACAATTTATTTGCTTGGTATCATCTAATTTGTGTCAACATTTTATTCACAGTAACTAACCCCCTAGTGCGATGGAATGAGAATTCCAACTAATTGGAAAGAATGAATGAGTCAGCATTTGGATAGTTCATTGCATTTAATGCTTCACTTTCTGTTTTCCCCAATCCTACATCATATCCATCTCTGCAATCTTGTGCAGTTGCAACGCTGTCTGAGACCTCTGTGTTTCTCCAAATCTGATCTCTTATGTATTCTGCACTTAATTCCTTTGCCCCATCACAGGTGGTTATGCCTTCAGCTGTCTACTTTCTAATTTCTGGACTTCGTTCCCCAAGTCTCTTTGTCTCGCCATCCCTCTCTTTCTCTGCTCCTTTAAAATGCTATATAAAACATTCATCTTTGACCAGGTGCTTTCTCACTTGTCCTAATGCCTCTTTTGGCTTGGCATCAATTTTTCTCTGGTTCCAATCCTATGAAGCACTTTGGCACCTAGTAACACATTAAATGTGCTATATAAAAGCAAGTTGTTGTGGTATTCACCTTAGAGACAATTCTAGCGGGAAATTTTAACTGTATGTAGAACATCATATAAGAAAGTTCAATTGTTACAATATTAAAAATTCCAGCGACCATTTTTGGCTTGTTGGACTCTCCACTTTTGTTTGTATTCAGCTCAGATATGGGCCACAACTATTCTTGGCTACACAATTTTGTTGCATAGGTGCTTCAGGTGCTGTTTTGGGTTCAAATCAATGCCTGTGCTGCACAGGCACACTTCTGATGTGGACTGTGCTGACATACGTTTACAGGGGTCAGAGGCATGCGTGCTGGGATTGTGCACCAAAAGGAAGCGGAATAGGCAGTTTTCAAGACTGAGATCAATAGACTTCTACATATGAGAGCATCAAGGGATATGGGAATAGTGCAGGAACATGGTGTTGAAGTAAAAGATCAGCCATGATTTCATTGAATGGCAGAGAAGGCTCGAGGGGCTGAATGGCCTACTCTTGCTCCTATTTCTTATGTTCTTATTGTCAGCATTGTTACAACCAGGTGGGAAAGATGAACTGGCTCCCCTCTATTCAGCCTCCTCGGCTGGTCATATCAAAGATTTAAGTTGCTTTTCTCGTGAGGATATTCTGATTTTCCAAATTAGAATGTATTTAAATATTTAAGCTGTGAGCAATAAGGACCCAATTAAATAAGGTTTTCTTGAGTCAAAGAAAGAGCAAATCACTAAATCTGAGAAAAAATAATAAAAATGCAACATCAAGCATTCGGCACTCGTGCAGTCATTAGGGCCTAATACACACATACACACATGCACGCACATGCATACAGCTTTCAGAAAAAAGGGATTTAGAAAATAATAAAAAGGTAAAATAATATACAGTCAAGTGTCCTTTGATTGCCCGTGTGGTGTAGATTTTAAACGTTGTAGCTGATTAAGTTAGCTGGTTATCTGGATGCAGCCAGATGAAGAAGATATTGCAATTATTATAAGATCTCAGTTTGCTGCTAGGTTGGCTTCTCAAACCGGGCAACATGCTTATTCCAAAAGAGAGGGAGGAAGAGAAAGGGCCCTCAACTTGTTTCTTCAGCTGGCTTTATGGACGCTGTCTGTGTCATTTGCAATTTATCTTTAGTGGCTGGAAGCCTTGCCTTGAAATATTTCCTCATTGCATATTTCCAAAAGGCTCCAGGTGGGCCTGTCTGTGACAGCCATTGTTTCAATATCCAATTCTTTGCGTTTTTAATGTCTCTTCCTGAGACAGTTATGAGTTTCAATGGATCTCTGGTTTACAGGAAATGTCTCTCTCCATACTCCCCTGAGAATGTCTTGTTTGTTTCTCACTTTCAGATTGGGATGTGGCCTTGCATTTTTAAGCAGTTTTCTGTGTCTCAGTTTAAATTGCAAAATATCTAGTCGGTTGAAACTTGAATATCAGTTTTCACAAATAAAGGGACATAGCCTCGTAACAGCATGTAATGCTGATTTGACTCATATTGTTCCATTTTCAATCTCAACGGTCCAGCTAGCAGACTTTCCTAACCTCACACAGCTGAATGTGTGTCGAAGAGCAGGTATGGCTCACAGTGCATGTATAATTACACCCAAAGCATAGAGAATGAAAAAAGGAGGAGGTATGGCAGTATGACTGTGAATATTACATTGCTGGATAGAGAGAATGTCCTAGAGGGGTCAAGAACAGAATTTATTTGGTTAGAGCTAAGGAACACTAGAGGTACTATTACATTACTGAGTGTGTTCTATATACCACCAACTAGTGGGAAGGATACAGAAGAACACATTTTTGAGGAAATTACCAAGAGTTGCAATAATTTTAGAGTTCTGATAATGGGGGATTTTAATTATCCAGATATAAACTGGGATAATAACATAAGGTTCAAGGAGCAGAAAGAGTTTTTGAAGTGTGTTGAGAATTTTCTTGATCATGATGTGCCTTGCCCAATGAGGGAGAAGGCTTTGATTTATCTGGTTCTGGGGAATCAAGTGGATCAAGTGTCACTAGTGGAACATTTAGGGAACAGTGATCATTGTATTATAAGATATAGGTTAGCCAAGAAAATTGCATTATTTTCCCTAAAATTTCTCCCTGCCCCAAATTAAGAGGTCAGCCATGGCTCAGTGGTAATATTTTCACTTCAGCAGAACGTATATTCAAGTCTCACTCCAGAGACTTGGGCTCAGGGGTTCACTCTCAAAACAGATGTGCAGAGTGGGAAAATTTCCCACCTGGATTTCTGGATTTTCACTCCTATGGGGTGGGGTTGGATGGAGTTAGGCCTGCCAAACCCACAAGCAGTAGAGATGCAGAGGTGAGCCCTGTGAGGGGAAGTATAAGTGGAGAACCTGTAAAGAGTTCCTGCTGTGAGGCAGGAAGTGGGTGGAAGGGCTGCTGGTCGTGGGTAGGGACATCATTCAAGAGCCAGGTGAGTACTAACTATAACTGACTGCTGACACTAGAAGATATGTCCCCTCATGGGCCTTCTATAGGAGGATGTAGAGATTACTGCTGTCTATTCACCTTGTAATGATGGAGCACACTAGAAAGTTTAGGCTGGAATAGCTTCACAAAACACAGCCATGAAGTTTCAATTGCTCACAACATTCTATACCAGATTAATATAATGCCTCAAAGAATGACTGTTAGACACCACATACAGAACCTTTGCCCTTCCATTTCCCTCTTTCCAGCCATCTCACAGGGTGCAGCCATGCAATTGAGCCCTTGTCCAGGACTCTCACAGCTGCACACTGTCATGGTAGAACAGTGTGACTCAAAGGGAACAGGCCAGCAGGGCAGTTTGTGTCTGGGAGCACAAATGCCGTTTGTGAGTGACAGGAACAGATGCTAGGCTACCCTGCATTCATGCCGACCCATTCCCCACCCCCAGCACCCCACCCCAGCCTGAACATCAGGCACTACTGAACTAGAGAATATGGTTCGTGGATGTAAGCAGACATATGTTCATGAAACATCATCCCGCCCGTGGATGAGGTTTCATGATAAATACGAAGATCGCCTGGGCTCTTTGCCTTGTTAACTATTTTAATTGGTTTTTAAATCGCCTTAATAGGCCTTTGCCAGTTCGGTGGGTGCGCAGCTAACTCTGCCTGCCCGCTGAACTGAAGATCTGAATGACGCGCGGTGATGTAGGGACGCACACCCGACGTCATTTTACGCCCTCCCCCACTCGCCGACCCTATGTTTTTTCTTAATTGTCACGCCAGTGTCTTGCAGAGAATGCCAAGTGGAGAAGTAGAAGGAGAGGCAGTACCCCGCATCCTGGTCAAGGAGGTTCAGAGATGCTGACACACAATCTAACTGAGCAGCCAACTGTGCCAGCCCACATTCACCAAAGTGTCATGGCAGGAGATAGCCTCCACCTTGAGTGTAGCAAAGGACCATGACAGATCTTGGATACAGTAAAGGAAGAGGGTCCATGACCTGCTATGTTCTGGCAAAGCGAATTGTTGGTTAGAAATACACAGACATCCAAGTGCTGTATACATGTGTGCTGCACCTATGGTGGGAGACTTGGCACAAACCTCTCCTGTAGCATGGAGGTTTGTACGTCCAAGACTCTCCTGTAGGTGCACATGGTAACCAGTAGAAAATTGAATGTGCACTGAGATACACTACCATATTCATGAGCTTTATCCTTGTGGCACTAATGGGCTAACATCACTCTGCATGTTATATTTGCGGAACAAGAGGGTCCACAGTTCCAGGGAGATGGCCAGGACTGAGGCTGGATTGGCAAGGCTATGGATGATTAGAAACATGGAGGATGTAGGTAGTGAGGGTGCCTGCCCAGCCCCTCCTGCTACTCCTCCATTTAGCACTTTGCAGAAATGCAGAGGCCGCAGTCTGACATAGGTCTCGAAAGGTCCCTGCACAACAAGGCCAATCACCACATTCCTCAATGCCATATAGTATGAGAGGTGAGTAGCCTGCCTCCACCTCCTCTGAGGCAATGCAAGGGGCACCATGTACGAGCGCTCGCAAGCACAAGGTGCTGTGTCACCTCAATCGCTGATGGGTTCACCGTGGTTTAATTTCATATCACTTTGTTAATATCACAGTTAAGCACATTGTAAATATACATCACTATTGTCAAAAATGTGCAGTCTGCTTTTGTATGCTAATACCATCATTGTGAATGCTTACAGAATCAATGAGGTGCTTACCATTGGTATTGAAGACTGCATACTGAAGTCCATCTCTCATTGATGCAACAGGACCAAGGTTGTGCCCATGCATACCCAGGAGAGAAAGCTGTTTCCCTCTCCAGACCTTTAGATCAGGTAATAGAACACTTAAGGGTTGTGGATTGAAATGCTTCTTGCAGCATTTCTTGTGCATCAATGATTGTCTCTCAGGGAGGATCAATGATCAGACTCAATGATCAAATATAGTTTATCAGCTGCACTTCAAGCATGAATGCTGTGTTGAGGGCAAACATCCACACATGATTGTTGCACAGTGACTTAAATAGATTTCCTACATGTCAGGATGTCATGTATGCTCCAGGGAAGCATGTTTGTGTGTTTTCTCAACTACATTTGAAGCCTTTGTTTTCCATGTGGTAAAGGCCAGAGCCTGTGAGAGAGGATTACTGATGGTGCCAAACACAGGGCCAGGGGGACAAAACAAAAACAGAATTACCTGGAAAAACTCAGCAGGTCTGGCAGCATCGGCGGAGAAGAAAAGAATTGATGTTTCGAGTCCTCATGACTCTTCAAAGAATTCAACTGTTATGTTGAAGGGTCATGAGGACTCGAAACGTCAACTCTTTTCTGCTCTGCCGATGCTGCCAGACCTGCTGAGTTTTTCCAGGTAATTCTGTTTTTGTTTTGGATTTCCAGCATCTGCAGTTTTTTTTTTATCACAGGGCCAGGGGGGCTTGGGGCCCAGGCTTCTTGCTCTAAAAGGAAGTTCTTGTTTTCCTCCAGCCTAAGCAGCCAGAGGCAGAGCTGCAGGCCTGAAAGTCTATCATCCTGAGAGTTCTGATTTTTTTAAAGTTGGTCTGTTAGGTCAGTTTCACTGAGTTGCTGCGCTGCTGCTTCTGGCCTTCAGGCAGCTTCGTGGTTCCGATCTTTTTTGAAAAGCCCGCCAGAAAACCAATACTCTGCTGAAGGTCAACAGCATCGCAGAAACTGAGAGTGTACTTGCTTGAAAAATGGTAAATGAAATCTCTATTTTGGAACCAATTGGATGCTGGGGATTGGAGAGGGAGGGGAGATGATTGAGAGGGGGAGATGGTTGGGGGGTGGGGTATGTTTGGGGGATACATAGTTGGGGGAGGGGTGAAGTCAGTGGCTGTTGGGAGGGTAGGGTGAGGCTGGAGGTCTGTCGGAGGGGTGGGGAAAGGTGGGGGCATTGGAAGGGGTGGTGGGAAGGATTGGGGGTTGGACAGGTGGGGTGAGGTTGGGGACTGTGGGAGAGATGGGGGAGGTTATGGGTGCTGGAGGGTTTGGAGGGAGTTTGGAGGTCTGAGGTAGAGGCTGGGGGCTGTTGGTCATGTGGTGGTGAGGTTATGGGGTGTTGGAGGGGTGGGAAATATTAAGGAATTGGGCTGGCAGGACTGGTGTGGGGGGGTGGAGTGGCAGGGGTGGCATAGGGGGGTTGGGGTGGCATGTGGGGATGTAATTCTGTTTTTGCTGTTCGAGTTTCTTATTTATTAATTACATCTTGTAACTAACACAATTTGTATGACAGGGAAACAATCCAGTTCTTGAGTTAAGGCCGTACTGAATTTATGCATCTTGTACATTTTTCTCTGAAAAAGTTGGATCAGCATTTTAATCTACATCTTTCCTAAGCTGCTGGTAGAAGTCTGAAATCTTGGTGAACGTGTCATTCATATAAGGGAATCAGAATTGTGTCTCCAAATTCACCATTTCTACAACCGCTCTACCTAATGCGTGCAGATAGAATGAAAAAAATACAAAACTTACATTTATACAGCACCTTTCACAATGTCTCAAATTGCTTTACAGCCAATTAAATCCAATTGAGTTGTAGTCTCTGGTATAACGTGGGCAATGCTATCAAATGGCGGAGCAGGCTTGAGTGGCTGAAAGGCTTACTCCTCCTCCTAATATGTATGCTTGTATTTCATTCTGGATGGATGAGATGAGCTGGGCTAGATGACTTTTGTCATCCAGAATTATCTTGTAAACAGAGGGTGGAATCATGGTTGGAACTCTGTTTAGTTTGTTGCTAATGGAAGTTTAATTTGGGCAGGCTTTATGGGGTGAGATTGCCAGGATAGGATTGCGTAATAGGCGTAGTAAATCAGTAACCTGTCTTATCTTGCAAATGATTTTCAAAAGTCTTTTCCATTGACATCAATCTTGGTATTTTGTCTCCTTACCTATTATTCACCCTATCTTGATGCTTTTATGACAGTTTTGAGGACTAAAATGTTGTGTTGCATAATAAATATTTTAACATATATTGAAGTGAAAAGCAGCAATCAGCAGAGTTTACAGACTTGCTAATCAAGAAAACACAGATACAATTGTGAACTATTCAGTCTTTGTTATCTGGCCTCTTAAAAATTGTGTCGCACAGAGATATCTGATGACTCCAATGCTTCTCACTGACAGTCCAATGTTGTTCAATCTTTCCACTTTGTTGCTTAGGAGCCCTTTGATCTTTCTACCCTATGAGGTTACTGATAAAATAGAATCCAATTACACCCCTCCTATGAAATAATTATATTGAATAATATCATGCATCCAGGAATGAGAAAGTCTTCTAATTCATCTGCAGAATGGAAAAGATTTTGTGCAGCTTATCTGGGTTGCATGGCTTGAATCCTTCCCCCAGAAAATAATTTACCATCACTATGTTCATATGATGCAATGTACAGAATGTGTTAATGAGGGCTGAGACAGCCACCAAAATCAGTGTCTGCTTCACCTGCACCATTATGAGTAACTAATAGGATATTTTCCCGTCACATTAACAATATTGCACAATGCTGGTTAAGTAAAATTTGTACTCTCTGGTTTGCTCGATAGTAATGGTGGGATCACCAATAGGCAAACTGACACTGCATTATATCATTGCTGCTTTTAATATTAATGACCCATGCTGCATATTTATCAGACAATATTTGTAGCCAGATATCAACAATGGGTGTTATCATTTTACTAGAACTTTTCTATGATTGGTGAATCTTGAAAGGAGGAAAAATAGCATCATCATTGAGGGGAGGCGGGGTTAGGTGGGGGTGGGGAGGGGTGATATGGGGAATAAGTGGCCCGAAAAGAGAAGAAGTACCAGGGCCCATAATTTATCTCCCTGGTCCTGGTAGGGACCATGGGAGCCAACATTTTTGGCAGCATTGTATGTTGCAGATGTCACACACACCTGACACTGAACATCAGTGGTAGGTGGATAATGTGGAAGGTAGTAGAAGGAGTGGTGAAAACACATGTGGCATCACCCTGTACACCCTGTGCAATACTGCTGGCACATACAATCATATCTGAAGGTTGTGGGTCTAAAATCATGCTTCCTACTGGCACCCTTGGCATAGTGGGCACAGTTTGACAAGGCACAAGGTGATGTTTACTCCAGCTCATTGACAGCCTCAAACAATAATGTATACAGTCCAGATGGTGAGGTATTTCTCGTGGCTTATTTGTGCACTCTGTTGAGGCCAAGGTTCATGGTTTCAGCCATGTTGATGACACTGGGCAGAATCATCCCAGATTCACAATAAGTGCAGTAGTGGACGGGGAAAATGACATTTTACCCATCGACCACAATGGTGGCTTCTCAGACCATATCATCCCAAACCCGCTGCATTAATTATACATTCCCAGGAAATACGGCATTTCCATGGTGGGCGGGCTCTCATTCACCCACCATGCCATCACCTCACCATTTCATCGTGCCAGGCGCCACATTTAAAGTGCAGCCATGTGTACACCTCTCAATGCTTCCAGCCCAGGGCTACTGCATGGAAGACAGGATGGTCCCAAAAGGAAAAAGGACTGCAGCTCCTCGCTTCAGTGAGGCGTCCCTCAAGTGCCTTTTGAATGCTGTGGAGGCCCAATGTGATGTCTTCTACCCCCCCGCTCTGGCCATAGGATTAGCAGCGGCATCAACAATCCAGCATGGGAGGTGGTGGCAGCGGTGGTCAGTGCCAATGCCCTGCAAAAGATGATAACCATCCAGTGCTGCTACAGGATGAATGGTCTCAACCATTCTGCCAGGGTAACTCACCCTTCTCATTGCACTCAACTCACACACTCACAAACCCATCACGCATTCACAGGAACCTCACATCTCAAGGGACAAACCATTAACTCTCACACACACTCTCTCATCACCATCAGGCTCATGCACTCTTGAGCTCGCATCCTCATCCTGTCCATGGTTCCACTCAACACACAAACATTCCAAGCAGTGCCATGTGTCCTTCTCACACTTTGTCTGTTTCCATTCAGGAGAAGCCTGCTCATATCAGCAGGAAGAGGTTCCAGACCGGGGCTAAGGTGGCCCACTCTTCACTCCCTTTCAGGAGTGTGCCATTGCACTGACTGGTGGGGACATGAACCGTACCTATGGCAATGTTGAGGTCGGCAGCGAGCTGTGACCACACCATTGCTCTCTCAACACAAATGTGAGTGTGCTCTCTCCTGCTTCTGAGTCTGCTGCTATGCATTAATTATCACTACTTTGGTTTACAGGGAGCCAACACCCTCAGCCAGCCAGTCCTTAAGCTCCATCCAGGTCCTCACTTCCAGCCAAGGGGATGCCTCCTCTATCGAAGAGCTGGAAATAAGCAGCCTGGAAGACCCATCACAGCGCTTACCCACACCCTAGACTAGCGCAGAGGTACACAGCTCGTTGGGACCTAGATCTAGAGCAGGCTTAGGTTCACAATCTGGTGGTCATCACACAAACATGTGTCTGCAGCAACAGGAGGCAGTTTCAGCTGAGCTCCCTAGAACACAGAGGACTGCTGGGGAAGAGGCATCTGTGAGGACTGAGTCAGATGACGAGCCTCTGCATTTGGCCCTCCAACTCATCGCAGAGTCAGTAAAAGGATGAGGGACATCACACAGGGCTGTTGGAAGCCCTCAACAGAGTGGTGCATGAGTTGGAGGAGTGCACCTGCTCTCTGATGATGTGGTGCCCACATGTACCTATGTGGAGGTCTCCATGGGGAGGATGGTGGACGCCATGGAGACCCTGGTCAAGCAGAATGCGGATGTGTGTGCAGACCTTCACTCCATCACAGGAGCCATGGGTGAGTTCCTGCAGTGATAACACAAGAGGAAAACGGGGCACTGTGATGTCTCTCCAGGTGCTCCTTCCTCTCAAGGAGTCAGGCCAGACCCCCCCGGGCACCCGACAGGAGGAGCAGCGGCAGCTGGACACCTCTGGGCCATCCACTCAGGAATCTCAGAGGCTGTCCGCTCTCTCTGAGTCCCTTTTGCCTGTGAGACCCTCAACCCCATCCTCTGTCATTGCAGAGGGAGCAGCCAGCCAATGAATGATTCTGGAGGGACTAGTGTATGTGTGGCAGGGCCGTTCAGAGCCTCGTGAAGATCATTCACATATCACACTCGCCTCAATTTCCTCAGCATTTTCAATGCCGCCTGCTGGGGTTCACTTTCAGTTGACCATCTCTGCCCATCCACTGATCACATTCCCAAGCAGCACCTGATTTCTCTCGCTATGACTACCATCTCACTTTTGATTTGGACAGCATGGTCTTGATTTGGTTTTTTGTGCAGTCCCCCATCTTTTCCTCTCCTCCAGTCAACCATTTTCTTTCCCCCATCTCTGTTGACCTCCCTGGCATCACCTTCCACCTCCCCTCCATGACCTACCAGCCAAAACCCTTTTCCTTCAGGGGTGTTCAGGTGAACATGCACATTCCCTTCCTTCCTGAAAATCCCACCCCCATCCACATTCACCTCGCTGACCTCCTCCTTCTCACTCCCAGGGTCTATGTTTGCCTCCGGGTCCCCACCAACCACCCTCACCATCCCTTCTACTGCTACCGTCAAATCCTCACCCTCGCACCCTACCATCTCACTTTGCCCTCAGTACCATGACCACCCTTAGTTCCCTCCTCATGAGGCAGTCATGGACTCATCAGAGCCCTCCCTTGCATCTTCACCTGGATATCCAGCACTCCTGACCCCTTCTCCCCTTGGAACCCCTTCCACCCCACCACCCAGACTCCCCCAACTTGGCCTTCTCCCCCCAGACTCCATCCCCACTTAGTCCTTCCCCCTTCCTGATTCCTTCATCCACACTTACTTCTTCATCCAGCCTTACTCTCTTCCCTCTACACACTCCTTCCCCCCCAAAGTTCTTCCCTCACACCTTCCAACTCCCTTACATCTACCTCCTCAGTTGCTGTCTTCTCCCCTGTTACCCCCTCCTCCGCCAACAGCCTCCCTCCCCCACAACAACCTCCAATGAGACACCTTCATTCCTTCCCTCCCAACCTCACCCCATTCTGACACCTCTTCCTCTCCCAGTCGCTCCTAGACTATTCACACCCACCCCCCAGGTACATCTTCCTCTCCCAAACACAGCAAGACCGTCCTCTCCACCCCCCTCAACCATCATCCGTTATGAGTAGACCCTCAACAGTGACTTTCCAAATTCTGTGAGGTGCTTCACAGCGAAGCCATGTCCATGAGAATTGACCCAGTGTGTAATGGACGTTCTTCCAGTGTGCCATTACTGTCAGGCACCAGTATTTTCTGCTCCTCGGATGTCGACAATGTGAGCAAGGCCCTGGTGCTAAGTCACGCTTGTCAAGACATGTTCTGCACCGGTGTGTAATCATGCTGATGTGGGCGGATGATCTAGCAGCAAGAGGGGATGATTCCAGCAGACTAGCCTTACAATGATATGCAGATGTATTCGAATGACGTTCCTGACGTCCGATGGCGGGGAACGTGGCCTGCTATCGATGGGCTGAGTAGACGATTCCAAACTGGTTTCACGATGTTGTGAAACCGATTTCTGGCCTTCTCGCCATATTGTCCACTCACGCCACTCACACTGCCCGATGCCAGAGGGCACGATAAGTTCCGCCCACTGTGTTTCAGCATGTGCTGTTGGTTTTATTTTTTTGCTAGGCCTGGTCATTTTCCTGAACAATTGTGGCTTCCATGTTAAAGGTTAATTATATGGAAGCTGTTCACCGGGGACTGGCTGATGAATTTGGTGGCATTTCATGAACCTAAGAGAATCTGTTCTGAATAAAGAAGCTCCTGGCGAAGACTCCCTCATGTAAGGAATCTGCCGTGGGCACATGGGCCTGCTCCTCAGGTGGTTTCTTGTTGCCATCCTCTTCCTTCCCCTTTGTGTCATCTCTATGATTCTGGACAGGGGTCCTCCTCCTCCTCATCATGATCATTATCCTCCTCCTCAGATGTCATAACTACAAGGCCAGCTTCTGTCCCCTCTGGTTTTGGGCTTCTTTGCTGCATCATGTTGTCGATCATGTAGCACATGACCCTTGCTTTTAATGCTTGGGCAGGTCTTGGACATTATTTGATTAAGGACCGAGATCACATACAAGTCGATTCAAATGGGACACTGGCCTAGTCACTAGGAGGGCAGGGATCTGTAATGCTGCTTCCTTTGAATAAACCTACTATCAAGAAAAAATGATCTGTGTCTTGTTTCATGCTTCTCAATCTGGCTTGAATGATCTAACAATTGCAGGGGACTGCTATAGTGATCCTGAAGAGTGGTCAAGGCCCCTAAAGCCTACTCAATTGTGTTGCGGATCAGCATATAGGTGTTGTTGTAGTGCCTTTCGGGCTCCATGTGCAGCTGCCTAAAGGGAGTCACAGCCACCTTCTTAAAGAATATGACTTGTCACCCAGATACCACTCACAGGCCTGTGTTAGGTCTGAAAAAGTTGAGGCAGCTCTGAATTCCTCAAAATAAGAGAATCATGGCAGCTTCCAGGATGCCATGCACATACATGCAGAACTTGTTTGGTCACACACCATCTTCACATTCAAGGAGTGGAAGGATTTCTTGTTCATGAAGATTCCTGGCTGATGGCTTGGTGCCCTTATGGTGATGTGGGTGCAGCCTATAGTTTCCTGTATTTGAGGGGAGCCTGCTATTTCTGCAAATCCCCTAGTCCTCTGCATCTGCGATGCCACATCCATGAGAAAGTTTATGTTCTCCCCACCCAAGCAAAGAGGCCCATCTGTAACTGCCTTGATGCAGCTGATTTGTGTAATGCCACAGAGATCTACAGCTGACTCCTGGAAAGACCCAGCAGCTTAAATATTTGGGGCCACTGTGACCTTAAGTGCCACTGGCCAGGCATAAGGATCTGTAAACTGTGGTGCCAGATCTTGTTGTGCCATGCTCCATATCTCTGTAACTAATTCTTGGGCTAATCTGAGTCTTTTCCTGCTCTGGTTTTCTGTCATTTCCAGATATGACCTCCCGGGTCAATGAGACCTTATGGCCCTTCTCCTCCTGCCTTATGTGCACTGCACTGCCACCAACTCCTGCCTTGCTCTCTCCCTCTGGCTGCACTTTGCTCCTGCTCATGTGCCCCCTATGGCCCAATATGCAACCTCATTTCAGCAGCTTCTTTGGCATAAGGTATGCCATCCTTCTTCCCACCTGGATGCCCAGGTTAGGCGGGCCGAAGCAATTCCCTTCCAATGCCACCGGCCCCACTTTCCAACTCCATTGGGTGTCAGCAACACACCTGTATTGGAATGGTTGAGCTTCTGTGCTACTTCTTGAAGCTTTATGGCGCTCTCCACAAAGATGCCTGCCTTCTCCCAAGATCCTCTGCTAACTTTATGACTTTTGCACAAAGTTGTAAGTCACACCAGTTGGATTCTGGAAAATCCAAAAGTGAAAATTGCTTCTGCTTGCAGTCAGCTGCAATTCTAAATATGCCTCTGCAAACAAAAATAACATGTCCAGGGATTGCATCTTTTTCAACTAAACAAAAGCTTGGGGAACAACTGTTCCCTGGTGCTTTCCCCATGGCAATGCTTCAACCAATCAGAGCCAACTTGTCTGGTTTGAATTTAAACAAAAGCTTGGAGAGAACTGTTCCCTGATGCATTCTCCATGGCAATGGCTTGACCAATCAGAGTTCATCTGCCAACCAATTAGCACCCTTTTCTTATGCAGTAATACAAAGAACAAGAACAAAGAACAAAGAAAAGTACAGCACAGGAACAGGCCCTCCAAACCTGCGCCGATCATATTGCATACATTTGTTATTCCCTATGAAATTTGGTCTTTTTATGTTTCTATCCTGATGAAAGCAAGATGAAAACCTTCGACAGCATGTCTCTTGGTTCAGCAATACTCAACTTCTGTTTTACCAAGCGACTATCACTAAAACAGTTTGATTAGTCATTTAACTCATTGCTGTTTCTGACACCAGTGTGTAACTTGACAGCTACTTTTACCTACATCACAAGAATGACTTATCTGACCCCCACCCGCTGACCTATTATATTCCATCTCCTGCCTGAAATGAGAAGAGAAACAACAGACAGAAGCACCAGATGAGATGGAACAAAGAAGCAGAAAAAAATTGAAAGGAAGAAACAGCAACCAGATAATGACAGAGGTAGACTAGAGAGGCACGCTTCACACTCACCATGAGCAGCAACATTGGACACCTGATGGTTTATACATTTTATCATACTTTAATGTGTATTGCTTTGTTGCCACTTGCAAAGCATCAAAGATTTTAAAATGAAGTAAACCAGGCATTTCCTGGAGCTGTCAGTTTACGGAGAAGCAGTCAACTATATGACCATGGGTGGTCCTTCAGGAGGAATTGGTTCCTAACTGACCTCTGGATTTAAAGTTATGCTTTGTGATCTTAAAGGGCAGATCCATTTATATGAGGATGGACTTTAGCAGCAGAATTATACATTGTGCATGTTCTCATTATAAAACAAAAAGGTGTCTGTTTCACTTCTGACATAGGGGACTGGATTTTTATGTCAAGAATTGGGAAACAGGACTAATCCCACCATCACCATCCTTCCTCCATCTCATGCCTGCTAGTAGCTGGAATCGTTGAGGGTGGGGGGGAGGGGGTGGTGTTCCAGGTACTAAGTAGTCTGGAGATTGGCCTGCTACAGGCCAAGTCTAGGGTGAGCAGGTTAAAAGGCCTGCCTCCATTCTGAAAAAGCTTCAGCCCGGTGCTTCCAAGGTAATCAGCAGCTTAACTGTATACACTTGACCATTCTGATCACTTTAAGCCCCCACTACCCTCAAGCCCTCACCCACATCATCCATTATTCTCATTGTGAAAAGAACTCACAAGCCTTGTTATAATAATTGGAAGCCCATGATTAGCCCATAAAACTCCCCAATTAAACAAATAGACTCTTCAAAGCAGCTGTATAAACAATGACTTGTAAAATAATTAGACAGTTATGCTTTGCGGCTTTAAAGGGCAGATCCATTTATATGATGAGGCACTTCAGCAGCAGAATGATACATTATGCATGTTCTCATTATAAAACAAAAAGGTGCCTGTTTCACTTCTGACATAGGGGACCAGATTTTTAATGTTGAGTATTGCCCTGAGTAAACAAAAAGACTTCAGAACTGCTATCTCAACAGATGTCTAGACTGAATACATAAAAGCAATGGGAAAAGATGAAACATTTATACTTGATTATCATAGTCTATCAATAGAGTGAAATGTAGTCTACCTTCTTATCTAATAGATTTTTTAAAAATCTCATCTGAGGACTTTTCCACATTTATAATGTTGATCTTTTACTTGACAGCTTGCCAGTTGGCAGAAGTAACCACTTGGCAAACACACTTAAGGGATAGTTATGTATTCCAATCACAGTACTATCATAACACAGCTTACTGACAACATATACAACTCATACTACAGAATTTAGTGATGAACTGTGAAGGAAGCAAAATAATTTTCCTTTTTAAACTCTTTCCACCTCCAATCCATGGTTCACGTCTTCATGCAGCTGGTATAAAACCTAACAGCTGCTAAAGTCCGGTTCCCTCCATATAAACTAAATAAAAGAGAGCTGAAAATCAGCTCACAATGCTGTCAGTTGCATCCTTCATAGGAGCAGGCAGTTCCAGGGCCCACCTCTCCTCTGCCTTCATGAAAATGGCCAAGGACAGGAATAGAGGCAGAACATCCGGGTGCTCCACTCAGCAGCCATTTGTTTTCAGATCCATCTCCCTTTCATTTCCAATTGGGACCATAACAATCCAGCCCAGGGCTTCATTTGAGGGGAGCAAGAACCAGAAAATTGAAGACAGGTCTGTATGCCTAATAGGCTGCACTTCCAATTGTGGCTCATGCTCCGACCCCCACTTCCATCAAGCAACACTCTATGATAAAGGCAACATACTGCGGATGATGGAAATCTGCAATCAAAGCAAAAAATTCTGGAAAAACTCAGCAGGTTTGACAGCATCTGTGGAGGGAGAAACAGAGTAGACATTTCAAGTCTGTGTGACCCTTCTTCAGAGTCATACAGGCTTGAAAGGTTAACTCTGTTTCTCTCTCCACAGATGCTGCCAGACCTGCTGAGTTTTTCCAGAATTTTCTGTTTTAATTTAAGAAGAGTCCATGCCTTTCAAGACGTGCCCTCATATACTCCAACTTACCCTAAGCAATACCATGGGATAACTGCTAACTTCCTTTAATTCAGAACAGCTCATTCATTTTTCCAGTTTAAAGTGTCAAACACACAGAGCTCTCAAACAAAAGGCCTATGTGTTTCAAACATTTCAGCAAGCAAAATATTTTATTTTGTATTAACTGCTGTGGAAAAAACACACAAGCAAAATTATTTCATTGATATAATGTAAAGAGTTTTTTAAAAATCTGCTATTTTTGTGGAACCAAGAGCATTCAAAATGTTAATATTCAATAATAACTTTAATTTGTGTAATCAACTTGTTGTAAGCATCCTATATTTAATTTGTGAGGAACATATATTGACGTGCATAATTTGAAAGCTTTGATTAAGAGTCAAACGGAGAGTAATTCCATAGCTTTGTTGTATAGTGGCTCCAGTAGAAAAATGGAGAGAACTGTGCCCATGTTACCTTCATCAAAATTGGATGCTTAGGCAGTAAATAAATAGCAGAGACATGACAGTCCTTCTAAGAGCACGATCCCGTTAGTTCAGTGGATGCTTGTGAATTCCATTTACTTTCTTTGTTTAAATTCCATGCCAGTCATGGATAGACAGTGCCAGTCTATAAATACTTTTTCCTTATTTTCAGTGTGAAAAGAGCCATACTGTGAGTTGCTTTTAATGCCAGGAACTAATATTCAGACTGGAGCTGCCAACTCCTGCTAGCACCTAGATACCCTGCTGATACATATATTTAAGTAATAATACACAGAAGCAATAAAAGTATGGGCTACTGTATTATCCAGAAGTCAATGAATGGAAAGAGAAGTAGGAATCAAGCTGTTTATTGATTTTCATGTATATATTACAATAGGGGCATTAACCTATCCTGCATAGCTGGCAAGAATTAGACATAGTCAATAATTACAAAGACTTGCCACTCACTAATAAAATAACTGGGGGTTGTGCAGTGAAGAAGTATTCAAAAGCAAAGCATCAAATCATTTATTTGAGCTGAATTTTATGGTTACACTTACATGTAAATCTAATGACCAAAGTCCAAATATTGAGCAGACCATTATTGGCCTCAATTTGTTCCCAGCTGTTACACTCATTCATTTCATTGGCTTGTTCATTGCAAACAATCATATGCAATGAAAATCCTATTGCACTTCTTATTACATTGAGGCTTGTTGCCATATTTCACTTGCAAGCCAAAAAACTACAACAAGCCAACATAAAATGATGGTTCCGACTTTCTCCAGAAATATTCAAAATCTGTTGATCTATGATTGAATGCCTATAGGCTTACATTTGGGAGATTCTAGCCCCAATCTTAATTTTGCATCACATTGATTGGCCAAGTAGTGGATAGTGTAGAGGATAGCCATAATCTCCAAAATGATATAGATGGGTTGGTGGAGTGGGTGGTAAAGTAGCAGATGGATATTAACATAGAGAAGTGTGAGGTCATACATTTAGGGAGGTCAAACAGTTACAGGGATTACAAAATAAATGGGAATATACTAAGAGGGGTAGATGAAGTGAGAGATCTTGGCGTACAAGTACACAGGTCCCTGAAGGCAGCAATTCAAGTAAACAAGGTTGTAAAGAAGGCATATGAAATGCTCTCCTTCATTGGTAGAAGTTTAGAATATAAAAGTAAGGATATAATGTTGGAATTGTATGAAACACTGGTGAGGCCACAACTGGAGTATTGTGTGCAGTTCTGGTCACCACATTACAGGAAGGACGTAATAGCTCTGGAGAGAGTGCAGAGGGGATTTACAAGAATGTTGCCAGGGTTAGAAAAGTGTAGCTATGAGGAGAGATTGGATAGGTTGGGGTTATTTTCCTTGGAACAAAGAAGGCTGAGAGGTGACTTGATTGAGGTGTACAAAATTATGAGGGGAATAGATAGAGTGGACAGGATAAAATTGTTTCCCTTGATGGAGAATTCTAGAACCAGGGGACATAGATTCAAGATAAGTGGCAGAAGGTGTAGAGGGGACATGAGGAAGAACTTTTTTACGCAGAGGGTAGTGGGTGTCTGGAATTCGCTGCCCAAGTTGGTGGTGGAGGCAGAAACTTTAAACTCTTTTAAAAAGTACCTGGATCTGCAACTAAAGTGCTGTAAGCTGCAGGGCTATGGGCCGGGTGCAGGAAGGTGGGATTAGAAAGGGCACCTGGCTGTCCTCGGGCTGGCATGGACAAGACGGGCCGAATAGCCTCCTTCTGTGCTGTAACTTTTCTATGGTTCTATGGTTCAATTGGTAACAAATAGGGGAAAGGATGTCTGATAGTATTTAGGAAACTCAGAAGTGCAGCATGCCGATCAGTGGCTTTTAAACTCATTATAATTTTATCTCAGGATTTCCCATCCAATCTGCAGCAGTAGGCATGATGTGGTTCGGCATAATGTAATCTCAACTCCAGTATTTAAAGGGAGACTCTAAACATGCAAGTTGAAGGAGCTCATAGTTGAGAAGAAAAGAGAAACAAATTAGCAAATAGAATCTAGATGAGGAAAGGTTGCACCTCCTTCCAGTGATGCCTTCCTGGATGTGCTGCTGGGAGTAGTGCAAAGTCGGAGTGAGATACTGTTCCCTCTGAATGATAGGAAGAGAGCCACATTGGAGACAAAGGAGGAAGCAGCAGAGGAGGTCAGCAATGGGAATGTTATGCCACACTCCTGGATTCAGTGCAGAAAGCGGTGTAACGACCTAAAGGACAGGAAGAATGAGTACAGTAGCACATTAACCTATATTCTGCTGTGGCAATTACAACATCCCTTCACTCTGGCCTATGTCAAGCCTACTCCAGTACAATACTCCTCACACTTGCAAATGCACCCATCCTCCTTTTTTAATGCACTCCTCATATCGTCATCTGTCCATTCACCCACTGACAATCACCCTCATCCTTATGCAGTTTCATGCCTCACCCTCACAGCCACTCTTACAAAGTACCCCATCCTTCAGAGGAAAACATACCATTACAATCATTCACATGCCTCTTCCTTCTTTGCAGGAAACGAGAGTTCAGAGCACCAGAGAGGAGTGAATCAGAACAAGAATATATTGTTACTGACAAGTGCAAGGTAAGAGGTGTTTGAGATTAGTGAAGTTTCAATAGCCCTGGGTGTTGGAAACGGAAAAATGGGAAGCTGCCAGCTACCTGGTGACACAATTAAATAAAAGGCACCCGCACCTCATATGGGATTTAGTCAGGTTGATTTGATTTCAGCAGCAATTGAAATATGATCACCTTCATAATGATAACTTGCAACATATTCTTACCTTGACAGGACTAATTCATGCTTATTATTTCCCACAGGGTCTATATGCATGCAGCAGAAATTGGTGGAGGTCATCGCTAACGATTCCTGATGAACTAAGTCCTGCTGAGGATACACCATCACAGCAAACTGTGCATCACCTCAGATGCTTACACTTCGGTCAGACCATTAAGGCAGATGGTTGGGTTTTCACCTGGTGACCCACACTTCACAAGTGAGCAAGAACAGATGGTGGAGACAGGGACAGTGCAGAGAGTCCACGTTGCAGGCCACAGCCCTCTCTAACCTCTACTCATCTGGACACAGTTGCTGTACCTTGGAGGATCATTGAGCAGCAGCATATAGTGTGCAGTATATTGACAGCCATTTGATGGAAATAACCATGATTCCAGAGGGATTAGCAAAATCTACCTCAAGCATGAGGGGGTTCTCTCACATGCCACTGAGATGATGTTTTCTTCCAAAGATAGAGTGGCCAGAACCATGATGATCATACGCTTCAAACAAATAAAACCATGCATGCTTTCAACATCACCCTGCAGATATTGTGTACCAAAATAGCTACCTTAAATAGGTTTACAGATACACCAGCACCTGCAAGGTCCCTTTCACATCACCCTGGCTTGGAAATATATCATCGTTCCCTCACTGTCACTGAGTCAAAATCTTGGGACTCCCGTCCCAACAACACCATGGATGTACCACAACCACATGGATTGCAGCAGTTCAAGAACAGTCTCACCCATATCTTCTCAGGTCAATTAGGAATAGCCTTGCCTGCCATATCCACATCCCATAAATGAATTTAAAAAAATTTGCTTTGACTTGCAAGACTGCACAGATCTGCACCAAAGCGGTCTCTAATGCAATGGTTGCTGTGATGTGCAGCAGGGTCTAGAGGGATGATGATGAATGTGGATCTTGGAAGTGGGGACATTTCCATTTCTCGTTCATGCCCTACCTCTCAGTCAGTAGCCCACAAGCTGCCCATCCTGCTGGCCAAGTTTGCCATTGCACGGTTGCAGATGGAGGAGTGTTTGGTGAGGACCTCACAAATAACAAAACCCAGAGGACATCAACAGTTAGAACATTGATCTGAACAACCTGCCAATACTTGTGCTAAAGCTACAGGGGTAGCAACACACAAAAGTAGAAGGAAAGTGTGAGGAAGGCTTTGTAGTTCCATAAGACAGGTGGGTTGCTGAGAAAATGATGCTTTATTACATTTATTTCTTTATTTTGCACACATAGATGTTATTAATTTTCACCTCTTCCCTGTCTTGTCCATTCTTGAGCGTTAAGTGGTCAATGCCCTTCTAATAAGTTTGATAATTAATGTGAATACGTGAATTGATGGTGACCACTGGAAGACTATTGAGGGGTAAAAACTGCTTGATACTTTATGTCAGTGGCATTGGGAGGGAGGAGGACGAGTGACAGGAAAAGTGACCATTGTGTTTTCTGGGTGACATGGGTAGACTGGCACATGTTAAGTGAACCTTGTATTGATAAGAGCATCTCTGGACTCCTGGGCAGCAATTAGAGCAACTGTTAGGTGCATTGCCCTTATCTAAGGTGAACCTGAGTTCTTTGCATTATTCCTCCTGCAGGTCTAAAGCTCACTGCTCTACAATGTTGTGCAGAGTATGGCACACCACAACCATTCTGGTGACCCTGGCTGCTACATACTGAAGCATGCCACCAGCTCTGTCCAGGCACCAAAGCGCATCTTCAGGATGTCAATGGCCTGTTCACTCATGTCTGGCATTCATATGGCATTTGTTGCAGGGCTATTGGACTACATTGGTCCAGTTTCTGATGGGTCTCAGCAGCCAAGTTTAGATGTGGTTTCTTGTCACTTATCAGCTTCCAGGGAAGATGGACTGCCACAGGGTGAAACAGCTTCTGGAGAATCTTACAGCTGCATATTAACCTTTTTGTGGTTTCACACCAGCTACACATTGATGAAGTGGAAGCCCTGGTGGCGAATGAACACTCCTCTGTGATCTGCGCATGCCTAGATTACCCAATATGTGCAGTGAATGGCACCTTGCTCCTGTGGGAAGCTAACCAAAGCTGGGCACCCATTCACTCTGACTGGCATAATTGGTGGCAAAGTTGACAAAGCTGGTATATGTTAGTAGCAGATCCCTGGGAGGATATGGAGGCAAAAATGCTGAAGATGGTGGTGACTTTCACAGTCACAGATAAACTTGGCCATGAGCTCCAGCAGATAGCAAGGGTGGAATTTAACAATAGCTGGATTTTACAGTCCTGCCAAAGTCAATGGAGTTTAGAATGGCTCGCCACATTTTATGGCCCCGGCCCCGTTGTGAGGGGCTGTAAAATTCCAGCCCAAGTCTTTTTCTAGGAGGATGAGGAGATCTGCCACCAGCTGACATGACAAACTGGGCCTCCTAACTTCCTAAGGTGTTCAGTAATGCCAAGAAGACCTTGGAGTTTTGTGGGTAGTACCTCCTGTGGGTGCAGCTCTCTGCTGGTTCCTGTATGCTACAGGTCTGTGAGCAACTGACTGCTCCTGGCAAGTGCTATTGCTGGTGCTGTCACCACTCATCTTGGCCCTCACCTGAGGTTCAATCTAAGGCAGCATAAAACAGCACCCATCTTGATGTGATATAGCAAGCGTCCAAAGTAACCTCTAGATTGTACAAAGAAATTTTCAGCAAAAGTACTGAGAACAAACCCTTTCCCATTGGCAGGTAAGAAAGCAACTGTGAGTGCTCAGCATTCATTGGCATCTTTGCCTGAATTTGCTTCAGCCCCCTCAATTGCTGCTGTGTATTCACTTTAGTTTTGCTGGCAAGTTTCAGAAAACCTGGAATGCCATGGACCTGATATGAAGTTGAAAGGAGTGTGCCAATATTGCTCTAATTGAGCGATCACCTTATGGAAATTGACTAGCACTTCTCCTGAGGGGTTTGTGAGCATGCAGCCTAAAATACTGCTCTGAAGTTGATGGCTAGGAGTCAGCTTGCTGACAAACTGTCAGTTACACTGGTTCTAACTGTCCAGCTGTACCCAAACCCACCCACTCTTCCATAGTAAAATTCAGCCCTCTGAAGCCATTACTTATTCATGGGTTGACTGATTAAATTGCAGAAAAGATTAACAGAACAGAAACATCTTACACAGCTGAAATGTTTCACTGATGGTTCAACACAACAGCAACGCACATTGATACAGCACCCTAACGCAGTAAATTGTCCCAAAGCACTTCACAGAATTAGGCATGATTTGAGACCAAACCACAAAAGAAGATATCAAACAGAGTAAAAGTTTAGCCAAAGAGGAAGGTTTTAAGGAGAGACTTAAAGGAGGATAGAAAGAGAGAGAGGTAGTGAGGCAGAGAGATTTAGGGGGAGATTTCCAGAGTTTAGGCAATAGGCAGGTGAAGGCACAGCCATAATGGAGGGTTAATTAAAACTGGGAATGTGCAAGAGATCAGAATTTGAGGGGAGCAAGGATCTGTAAGGTTGCAGGGCTGGAGTTACAGACTTAGGGAGGGCTTAAACCATGGAAGAATTTGAAAGAAGGATGAGAATTTTAAAATTGAGGCATTGTTGAATTGGGAGCCAATGTAGGTCAGCAAGGATAAACAGTGCTGTGAGGAACGAGGTGATGGCCTAGTGGTATTGTTGTTGGGCTAGTAATCTAGAGACCCAGGGTAATTCTCTGGGGACCTAGGTTTGAATCCCACCATGGCAGGTGGTGGAATTGGAATTCAATAAAAAATCTGGAATTAAAAATCTAATGATGACCATGAAACCATTGTCCATTGTTGCAAAGATAATCACTAATGCTGGAAAACTGGCCATCACATGACTTCAGACCCACAACAATGTGGCTGTCTCTGAAATGGCCCTAGCAAGCCACTCAGTTGTAACAAATTGGGACTGTCACAAAGAAGGAATGAAACCGGATGGACCATCCGACATTGACCTAGGCACCAGAAACGGCAATTGCAGCCCTGTCGACACTGTACCTGGCAACATCCTTGCTAACATCTGTGGGCTAGTGTGGAAATAGGGAAAGCTGTCTCACAGGCTAGTTAAGCAACAGCCTAACATAGTCATCCTCACGGAATCATATCTTACAGATAATGTCTCAGATACCACCATCACCATCCCTGAGAATGTCCTGACAGACCCAGGAGAGGTGGTATACAGTTGGAAGTGAGTTGCCCTGGGAGTCCTCAACATCGACTCTAGCTCCCAAGTAGTCTCATGGCATAAGCTCAACATGGGCAAGGAAACCTCCTGCTGATTACCATACACTGCACCCCCCTCAGTTAATGAATCAGTACTTCTCCATGGAGGAAGCAAGGGCACAGAATGTACTCTGGCTGGGGGACTTCAATGTCTATCACCGAGAGTGGCTCAGTAGCACCACTACTGATCAATGTTGGCAGAGTTCTAAATGGCATACCTGCTAGACTGGGCCTGTGGCAGGCAGTGAGGGAAAAACATACTTGAACTCGTCCTCACCAACCTGCCTGCTGCAGATGCATCTGTCCACGACAGTATCGGTAGGAGTGACCACCACACATTGTGCAGACAATGTCCCGCCTTCACATTGAGGATACCTCCATCGTGTTCTGTGGCACTACCACTGTACTAAATGGGATAGATTTCGAACAGGTTTAGCAACTCAAGACTGCTCAACCATGAGGCACTGTGGGTCATCAGCTACAGCAGAATTGAACTTGAACACAATCTGTAACCTCATGGCCTGGCATATCCCCCACTCTACCATTACCATTAAGCCAGGGGATCAACCCTGGTTCAATGAAGAGAGCAGGGGGTAATTCCAGGAGCAGCACCAGGCATACCTAAAAATGAGGTGTCAACCTGGTGAAGCTATAAAACATGCCAAGCAGCAGAAGTAGCAAGTGGTAGAGCTAAGCTTCCCATTACAAATGGATCAGATCTAAGATCTACAGTCCTGCCGTATCCAGTCGTGAATGGTGGTGGAGAATTAAACAACTCACTAGAGGAAGAGGCTCCACAAGTATCTCCATCCTCATTGATGGTGGTGCCTAGCACAGCAGTGCAAAAGATAAGGCTGAAACATTCACAACAATCTTCAGTCAAAAGTGCCAAGTGGATGATCCATCCTGGCCACCTCCAGCATCACAGATGCCAGTCTTCAGCCATTTTGATTCACTCCATGTGATATCAAGAAACGGCTGAAGGCACTGGATACTGCAAAGGCTATGGGCCCTGACAATATTCTGGCAATAGTACTGAAGACTTGTGCTCCAAAACTTGCCAAGCCCCTAGCCAATCTGATCCATTACAGCTACAACATTGGTGTCTACCCGGCTATTTGGAAAATTGCACAGGTATGTCCTGCACACAAAAATGGAAGGGGTCATCAACAGTGCTATCAAGCGGCACCTGCTTAGCAATAACCTGCTCACTGATGCCCAGTTTGGGTTCCGCCAGAGCCACTCAGCTCCTTGCCTCATTACAGCCTTGGTTCAAACATGGACAAAAGAGCTGAACTCCCAAGGTGAGGTGAGAGTGACTGCCCTTGACATCAAGGCAGCATTTGACTGAGTGTGACATCAAGGACCCTCAGCAAAACTGGAGTCAATGGGAATCGGGGGAAAACTCTCCACTGGTTGGAATCATACCTAGCACAAAGGAAGATGGTTGTTGGAGTTCAGTCATCTCAGCTCCAGGACATCACTGCCGGGTGTTCCTCAGGGAAGCGTCCTAGGCCCAACCATCTTCAGCTGTTTCATCAGTAACCTTACTTCCATCGTAAGGTCAGAAGTGTGGATGTTCGCTGATGATTGCACAAATAGCAAAAATTGCACCATTCGCGACTCCTCAGATACTGAAGCAGTCCATGTTCGAATGCAGCAAGACCTTGACAATATCCAGGTTTGTGCTTACAAGTGGCAAGTAACATTCACGCCACACAAGTGTTAGGCAGTGACCATCTCCAACAAGAGAGAATCCAACCATCACCCCTTGATGTTGAATAGCATTACCATTACTGAATCCCCACTATCAACATCCTGGGGGTTGCTATTGACCAGAAACTGAACTAGACTAGTCATATAAATATTGTAGCTACTATAAGACCATAAGACATAGGAGCAGAGATTAGGCCATTCGGCCCATCGAGTCTGCTCCGCCATTCAATCATGGCTGATAAGTTTCTCAAAACCATTCTCCTGCCTTCTCCCCGTAACCTTTGATCCCCTTACCAATCAAGAACCTATCTATCTTGGTCTTAAATACACTCAATGACCTGGCCTCCACAGCCTTCTGTGGCAATGAATTCCATAGATTCACCACTCTCTGGCTAAAGAAGTTTCTCCTCATCTCTGTTCTAAAAGCTCTTCCCTTTACTCTGAGGCTGTGCCCTCAGGTCCTCGTCTCTCCTACTAATGGAAACATCTTCCCCACGTACACTTTATCCAGGCCTTTCCGTATTCTGTAAGTTTCAATCAGATCTCCCTCTTCCTTCTAAACTCCATCGGGTATAAACCCAGAGTCCTCAAACGTTCGTCATAAGTTAAGCCTTTCATTTCTGGGATCATTCTCATGAAGAAGGTCAGAGGGCAAGGTCAAGAGAAGGTCAGAGGCTAGGAATCGTGTGACCTCTTGACTACCCAAAGCCTGACCACCATCTACTAGGCACAAGTCAGGAGTGTGATGGAATACTCCCCACTTGCCTGGATGGGTGCAGTTCCCACAACACTCAAGAAGCTTGCACCGTCCAGCACAAAGCAGCCCGCTTGATTGGTACAACATCCACAAACATTCACTCCCTCCAACACCAACGCACAATAGCAGCAGTGTGTACCATCTACAAGATGTACTGCAGGAATTCCCCGAATGTCCTCAGACAGCATGTCCCAAACCCACGTTCACTTCCATCTAGAAGGACAAGGGCAGCAGATAGATGGGAACACCACCCCCTCCAAGTCACTCACCATCCTGACTTGGAAATATGTCGCCATTCATTCATTGTTGCTGGGTCAAAATTCCTAACAGCACTGTAGATATACCTACACCGCATGGACTGCAGCAGTTCAAGAAGGCAGCTCACCACCACCCTCTCAAGGGCAACTAGGAATGGGCAACAAATGTTGGCCCAGTCAGCGAAGCTCACATCCCATGAATGAATAAAAAAAAAGATGTGCAAGCACCTTTACGGATCCACTGACACAGCATTTGATGCATTAGCCTCATGACTTGCAGTTAGTCTGCAAGCAGGAGGGTAGAGAGCAGACGTCCTCCCAAAATTAGCCTCCTAGTCAACTTTGCCTGTATATAGTCTTATCTTCAAATAAAGAACCCACCCATATTATTGTTTCAACAATCCTTTTGTGCAGTTGGTATGTTTACATCGAAGAGGAAGAAGCAGAATGAGAACTCAATATTATTCAGGATAAGGGCCACCAAATTTTGAATGAACTCAAGTTTATGGAAGATGTAAGGTGGAAAATCAGCCAGAAAAAAATTTGAATGGTCTGGTCTAGAATTAATACATCCATTGACGAGGCTTTGAACAGCTATGAGCTAAGTAGGGGTGGAGACAGGTGATGTTACCATGCTGGAAGTAGGGTCATGGTGATGGAGATGATAGAAGTCAGAAGTTCTATTTACAGTCAAATAGGATGATGAGGTTCCAAGCAGTCTGGTTCACCGGATGGCTGCCAGGGAGATGGATGGAGTTGCTGGTTAGGGAATAGCAGTCAGGGTGGGAGAAAGACTTCAGTTGTCCCAATATTTTTATTGGAGGAAATTTCTGCCCATCCAGTAAGACAAGAATCATTACAAATTAGAAGCAGTGGGCAGTGAGGAAAGGTGGAACTTGGTATCACCAGCAAACATGTAGAACCTGACATTGTGTTTTTGAATTCCGTCAATAAGGGACACTGTAGAGTTGAGAAATAGGGGGAGACCAAGGGTAGATACATGGGTGACCTCAGATGTAACGGTGCAGGAATGGGAACAGAAACTACTACAGATAATTCTTGGCTAGAACTGGATAGATAGGAATGGAACCAGATCACTAATCACAAATTATTTGCTTTCTGATAATATTGCTTGAGGGACAAGTTAGTTTCTTTCCTCTGTAAAATATGCCTGCCAGGAATCAAAGCTTTTTCTACCCATGTTGTTGGTACAAGTATGGACCATGATCACTGGCTGCTCACACAGCTCTCTCAAAGCTCTCTACAGCTGCTCAGTGACATCCATGGCTATGGTCCAAGGAGGCAACATGCCTTCCTGGATTGACATCAGTAGCCGTCATCATTAATCCCTCCAACTCAATCAGCAACCACAGCCTCAGTGATGACCCTTCCCATGATGGACAGTATTGTTTCCATCAAAGGGGTTAAACCATGCAGAGATGCTTGTCCACCTCTACCTCTTTCCTACTATTCAAAGAACTCTCACCAATTCTGGCAACCACAATGTAACATCTCACTTCCCTCCACCCCCACTCCCTCCACCCCCAATCCACCACCACCACCCAGCACCCTCAACCCTTTAAATATGATAGATACCTTTAAGTACAAATTTCTCAAAATTCCAGTCACAAATAAATATTAGATTGGTTACTTAAGTGGAGAGGCAAGTTATATTCCACAATCAAACACGAGAAATACCCAAAGAGAATCTAGCATCACATTCTCAGTTCTTTACAGCTTTATTGACTTTTATATTAACTCTGTTTTCTCAGCATGCATTAAATGGAAATTCTCAGGGGATAAGCCAAGTTCCACTGCGGCATTTGACTGACAAGAGCATGTCATTCTGTTGCTTTCCACTTCTCTAACAGTTTTATATTTTCTGCTTATTCTCCAAGCTTCATTACCAGAGGTTAATAAGGGATTGGACAGTTTGTCAGGCTTTACTCTCTATTGATGGAGCAAAGCAGAGCAGTGGAGTACATAGTCAATGAAATATACAAAGTACAGACTAATGTTTTGTTTCCTTCACCTGAGCTATTTCTATTCCAAATAATCAAAATGTTATCATGAAAATTAAATTGAGTCTGGCAACCACAATGCAACATTAATTAAAATCAATCCAGAAAAATCCAAAAAATTGCTCAAAGTTTCATACTACCATTCTTTTAATTTTTCAGCTAAAATCAAGGCAACAAAAATAGTTCATGTTCTATAACAAAGGAGCTTTATAAGGCTGGACAATCAGCTAAACAGATGGAATGGTAAGGAGGAAAATCTACCTCAACTTGTGTCAGGACTCCACTGCTATCAAAATAGAATACGTTTGCTTTACTGATTCTTCGCATCAGCTCCATCTTAACACTCACAAGAATTAAATCTTGAGTGCACATAGTACTCCAGGTAATGTCAATGAGCAATTGGTTGTATTACACTCTTCCTTCTCACTGACCCTCAGCATCCAATAAGTCATGATGCACTTCCAAAGTAGCTTCATTTGCATTGTTACAGTCTTCACCATTTATTTGAATGCATTAATAATTTTACTAGATATATGAACCAGAAGTTTTCATGATTACAGCTATTATGTCATTCTGCAGAACAACCAGGGTATTTCTTCCCAGCAGGCATCCAGAAAAAGGCAGAAAGACAGAAGGATACACACAAATTCACACACACAACATACACATGGTGGAAGACAAGCAGAAAAAAAGGAAAAAGAAAAGAGATAGAATTGGAGAATAGAAGTCAAGCAAAAGAGCTTGTTCCAAGTTAGTAAGCTTCTTTTTGAAATGTTGCCTGTGGTAGATCAATTAGCTAAAAACAGGTGAAAAGTAATGACAAGGATCTCTCGTATACTTGCAGGAAATTCTGATAATGGTACAGTGTTAAGTTTTTTTTCCTTTTCAATGTAATTAAAAAGCACTTCAGTTATGACAGTTACTCTGGTGGAGTTAGAGCTACATTTTTGAAATATTAAAGTGCATGGACTTCCTGGAATTTTTCATTTGCTTCCCAGACTCAGTGTCTGCCCCTATCCATTAGTCACCACAGCGATCTTATGTTGGTAAAGTAGCTTTGAGTGCTCACTTCTCTCCCTTGGGATATTATTTTGTTCATTTCAATTTTGTACTCATCAGGGATGACAGTTCTAGGGTTAAAACTTCTTTCTTCCCTCTCTCTATACACAGCAGTGACAGCATTAAGCATTCCCAGGTCAGTTACAGAATGCACTTGCACAAAGTGGAGTTTTTTCATTATGGTTTTGAAATGGGCCTGATTTACTTTATCATCTTTGCAAACATTCAGAAGAAAGGCAAAAACTGTAATTTTACAATGGAGTTTCTCCCAGGAATTTCCAAGAGGGGCGAGTTGGACTACTTTGTGGTGGAATCAGTAGGCCCTCATTTTCAGTTTTCATTGGTTAAGTTCAAATTGATGAATTTGTTCAATGAAATTCATTGGCTCATTCAAGCCAGCATTGTCCAAAGAGTTCAGTTTTATCTACTTTATCCATGCACAGAGAATTGAAATACGTGCCCAGAGACATTTTCAACATCACACGGATGCCATTGTAGTGTTCAGAATGATAAACACTGTACTTCAGATGCCTCTTTTCAGATCCACTGCTCAATTTCTACTTAATTTCTACTTAACAACTCTGCCCCCATATACAGTCCATACAGCTGATAATGAGCAGGGATTCATTATTTCATAAAATGTTAGCAATGTCCACTTTTTAAAATATGCACGCTGTTTCTTGTTTTGAGATAAGTACATCTCAGGGGTACTGTTGGGAAACATGGGTTCCCATGGTAACTCCCGCTCATTTCTAACTTTGAGATGAGTTCACACTGGCACCTCTCTGTCCCCTCCCAGCACCATAGCCTCTTCTGCCCACAGTCATACAAGCCCACATGCCCTTGAGTTAAAATGGCAGCAGGTGTGAGCATATCCAAAGTGCAGTTGGTTGTGCCCAATTAACATTTTGAACTGCTCGGTCGACCCCTGTTAACCCAAGATTAAAATCCTTTACTTTTAAAAGCTAAATCATTAAAGTTAATACAACTAAACTACCAAAGACATTGATTTGTCCAAAACATGGTAAGAAGCAACTGACATTAAGGACATTAAGAAAATAGACAGTAGATTCCAAGATAGTATTTTTTCAACTAACTCCAATATCGGTTGTAGCCAATTCTAAAACATCATAATTTACCAAAGTCAACATTATTACTGATACAGAAAAAATTGCACAGCTACACACAAGTGGCAAATTACACAATGCCAAATGTCAAATATGACACTTGCCATTAAATCATGTATCTTCATAGCTTTCCCTCTGAGCATAGACAGAGATTTCTTATGTTGATATGTGACAAATGGCATTGCATGTAGTTTCAGCTTCCTACTTAGAAAATTATGTTTAACTTCATTGTTAATCCTGTTTTTTTTTTAACTTACTTTATCACTTGTACTCAGCAATTACAACTCTTGGCAGTCTACAGGTTTAGAAGAGAGGCAGTAATTCTCTTGACAGTGTAAAATCACCTGTTTTAATCTCTGCTGCTAGTATCACTTATTTAGTGATTGTGGGTAAAATTTTTCCTACTGTTTAGGGGTCACGTGATTGTACTGACGTATCAGCCCTAAGCACAGGTAATCTTAGGGGTGGAGCTTTATGGTCGTGGGCCTGGTTCAAGCATGTATCTTCTTCAAGAGCACTGTAAATAAAGTTATCTGCTCGCAAGGGCTGGGTGAAGGGCTCTGCAGAGGGACAATGGAGGATATGTAAGTCCAGAGGGTAGGTCATCGGGGTAGGCCAGTTTGGACGGTAGGCCATCGGAGCAGGTCAGACCGGAGGGTAGGGCGAGGGCCCAGTGTGCCCCTCATTTTTCTGATGACTGCCTTGTGACATGGCGCAGTGCACCTGGATCCAATGCCGCAAGCGCTTCAACGACTTGTTGCGCTCTAGAAGGGTGAGGACAATGTTGGCATCGGTCACTTAACCCAGCAGATCGGCTTTCCCCTTGCTGCTCCCTGCCCACCCAAGTCTGAGTGTAGTGACTGCATTGAATCATTGACGGCGTTTGTCCTTTGCTGGGTGGACCAGCAGATATTGCCCATGTTGAGGTCAGCCTGAGAGGCTGGTGAAGAGATGGTTTCTGTGTCCACAGCATGTGGTACACTGAGACCCACATGACTGTTTTGGGGGCAGCCTGGAGGAGCTGCACTTAGGCGCTGTGCTGTGCTTCAAGGTGGCATGGCAATGAGCCATTTGCTGCCCTCTGCGCTACGCATGCTTGCGCTTCCTTGCTATGGAAGGATATACCGTGTGATGCCTAATGCGATGTAGGCAGCATGTGGCCAAGGAGGGGTGGGTGGTGGGCTGGGGGACAGGCCTAGCATCTTTGTGTTAATGTTCAGCAGCAGCGGAGTGAGGAGGCACTGGAGACCTGATATGTCCCACTCTGGTTGGGGTGGGCCGTGCGTGAAGAGACTCCATGTACAATTTGCACAAATCAATGCTCTTCTCTTATTTTCAGGAGAAGAATGCATGTAATGCTGCAGATTGTGTGAGGACTGGCAGCGGCCAGGCAATGTTAGCTATTCTCAGCTGCTTTGAGCAGGAGGCCCTGGGTTTGGAGAGGCGCCATGCACCCTGGTCCACTGGTGCAGGTGAGGTTGGCGTGCCACAGTCAAATATGTATGCCAGCAGTGAGTTCAGCATTGTTCACCCAGCAGCCAAAGCAGTGCTGAATGTTAAGTGATTTAATTTTGCAACATCGCTTGACCATTGTGTATGAAAGGATGAGCGCATAATAATCCGGGGGACAGGGATTCACTTTGTCACTGTCTCCACATTAACTGATCCACATTAAATATCCTTGTTCTTCCTTTCAGCATCAGTGGAGCAGGGCCGGGAGGAGGAGCAGCAGAGGCCCCCTCTCACACCTGAGGGGCCTGAAGTCGCACCAGTGTCACACCAACTCTGCCAGGCAGGCACAAGTGCAGATACTAGCACCTCGGTGGGAGTTAGAACATCGGTCAGTATTCTGAGGCACAGTGGTGAAGGCACTTCACAGTCACTGGAGGAGCTGGCGGAGATGGAGAGTGCCCATGGTGCCAGCAGTCGGAGGACTGCAGGGGACCAAGCACATGCTCAGTCGGTGTCTGATGTTGTGTCTCTGGAGTTGTCCACATCGCAGCAGGGGCAGGAAATATGGCCGGGTGTGGGGAAGATACATGAGGCCATGCTTGGCTTGGTCTCTGTGGTGGAGGAGTCTACACGGACGATCGCCAAAGCAATGAGCCACATGTCCAAGCGCCATGCGTCCTCCATGGAGAGAATGGCAACTTTCACGGAATCACAGAGTCACACAGTACAGAAGAGGCCTTTCGGCCCATTGAGTCTGCACCGACACGTGAGAAACACTTGACCTACCTACCTAATCCTATTTACCAGCGCTTGGTCCATAGCCTTGAATGTTATGTCGTGCCAAGTGTTCATCCAGGTATTTTTTAAAGGATGTGAGGCAACCCGCCTCCACCACCCTCCCAGGCAGTGCATTCCAGACCGTCACCACCCTCTGGGTAAAAATGTTTTTCCTCACATCCCCCCTAAACCTCCTGCCCCTCACCTTGAACTTATGTCCTCTTGTGACTGACCCTTCAACTAAGGGGAACAGCTGCTCCCTATCCACCCTGTCCATGGCCCCTCGCATTCTTGTACACCTCGATCAGGTCACCCCTCAGTCTTCTCTGTTCCAATGAAAACAACCCAAATCTATCCAACCTCTCTTCATAACTTAAATGTTTCATCCCAGGCAACATCCTGGTGAATCTCCTCTGCACCCCATTCAGTGCAATCACATCCTTCCTATAATGTGGCGACCAGAACTGCACACACTACTCCAGCTGTGTCCTCACCAAGGTTCTATACAACTCCAAAACAAAAACAGAATTACGTGGAAAAACTCAGCAGGTCTGGCATGTTCCAAGTAATTCTGTTTTTGTTTTGGATTTCCAGCATCTGCAGTTTTTTGTTTTTATCTATATAACTCCAACATGACCTCCCTACTTTTGTAATCTATGCCTCAGTTGATAAAGGCAAGTGTCCCATATGCCTTTTTTACGACCGCACTAACATACCCCTCCGCCTTCAGAGATCTATGGACACACACGCCAAGGTCTCTTTGTTCCTCAGATCTTCCTAGTGTTATGCCGTTCATTGAATACTTCCTTGTCAAATTACTCCTTCCAAAGTGTATCACCTCACCCTTTTCAGGGTTAAGTTCCATCTGCCACTTATCTGCCCATTTGACCATCCCGTCTCTATCTTCCTGTAGCCCAAGACACTCAACCTCACTGTTAACCACCCGGCCAATCATTGTGTCATCCACAAACTTACTAATCCTACTCCCAACATAGTTCATCTATGTCGTTTATATAAATGACAAAAAAGTTTCCTAGCTCAGTGCCCATCCATCCACAGTGAGCAGGGAGGTCCAAAGCGATCTCACATTGGCACAGCAGCTGCCTGTTGTCTTTGCGGGCTCCTCTCAGGGTGGTCCGGATGAGGGTGGCAGCTCCTCCGCCCCTCTCCCAATGACCGTAGCATCTGGTGAGGCTGTGAAGACTGGGAGATGCCAGCTGTGGAACTGGCAGCTCCCTCCCAGGCGGGGACCAGCACAGGCTCCACGGGTCAGAGGACGTCCGCCAAGGTCATTGAGGACAACAGGACAGCAGGGTCAGCAGGCTGTCTCAGATGTCACTTCCAGCAATGGGGCAGCACCAAGACGCAGCACCTGGAAACATAAACATAAGGCACCTTAGGCATACCATGGGTTTATCACTGGTGCTTTTGTGTTGGCCTGAGATTAGGTCTTTATGATTTGCTTTGAATTGACACACCATTGTGTTTTTGTTTCATTTAGTTTCTTTGCCTGTGATATTAAATTCAGAAATGTGACCATGGCTGAGGGTGCCTCTTTTCTTCTGCATGTGTATGGTTTCCAAAAATGTTAGGAGCGCTTTGTGGGACAGTCGGGCTTTATTAACAAGGCCCTTAGTTATTGTTCCTAACCTGGAGGATTTAGCACACAGCTATCGAGTATGGAGCCTACAGCCCAGGTTTGTCCTGGAGGTCAATCTGTGGTATGATAGCTGAAGGCTCATGGGATTGAAGCCTCACAGGTGTCCCTGCCTCCCTGCAGTATGCCCGGGTCAGCATTTAGCCCCTCAGCATTTCCCTGTGCATGCTCATCGTCGGAGTCACTGCTGGACTCATCATGTGCAGTCGCAGCCACTGTGTTGACATCTTCATCGTTCACTGCGTCCCCCCTTTCCAGAGCAAGATTATGGAGAGCGCAGCATGCAACCACTTTCACTGACGCACAATTTGAGGGGTACTGGAGTGCGCCCCCTGTGCAGTCCAGGCATCCGAAGCGTATCTTGAGAAGACCGATGGCTCTCTCCACCGCAGCCCTTGCAGAGGCGTGACTCCTATTGTACCACTGCTCAGCTTCTGTTCTGGGATGGCAGAGAGGCGTCATGAGCCACCTTCTGAGGGGATAGCCCTTGTCACCCAGCAGCCATCCACCCAGCTGGGCCAGAGCACTGAAGAGCCCCGGCACCTGGGAGTGTCTGAGGATGTAGGTGTTGTGGGAGCTGCCTGGGTACCTTGCACAGACTTGTAGAATCCTCATCCTGTGATCGCACATTATCTGCACATTCATGGAGTGGAAGCCCCTCCTGTTGACAAAGGTACCGGGCTCACCTGCTGGCACTTCGATGGCCACATGTGTACAGTCTATAGCACCCTGGACACGGGGGAAGCCAGCAATGGCCACGAAGCCTCTGGTTCGCTGTGTCTGACTTGCCTGGTCCTAGCGGAGGTGGATGAAGGTCAATGCCCGTCTGACCAAAGCGTCTGTGACCTGCTTGACACAAGTGTGGACAGCTGATTGGGAGACACCGCAAAGATCACCCACCGAGCCCTGGAAGGGGCCAGAGGCTTAGAGGTTGAGGGCAGCTGTAACCTTCAGAGCCACTGGCATGGGGTGTCCACCCACATAGTTCCCGGAGATCTCAGGCCCAATCATCTTACAGATATAGTTGACTGTCTCCCTTAAGAGATGGAGTCTCCTTCAGCACTGCCCCTCAGGCATATTGTTGTGGCTGCTTCGCCACCTGTATAACCTGGCAGCAGGATAGTGGCACCTTCTACGGCTCCTTCTGCTTTGGTCTACCTCTTGGCCCTGTGCCCCTTGTACCTGTGCCTGTCCTCCCTAAGGTGGCTCCTGGAGGCTGAATGTGCACTCCTGGCCTCCTCCTCCTTCTCGCCCTCCCTTCTTCCTCAGAGGGGGTGCCTCCAGTGGAGAGTTCATCCCCGTTCCCAGGCTATGGGAAAGCTTCCAGAAACTTGCAGGCCCAAAAAAGATTCCTCACTGCAGAGTGCTGACCTGAAGGTTAACAGTCCAGACAAAGCAGCTGGTATGCATTTTGAAGTATTGCAAATCAAACAGGCAAGCTTCTAAAACTTTGAAAAATCAATACTAGACTGTGCACACTCGCGACCCCAGTGAGCCCTCTTATCCTGCCCATGGATGAGGTTTATACAAATGCGTCCAACCCGCCTGCCCGTTGCGCCCATGCGCCAACCCAAAGATTGCATGGGCTCGGAAAAATCGGCGTCGATTGGTGAGTCAAGGGCCTTAAGTGGCCCGTTAATTAATGGCGGGTGTGCAGCGGATATCATCATGCGCCTGCCCAATGAAATATCGCGATGGCACGCGGTGACACCGGGACACTCGCCCGATGTCACCACGTGTCATTTTACGCATGGACATGTGGGCCCCCCCCCCCCCACCCCGCCACACGTCAATGGGAAAATTCTGCCCCAAATATATTACAAATGGCAACGAGGACAAATAGCTCCGACGCTACACCTCAGCTCATGAATGTGAGTACATCAATTCTTAAGGAATGAAAGAAAAGTATACTCACCAGTCATGCCACTCTTCAGCAGAATTGTCCCTCAATACTCGTCCATGCAAGACTGGAGCCAGGTCATAGAGCGTCTCGGTTTTTATTTCATAGCAAATGAAATAACAGTGGGGGAGAAGCAGAAAGCAATTCTTTTAAGTGTCTATGGGAGCAAGGCCTATAACCTCATACATAGACTGACAGCCCCAAACATGCCCAATTCTAAATCTTTTACCGAGCTGGTAGACCTCGTGAAGACACATTTTCAGCCAAAACCATCGGTAATTATGCAGAGATTTAAGATCAACTCTAGAGTAAGGGCCCTGGGAGAGTCAATCGCAACTTATATCGCAAAGTTAAAACAGTTGAATGAGCACTGCGATTTTGGAGATACACTCAATGGCTTGTTGCAAGATCAGCTGGTTTACAACATAAACAACAATGCCATTCAGCACCAATTACTTGCAGAAGCTAATATTAATCTGAAGAGTGCCATGGAGATAGCGCTAGTGATGGAAAGTGCTGAGAGGGACTTGCAGGCTTTACAAAGTGTGCAACATGGCGCTGTTCTTCAGGTGGAATGGAAATCTACTGTCGAGTGTGGCGTGAAAACCAGGGAGACAGCCGCGAAGTGGGAGACAGTATTGACTACTCGAAAAATGAAAAGGCATGCTGGAAGTATCTCACCAACGATTCAAGAATTAGTCTGTAACTGATGTGGGGGTATCCATGTACCAGAAACCTGCAGATTCAAAGCGGCAGAATGCCACTACCGTGGCATTACGTGGACACGTAATAAAGCAATGCAGGGCAAAATTGACTCAGCCAATCAGGCAGCTGACCAATATGATTGAAGTGCCCAATATAACTGAAGCAGATGCTGTTGACGCTGATATCTCTTCCCTATACAACGTCAAAGCAGTAAAAACTGAACCAATCATCATCACCCTTCAAGTGAATGGGAAACCTCTAGTCATGGAGGTGGACATTGGTGCATCGACCACAGTGATGGGAGAGCACATATTCAAATACCCAAGTGAAGGTACCCAGCCATTGAGTCTGGAGCAAACCACAGCTCAGCTGAAGACATACACTGGAGACGCAATACAGGTAAAAGGAATCAGGAATCACCACTGTACCTGTGTCCTATAGGCAACAGACAGCCCAGTTTCCAATGATCATTGTAACAGGTGAAGGACCTAATCTTCTAGGCTGTGATTGGTTACAAAAAATTAAGCTCAACTGGTCAGAAACATTCCAAGTGAGAACAGGAAGAAATCCTGAGTTGATAAGGGAATATGATAGTGTGTTTTGGAATGAGTTTGGAGAATCAAAGGACCCTCAATGGATGCAAGGATCCCTCAGGTCAGAGATAAAAACAAAAAACTGCGGATGCTGGAAATCCAAAACAATAACAGAATTACCTGGAAAAACTCAGCAGGTCTGGCAGCATCAGCGGAGAAGAAAAGAGTTTATGTTTCGAGTCCTCATGACCCTCTGTTGAAGGATCATGAGAACTTGAAATGTCAACTCTTTTCTTCTCCGCTGATGCTGCCAGACCTGCTGAGTTTTTCCAGGTAATTCTGTTTTTGTTTCCCTCAGGTCAGAGTTGGTTCCACTGGAAAATCATGAAAAGAAACAAAATGAATATAGTGCCACTCTGAACAAACAGAAGAAACAGTTGGCAGAAAAAACTCAACAATGTTGAATGTTCCAGGAGGAAGCCAAGAGATACAAGAAGGAGACAGATGAGCTGAAGAATCAGCTGATTGAAACACAAGAGGCATTAGAAGGAAAAGTCGTGGAACTTTCCAAGATGTGAGTGGGTAGCGAAGCCATGGGGAGCTCAACCACCGAACTGAACCATGTTAAGGTTTCACCAGAGAGAAATTTGGCTGAATGTGAAATCAAAATGAAGGACGAGACAGAACTCTGCAGCAAACATTAGAAGAAAAGACGGAAAGCAAATCCGAAAGGCCAATCGGCTATGTCTCCAGAACCCTTTTTGCAGCCAAGAGAGGCCACTTACAACTTGAAAAAGAAGGTTTACCCGTAACATTTGGAATAAAGAAATTCCACTAGTATCTGCATGGTCAACATTTCACCATAGTGTCAGATCATAAGCCACTAATGGGTTTATCTAGTGAAGATAAAGCAATCCGCTTTGATTTTGTCGGCATATAAATACATCTTTATGCACTGTCTGGGTATGCATATTGCAAATACAGACACCCTCAGTAGTCTTCCGTTGCCTGGGAGCATTGTACATGCTCCACAAGAAGTTGTAGTTGTGTTGAATTCCCTGGACTCTGTGTGAAACAAATAAAGAATAGGACAAAACAGGATCCAATTATATCAAAAGTCCAAGACCAACTATTGCAAGGATGGTCAAATGCACCAGTCTCTGAAGAGATAAGACCATTCTATTCCCGTAAAACTGAGCTAAGTTGTCAAGATGGAATCTTGTTGTGGGGAGCAAGAGTCATTGTCTCTTCGCAAGGAAGAAAACCACTCTTGAGTTTCACAATGCACATCCAGGCATTCTGAAGATGAAGGTGCCTGTGCGAAGCTATGCCTGGTAGCCAGGTATAGACAGTGATATAGAAAAAATAGCCAAACATTGTCACCAGTGTCAGCAACAACAGAAGTTGCCCATTTCAGCTCCACTGCATCTGTGAGAGTGGCCTGATCGACCCTTGGTTAGACTACATATAGACTAGGTCCGTTTTTATTGATCATCGATGCGCATCCTAAGTGGATGGATTTGTATGAAGTTAGATCACTGACATTGTGTGCAACTATTGGATATCTGCGTCAATGTTTTAGTATGTATGGCCTACCAGTAGTCAGTGTTTTGGATAATGGTGCTGCGTTCACTAGTGTGGAATTTCAGAGATTCATGAATTTAAATGGAATTAAACATATTAAAACATATAATCCCTCATCAAATGAGTTAGCAGAAAGAGCTGTACAAACTTTCAAAACAGGAATGAATAAGTTATTGGGAGAAATGTTAGAAACCTGAATTTCACATTTTCTTCTCAATTATCAAATGACTCTGGATGCAGCTACGGGTTCAACACTGTTTGAAACACTGATGAAATGCCACCTTTGTACAAGGTTAAGTCTGGTGTTTCCAAACTTAGAGGGGGAAGGTAGAGAAGGACCGGAGCAGTCAGAAAGTGAATTATGATATTCATAGCAAAACTCGAAAATTTATTGTGGGAAGACAGTTTTCATGGAAAACTTTGGAAATGGTCCTAGTTGGGGTCCTGGTATAATTGTCGCTGAAACTGGACCTTTGTCATACCAAGTGGAAGTGGAAGGCCAGATTGCTTGAGAACTTATGGATCACGTAAGGAGTAGAGAGACACTCCAACAACCAGCTATTCCACCTGTAATTGAAGTTGAACCTTTAATCCCTGAGGTAACAGATTGACCTAAAGTAGACATACTTGATGTCTCTGTTGTATTAAATAATTCTGACCTGCTATTGTATAAGGATGTCCCTGATGCTGCGGTTCCTGATCATGTTGATCCAGCGGAAGAATCTCAAGTCGTAGAACTACATCGCTTTAACCAAAATAGAAAATTACCTCAGAGGCTTAATTATAGAATCACATGATCTTGTTTTCATGTATATGTTGTAGATTAAGATATTCTTGTAAATAGGAAGTACAAAAAAAAGGGGAAGAAATGTTAGTGATTGTGGGTAAAACCTTTCCTACTGATTGGGCCCATGTGATTGTACTGACAAATCAGTACTAAGCATGGATAATCTTAGGGGTGGAGCTTTCTACTCATGGACCTGATTCAAGCGTTTGATTCATGTAGCTTCTTCAAGAGTTCTGCAAATAAAGCTCTGTTTCAAGTAAGAACCCTGTCCAGTACATCAAGTTTATTACAACTTCTATCAATTTAACCACTCCGTGTCAATTGTCTGCAAACTGTGTTTATCTTTTGAGCATTATAAGTTTTGCTTTTTGTATTCTGTAGTGAGTAGAAAGTGTGACTTTCTCTATTTTTCTGCTTCAATTAAGGTAAACACCCAGAATTCCTCAGAAAGCCAGGTCTTGATCTCAAACACTCCACGAGGGATGGTAAATGAAGTCAAACAGAGGGAAGGTGACCAGTGCTTGGCCATCTCACATGTGCCATCTAGTGGTAAATTGGCAAATAGCAAATCTGGGACCAGGTCAACTGTCTAACCTTTAGACGAAAGAATGAGGATAATTTTAGCATTGTGCAATATTGACTTGGCTGCTCATTATACACCCAGGCTGATTGGTGCAGTTTATAATAGGTGTCTATTTCAATATTGTCCATTTTACAACATCGCCCAAAGTTAAGACTTCATTGACAAATGGATTTGAGACAATCTTTAAGATTGCTGGCTGTGTTTGCTGCTGGATTGTGAATGATTAGATGATTATAAGCAGCACAAAACAAAAAATATCAGCTTTGTATTTCTCCACAGACCTTCTAAATCAATCCCAACTGTGAGAAACAGAAGTAATCCCCCAGTAAGGACCCAAGTGGAGCTTCACAACTACAAAGTGATAGGTCGCCAAAGTGCCTCAGCATCATTTAAACTGCCTGGCTTATCAGGAGAGGAGGCAAGCATTCTAGTAGATTAATAACGATGCTCACTACATAGCAAGAATGACGTACTGCTAGGCACAGCCTCAGTAACTGATTGAAAGCTGCACATATCATACACACACACACACACACACACACACAGACACACACACACACACACACACATCACTAATTAATTATTCTGCTCAACAAAAAGAAATTCACCCAACAGAAGAAGCCACTACTAACATGATATTTCATTTCATCAACAACAAACTGGAAATATCAACACTTCATTTCACATTCATCTCAGCGAGGCGTTTATTTCCAGTTATCTTATTCCTATTACATTTGATTTTGATTAATATTTCTGTATTTACCTCCACATTCTTCAATGGAGTTGAGATGTATTTCTTAGAATGCAAATGCTTAGCAGCAAAGAAAGATCCTGCAAAGTGCTAGGTTTGGGCTGAGTGCAATGTGACTTATTTTTCCTGCTCTGCAGAGGACATCTCATAACCTATTTTCTGCTCATGCGGAGTTCTGCCACCACCAACCGCCCCCCCCCCCCCCACCCCCCCCTCCCCATCTCCGCTCCACACACACATACAGACACACAAAGTGAATAATCAAACCTTAGAGCCACATTACTCCTGGAACCCATTAATCATCACACAGAGCAGAAATGGAACTGACACATGGGTCACCTATAGGCAAAACCTTGCAAAAGGATTACACATCAACAGGTTCCCTAAGAACACCTGAAGGATATCTTCTGTCCTACGGTGGCTGAAAGACCAAAATTTCAGTTACACATGAAGATTGCCTAAGTTTGTACATTTGTTTCTCACTGATAATCTTATACCATAAGGGATATTATCATCATCAATATTCCCTCTAATTTTTTTTTTGTTGAGCGCTACTTATTCGTTGCACTGTTTGTACTTTCAAGATTGATGCACAGTCGCTCACACTTGTGTCTTAAAGGAAATGTTGCTTGCGCATGGTTTGTTTGTTACATTGTGAGGTTCTTTCCAGGTTTCTGTGCAACCATGCACCTGCACAGCTTTGAGGGAGCATTGGTTGTCACATTGAATTGTCAATTAGTGGAACATTCTCAATTTTTTTTTAACTTCAAAGCCGTAAATTCAAATATACTCCAGAGACTTGAACACAATATTTAGGATGTTACTCCAGTGAGTTTTGCATGCCTCATTTGCCCTTTTAGGTGGATGTAAAAGATCCCTTGGCACAGTATTTCGAAGGAGAGCTAGTGAGTTTTATCCAATGTCCTGGCCAATATTTATCTCTCAATCACTGGTCATTATCACATAGCTATTTGTGGGACCCTGCTGTGCACAAACCATATTTCCTACATTATAATCGTTACTACACTGCCAAAACATATTTAACTGGCTGTGAATTACTTTGGAATTTCCTGAGGTCATGGAAAGCTCAATGAAATGCAAATGCTTTCCTTTTTTATGTTTTTTTCTTTTCAAAGCAAAAGTTTACTTTGAATGGTGAAAACATTTGCACCTAAGTGCACCTAGAAAATGCTGATCAAGGATATGTACTTACTCCTTACCGACATGCTGTGTCGAAACATGTCCTCTCTACTTTTTGTTCATGTTCTGCAGCACCAGAGGTCCGTATCAGTCAGGTTGTATGTAGTGAAGATGGATATTGAATTCAGTATTTTTCATGTATTTTGGCAGAAATGCTTTTAGCTTTATAGCACGTCATGATTAAGCTTTTAGGCTGCACACTGCTGTAAAGCAATTATATTAGAAACAGCAGGTACTGAGACACTTCCCCAGCTCTCACATATATAATACTGCAAGCAGAAATATATTTTGATTATCTTTGTTAACTGGATCTATGTGTTTCAGTGCCAACTCCTTCAGAAAAAAAAAACACAACGTAGACTCAATTGATTTAGTACAGATAAGAAGATCTTTTGGAAAATATGATCCATTTATAATGAACAAAGAAAATCTGTTCAACGGGGCTCGCATGACAGCTGCTGGTAAGTCCATGAAGAGTCATTGAGCAACAGGGGTGGCAGGCTACGTCACTTTAACTGCACCGTATCTGTGCAACAAAGAAACAAAGCTATTCAGCTCTCATATCTACTCAATTGAAAACATTCATCTGTGTGCATTGCTTGAACAAAGACTATATCATCCATCTGAAACTCCAGAAAAGCTTTTGCTACAAAAGAAGGTAGCCAATTGGAGCAACTATGGGGCAGTTAAGTCTCAGCCATGCCTTTGTTAATCAAATCGTTCACCAGTTTAAAAGAAAGAAAAGCAGCATAAAACACAATTGTCTGCTCTTCATAATGATGGAGTACAGTAATTGTATGACATTATACCTAACACATACAGACATACCCCATAGGTGCGCACATATACATCTCCCCACACACAAAATCACCTCATTTATAGGAACACAGGACAGGAGTGGGCCATTCAGTGCCTCAAGTCTGATTCTCCATTCAATTAGATTAGGGCTGATCTGTATCTGAACTCCATTTACGCACCACCATTCCATCATCCTTAATACTCTTACCAAACAAAAATTTATCAATCTCAGTTTTGAACATCTCAGTTCACATAGCCTCAACAACTTTTTGGAGGAGGGAGTTCCAGGTTTCCACTGCTGTATCTGTGAACAAGTGCTCCTTGATATCAACCCTGAACTGCCTAGCTCTAATTTTACACACACAAAATCACCCCACACACACATATTCAAACACCATAGTATATGTTTACATGCATCCCCGCCCTCTCTTCCCGTCACTTAATTAAGTTCAACTCTATTTCTGTACATATTTTGAAATTACTGTTTTAAAGCATTATGAACAAGTCCATCAGTCAACATTCTGACATTTCACATGCTGTCAGCTCAAGAGGATTTAAAATCAATTAAATTCTGCTTTTTGTATTTAAAGTGAGTCTGCTTAACACTATCAAAACACACTTGTCTCCAGGTAAGTACAGTAATTGTCCAGTTCAGTTACCATGTAAACTTTATACAGATAATGCTTTATATATTGTGATGACATTTAGTTCAAAAAATGTTTTTCCAATTACTGTGCACCATAAAATTGCAGAATATCAAACTACATATTGGGATATAAAGTTTCTGCCAGTTTGTGCTGGCTGACAATGGCAATTTGCCTGAAAAGCAGCCAAATAAGCATAACTGATTGAGGAATTCCCAGCACAAGTTCCAACCAGCACAAATTGAGCTCCCACAATCTTTTATACTGATTTAGAAAACATTGTGCTCGAAGTGGTCCCTGACTAGAAAACTGGTCACGCCCCTGGATCAAAATAATGAGCATAGCAGGTTTCCACCAATTTCACCCGATTACAGCCCTTCGAAGAGGCGCTTAAAGTTAAGGCACCTTCCAAGGAGTGGCAACAACAGTTGAGTTGCCATTCCACTTATTTACTTACACTGAAATGCAGTTGCACCTTTCTTGACCGACCTTTCAACTCGGGCCCGGTAAGAAACATGCAGTGCAGTGCGTTCCCTGAGACCTGTCAAATGCAGAAAAGTTGGAGATAAGGGAGGCAATCTCCTTAAAGCAGGTAAGATAAAGCTCCCAGCCACTTTGAGAAGCCAGGGAAAAGGCAAGTGTGTAAGTAAGTGTGCATGGAGGTGGAGGGGTCAGTCGGGTGGCCAGTGGGTCGGGGGAGGGGGAGGGGGTTACATGGTCAGTGGGAGAGGTTATCAGTGGGGGGAGGGTGGTTGTGGGTAGGGGTTTGGATAGTAGGTGGGAGGAGGAGCAGTTGGGTGGTCAGTGGGAGGGTGAGGACTGTGGAGGGGGATTAGGTGGTCTCTGGGGGTGTAGTCGGTGGGGTGGTAAGCAGGGTCTGGGTTGTTGTTGGGGCGCCGGAAGGGTAGTCAGGGGCTGGAGGGGTTGGGAGGGTAGTAGAGGGTGTTCTGGGTGAGAGGGATAGTCAGGGTGTCCCTTGGTGGACAGGCGGATAGTTGGGGGTGGAGGGGCACTGAGGTGCCTTGGCCAAGCTCCCTGATCTTGACCCAATGTCTTTCTGAGGTCGAGGACATTCTGCACTCTCCCTTTTGTTGGTATGAGTGTCTTTCTTCAGGGTGACTGTAGATCTTTGACTTGTTTCTTCTTTATCTTCATCAGTATCTGAATAGTAAGCCCAAGCTTCTCATGGCTTTCTTTGCAAGGGTATTAAGGCGCTCAGGTTTCTCCTTATAGTTCCCTGGTTCATCTCAATCCTGAAAGATCTCAGTTGTGGAGCTCTTTTGATGATTGTGCCTTCTCTCTATTGGTCTTGTACCCATACTCTCTCCCCGGATTCAGCACTGATAAATCTCGTACTCTGTGCCTGAAGTTAAAGCTTGTTTGTTTCTCTATTCTTCCTCATGTTGTTTCACCCTCTCATGGTCATTTAGTTTCTGTTGCAGAGCTGGGAGTTGTGTTTTCAATCTCCTTCCCATCAACAAATCTGCTGGTGAGAAACCATTTTGTAGCAGTAAGGTTTGGTAACTCAGGAGCGCGAAATTAAGATCTTCATTCTTCTTCATCAAGTCTTTTATGGTTCACATATCTTTCAGTTCTCCATAATGAGGAAAACGAGGTGAGCTGATTATTCCTTTGCATGATTTTGGAATAATTAATTAGCAAATTGCAAACCATTGTCCGACACCTCAATGTGCGGATTGCCTTGTGTTGCATAGATTCTCATCAGTGAGTGAAAGATTGCTTCTGCCATGATGCTGTGCAATCTGTTCACTTCATTCCACCTTGAGTAACAATTAGTGGCAATAAGGAATACCTTATTTTTAAAATCAAATAAATCCATTTCCAGGCGTTTCCACAGCCTTGGTGAAAAGTGATGATAGTGGTGATAATGGTTCTTTTTCTTGGCTGTTCAATGCACACGTAAGACAATTGAAAATCATTTCTTTTAAAGGGTGATTAATTGCTAGGCTCTCGCATGACATTTTTCTATCCTTAAGTGATTTTGGTGAAGTCTTTGAAAAACATCAAGCTGAAGTGTTCTTGGAATGACTATTCTGTCATCAAAAACAAGGAGCTCATCAATAACTTTCCCTCTTTCCAGTACTGTCGTAGTATTGGATATGAGGAATATAGTCTGGCCATCCTTCCAGACAGTATTTTCTTATCTGGACACATTCGTCATCTTGCTGCTGTGCTTGTTTTATCTCTTGCAACTTCTTTGCAGTAGCCAGTAGGTGTTGAGTAATGAGTGATATATACGCTTCCATCTCTTTGATGAAAGGCAAATCCCCCAGATTGGTTCCTTCATCTGATATACACAATAGTGTATCTGCTGTTGTCTGGTACTTCCCTTTAGGATGCTGTGTTATGGAGTCATATCTCATCAATTTTAACCTGAAACATTGGATTCTAGGGCACATCTTTGCAATCTCTTTTATGTTCAGAAGAACGATTAATGGCTAATGGTCTATTTCAATTTAGAATCGCAATCTCATCATGTAGCTTGAGAATTTCTTGCATGCCCATACTGCTGTCAATGCTTTCTTCTCAATTGTAGCATATCTTTTCTCTGTGCCTGTCAGTGACCTTGGGGTGTAGTAAACTGGTCTACGTTTATCCTCTCTCTGTACTTGAAATGATGTTGTATCCAGACCTGTAGACAATGCATCCACTGCTACTATGGTCAGTAACTCTGGATTATAATGTACTTAAATTTCAGAGGAAATTAAAAGATTTTTGATTTTCTCAAAAACACTTTGGTTGTCCACATTCCAGAACAACCGTTGACTCTGCTTCAACAGCTGTCATCGAGGCTCATTGACTTTTGCAAAATTTGCTAGGAACTTGCCTACTTTGTTGACCATCCCGAGGAATCTTTAAAGTTCAGAAACTTTCTGATCACCTTTGTTTGTAGTGGATCAATTGTTATTCCAAAGGCTTGTACAATGTGACCTAAGAATTTAATCACAGGTTTGGCAAACTCACATTTTTCATTCAATGTTAGGCCTGCATCCTGTAAGATTTTCAGGACTAGTCTAAATGTATGGTCATGCTATTCTCTCATGGAGACGTATACAAGTATGTCATCCATATGGCATCTTACTCCTTCCAGGACTTCTGGGGTTTGAGATATTGTTCTCTGGAAAATTTTGGGAGTGAGTGCAATTCTGAATGGTAATCTATTAAAGTAATAACGTCAAATGATGTTATTCAGCACATCTGAATTCTTTGACAAGAAGCAACTCCAAAATTCACTGTTTGCATCTAATTTAGTGAATAAAGTACTCTTGGCTAATTTGACAAGACTCTCATCCACTGAAGCCATTGGGTAGATCTCACATTCCACTGATTTGCTTAGTTGAGTTAAATCCATGCAAATTCTAATTGAGCTGTTTGACTTTGGGACCATGACCATTCCTGAACTGCATTTTGTTTGCATGGTTACTGTGAGATAACTCCTTGCTATAACGTGTTGTCAATTTTACCCTTGACTTTGTCCAAGAATGGGTGAGGGACTTTCCTTGGTGTGAAGAGGCAAATTGATTTAGCATCAGCTCTTAGGGTAATATGGTGCACAGTCTTCAGTCTTCCCAAGCCTGTAAATAATCTTGGAAATTGATTCCTGGATGTATTGCTGTAATGCTCATTAGCAACGTCATCAACTTTATAGATTATGTTCAATGTTAAGCATGCCTTCCTGCTTAATAAAAAAGATTCTTGATTTTGGATGACATACAGGGGTTTGATGATTTATCTATCTTCATACTTTTTGCTATGTGTTGGCCTATGACTTTCACAGAATCACAGAATCGCAGAATTGTTACAGTGTAGAAGGTGGCCATTCAGCCCATCATATTTGCACTGGCTTTCTGAACATTTTAATTTAAAGCCAATCTCCTCCCTTTTCCCCATAACCCTGAACATTGTTTCTATTTAAATAATCATCAAATGCCCCCTTGAATGCCTCAATTGAACCTGCCTCCACCACACTTCCAGGTGGCAAATTCTGAACCCTAACTACTCAGTGTAGTTCCATCTGGACTCTATAATTTGATAGATGAAGACTCTTTGGGATGTCCGTCCACTTCAAGTTTAATACTCCTGCATTTATTTTCCATTTCATTTAATTCCCCTTGGAAAGTTGTTCCCTTTTTCTGTGGTTCTTCTGCTTCTTGTAATGGTTTGGCTTTAATATTTTTCCATCTTTTTTGCAGACTGTGTTTTAGATTGGCAGACAATTTTAAAATGTCCTATTTTTCCACAGTTGTGACATCTGCTCTCCCTGCTGGGCATTCTAACTGCTTCTATCTGTTTTTCCTGCCATATCAAGAGCATTTCAAGATGGTGGTGGGCACATTTTTCCTTGTTTTCATGGGCTTCTGCTTTGGTGCACTTTTCCTCTTCTGGACTATATATTGAATGGCCTCACTCACGTGTTTCCATGAGAACTCGCCTTCCCTGTGAACAAACATTCTATTTTGCTTTCTGAACTCAGTTTGTCTCGCAATTTGTACTGCCTTGATTGAGTTAAATCTTCTCTCATTTACAAGTGTTCTGGTAAACCATCATGTAAGACCCCAACTACTGTGAATCCATGCTCTCGCTTGGTCTTTATTTTCACTTGTTAAATTTTGTCCTTTCTATAATTAAATTTTTGTGAATATTGAAATGTGAATCAAATACTTGCAGGACTTCTTCATAAGAGGTTGAAGACTCATCAACTCCCTGCCTTGCTATTACATCACCAGTAATATCTCCAACTGCATACATTATTGTACTGACCTGATCCTTTCCTTTTTTTGTGCGAACTAGAAGTGGTTCGATATCTGGAAAAGCTCTTTCTCCAGTTGTCCCAGTGCTGAACCTGTTGTGATTCTTCAGCACTCCAGAATGGTTCTGGGAGTGGTGGTGTGCTTTCCATGCTGTACCAAGCCCTGGAATTGTTGCTGCTTCACTCGTGTTGCTTGTTGATTCTGGTCTGTGATCACTGCTGTCCAGACTCTGGGTCTCTGTCTCAGTTTGATTCTGCTGTCCCCACAATTCTCTGACTTTTTGGTGAGTTTTGAATCTGTTCCCTCTTTTAAGGGTCTCTTGACTTGCCAGGTTTGTAGCTCTGGAGTTTTTTCTGAGTGTTTTATACACTATCTGCTGTCACCATGTTTCATTGTGTGTCTGGGGTCTAGATGGGGTACTTTGAGGTTTCTCTATTCTCCCAAAGTAAACTGCTTGAGACTGTAATTTGTTAAAACCATTACCTTTTACTTACAGCTACTATATACATATTGGGACCGCTGCACGTGTCTGGAACTTCTGCTTTGTCCAGATCTCTGTTAGTCAATCGTGTAGTTTTATATCATTATTACATCAGCATCATGTGCTTTGGATGTTAACTCTTTACTCTACAAATACCAATAGTTTTTTGTTCTCCCACGATTTAAAAATATTTTGCTTTTCTCTATTTCTTTCCAAAGTAGATAACTTCACATCACAACATATTATATTGCATCTGTTATATTCTTGCTCACTCACAATGCCTGTCTATATTCCTTTGTAGCTTCTTTATGTCCTCTCATGACTTATTTTCCCACCTAACTTTTTATCATCAGCAAATTTGGAAAGATTACACTCGATCCCCTCACCTAAGTTATTGGTATAGATTGGAAATAGCTGAGGCACAAGGGCTGATCCTTGTGATGCCCCAGTAGTTACAGCTGTCAACCTGAGTTTATTCCAACTTTCCATTATCTGTACATTAAGCAATCTTCAATCCATGCAAAATATTACCCCCAATCCCATGAGCCATAAAATTGTGTAATAACCTCTAGTGTGGCACCTTACTAAATACTTTTTTAAAAATCCAAATACAATGTTTCCATTGGTTCCTCTTTATACCCGACTAGTTACAACTTCAAAAGCTGCAACAGATTTATCAAAGATGATTTTTCTTTCATAAATACATGTTAACTCTGCCTAATCATTTGGTGAATCTCTCAGTGCTCTGTTGCCACCTCCCTAAAATAGATTCTAGCATTTCTTGACTGTTCATGTCAGGTGAACTAAGATATAGTTCCCTCTTTTCTCTCTTTCTCCTTTCTTGAATAGATGGGTATGTTTGTTACTTTTCAATCCATGACAATGGCTCCAAAACCAAGGGAATTCTGGATGGTCAAAATCAATGCACCCACTATCGCTGAAACTACCTCTCTCAAAACGCTAGGATAGAGGCCATCAGGCTCAGAGGATTTGTTCCTCTCAATGGCACTTAATATTCAATTGTTAAGTGCCATTAATACCTCCAGTACCTTCTTTACCAAAAGAATAGCATAACCTAAACTCCTAATTTTCACTGGACCCTTAGTTTTGCACTATTTCTAGAATGTTTTGTGTGTCTTTTATCATGAAGACAGGTACAAGGTATTTGTGCAATGCTCCTGCCATTTCATTTTCCCCATGAGAATTTCCCATGTGTCTGTCTGTAAGGGACACTTTCGCTAATCCCTTTATTTGTACATACCTATGGAAATCTTTGTAATTTGCTTTTATGTTTCTTGCTAGTTTACTCTCAAATACTATTTTCTCTCTCTTTCTCAATTTCTTGGACATCCCTTTGCTGAATTCCATGATTCTTCAAATCCTCTGACTTGCTAACTTTTGGGCAAATTTATAAGTCTCGTCCTTTAATCCTATATTATTTTTAACTTCTGTTAATCACAGCTGGGCCACCATTTCCATGGTTTCTTTAAGGGAATGTACATTTGTTACAAATGATGAATTAATTATTTAAATGTTTACCATTGCTTATGTACAATCATATCTTTTTTCGCAAGCTTCCTTAGTTTCCCAATCTGCCTCAGCCAACTTGTCTCTCATATTTATATAGTTTGCTTTATCAGATTTAAGATCTAGTTTTGGACTTAACTAAATCATTCTCAAATTAAATATAAGATCCTATCATATTATGATCTCTATTCTCAAAGGTTCCTGTGCCACAAGGTTATTAATTAACCCTTTCACATTGCACAATACCTAAATAAAATAGTATGTTTCCTAGTTGATTCCTTCAATTACTGGTCTAGAAAATTATCTTGTGCACATCCATGAACTCGTCCTCCACACTGTTACACCAAATTTGGTTTGCCTAGCCTATATGAAAATTAAAGCCCCCAATGATTATTGTATTACCCTTGCTACATGCAACCCTAATTTCCTGAATTATACTCTACCTGACTACAACTATTGTTAGGCAGCCTATAAACTAGCCCAATCAGTGTTTACTGCCCTTTGCTGTTCCTTAGCACCAGCCAAACTGTTTGATTGACTTCTTAATTTGTCGGCCCTGACAATATGCAACCCCATGACCCTGCCACCTGCTGAAGCAGATTTGAGTCCCATTGTCATTCCCAATGGTGGGATTTCCAAGTAAGCTGAAAAAATCAACCCAATAAAATATCTGAATGCACAAAACATTCACAACAAAATTGATGAATTAACAGCAGAAATGGAAATTAATAGGTTTGACATCTGGAGATGTAGTTGCAGAGTGACCAAGGTTGGGAAATAATATTCCAGGATACTTGTCTTTTAACAACTATTGACAAAATTGAAGAGGCAGGTCAATGATGGAGGCAAGGGGAGCTGTTAATAAAGGATGGGATAAAGGCAATAGAGAGAAAGGGGTAAGGGAGAGGCTTCAGACAATGATTTTTTTGACATCTCAATTGTTGTATGACAGTTCTCAGAATCTGAACCTATAATACTAGCAACATTCCAGGTGCCCCAGGGCTGTCACATAGGATGGGATTTTCTGGTCCGGCTCCCAACCGAAATCAAGGAACCTTTAGCTGGTTAGTCAAATTTTCTATAATATAAAAGCAAAATACTGCAGATGCTGGAAATCTAGAACAAAAACAAAAATACCTGGAAAAATTCAGCATGTCTGACAGCATCTGCGGAGAGGGATACAGTTGATGTTTCGAGTCCATATGACCCTTCATCAGAACTAAGACGTATAGAAATGAGATGAAATATGAGCTGGTAGAGGGGGGTGGGTGGGACAGGTAGAGCTCGATATGGGGCCAGTGATAGGTGGAGGCCGAGAAGTCGGCAGTCTTTGGCAGTCTCTTCTTGGTCTCTGTATCCCTCTCCACAAATGCTGTCAGATCTGCTGCGTTTTTCCAGGTATTTTTGTTTTTGTTCTAGTCAAATTTTCCAACCCACCTGTGACTATTCCCGTCAGCCAGTGGAGCCTTAAAAAACTCTGAAGTCTAATAGAAATGAAACCAGATGGATCATCCAGCATCAAGTTGGGACTGGAAACAACAATGGCACACCCAGTCCTGTCAACTCTGAAAAGTCCTCCTTACTAACATCCAGGGGTTTGTGCCAAAATGGGAGAGCTGTCCCACAGTCTAGTCAAACAACTGACATTGTCACACTCACAGGATCATACTTTACATACAATGACCCAGACACAACCATCACCATCCTTGGGTATGTCCTGTCCCACCGACATGACAGAACCACCAGAGGTCTTGACTACAGTGGTGTATGATCAGGAGGGAGTTGCCCTGGGAGTCCTCAATATCAACTCTGAGTCCCATGAAGTCTAATGGCATCAGGTCAAACATGGACAAGGAAACTGCCTACTGGTTACCATCTACAGCAATCATCCACCCATCCCTCCACCTCTCAGCTGGCACTCCTCCATGTTGAACATCAATTGGAAGAAGCTCTGAGGGTGGCAAGGGCACAGAATGTATTCTGCGTGGATAACTTCAGTGTTGTTGGATCCTGTGGATCCTTGTCGCCAGTTTGTTATGAGAGGTGATCGAGTTGGTACTATTGATAGAGTTGATCAACAGACACTTCTTTGGTGGAAACTTTAAGTTTATTTGCAAAGTTACTCAGCAGCAAATACACGTGTCCTTTCACTTCAAACCCCATCTCCACACTACTAACTACAGGGGTAGCCTGTGCCACTCTCCTATTGGGTAATAAAGATCATGTGATCTTCCTTAACAAGCATTATTACACACTAAATAAAACCATAATTACCACATTCCTCCCCCTTTACTCAGATATGCATTTTTTTATATTTACAAGTACAATTTCCTCAAGGCAGCAAAACATTTGTAATGGAAAGTAATTATCAAGTTGTCATTCTAGGGGTTTCCTTATGCGTATAGAATGTCTCAGCTTTACAACTTCAGATAGTTTGTCAGAAACCTCCTTTTCTGGAGTCACTTGAACATCAGGTGCTCTGGTGGGCACTTGCAGTTCTGTATCCTCAACTCTTACAGGGACATCATGCATGTCTGTACTGGTTTGAGTTCTCTCAACAGGAAACGCTGACCCGGTTGTGAACACTGGTGGAATCAATTCTTGATGATTTGTTGCTCTCTTCCTTAGATGATCGACATGTCTCCATATGATTCAGCCTTCTACCTCCACATAGATAGAGATCCAGTCACTGCATGTATTTCATCCTGTAACCACTTTGGTCCTTCTCCAAAGTTCTTCACGTATCCCGTCCCTCCCACAATAAAATTCCTCTCACGACTATGCCAGTTGTGTCTAGTTTTCTGACTTTCCTAACTCCTTTCCACCTTCCCCTCTAAATTTGGCATTATTAAGTTCAATCTCATCCTGAAATGGCATTTCAACAATAGTTCCACAGGTGTGACACCTGTTGTTGTGGGAGGAGTAGTCCCATAATGAAAAAGAAAGCATGCTAGCTTGGTTGCTAAGGGATCATCAGTTAGCTTCTTCATGCTTGCCTTCAATGTTTGAACCACCCTTTCAGCCAGTCCATTTGAGGTAGGGTGATATGGTGAAGTTTTTACAAGTGATACCATTGAGGCTGATAAACCATTGAAACTCAGCACTTGTCGATGCCATGCCATTATCAGAGCCGATTACTTCTGGTAGTCTGTTAGTAGCAAAACTTTGACATAGCTTCTCAATTGTAGCAGATGTTAGTGACTTCATCTCATATATGTCCATCCATTTTTAGTGGACATCAACAGTGAGCAGAAACATTGTTCCCATGAAAGGTCCCACATAGTCAATGTATAACTGCACCGATCATCTCCCTGGCCACTCTCAAGGGTGTAATGGAGCTGTTGAAGGCAACTTTTACAATTGCTGACATTGCACACAATCCTTTACTAAACTCTCTATTTTGCCATCCATTCCAGGCCACCATAGATAGCTGCGTGCTATGGTCTTCATTCGGGAAATTCCTGGATGACACTGTGTAGTTCAATTAAAAGTGGTTCCCTTCCCTTTGGGGGAACTCATGCTGCCCACAATAAGATGCTATCTTGACTGGTTATTTCATGTCTTCTGTTGAAGTATGGTTTCATTTCGTCAGATACGGGCTTTTGTGACCAACCATAAAGCACTCGTTCTTGTACTTGAAATAGGACTTGTCCAGTCTCTAATTTGTTGACCACATACCGGCGAGGAATCTAAGAAATTTAAGAGTAAAGCAAGTCCCTGTGGAACTGGGGCATCCGCATCATTTTCTTGTAAAGGCAAACGACTAAGGACATTGGCGTTTGTGATTTGATTTCCAGGCCTATGTACGATTGTGTATTCTTATGCTGCCAGAATTAAAGCCCATCGCTGTATTCTTGCTGATGCTATGGTGGTATAGCCTTGTCCTCACTGAACAATCCTAGCAATGGTTTGTGGTCTGAAACAATTGTAAAATGATGGCTGTGTATATACTGGTGAAATTTCTTGACACCAAAGATGATTGACAGGTCTTTCTCTATCTGCGAGTATCCCTTTTCCACTCGGTTGAGCGTTTTTGATACATAGTCTATAGGCCGTTCCATGCCATTGTCCACCCGATGGGAGAGCACTGCTCCCACTACAAAGTGAGATGCGTCACATGTCAGGACCAATTATTTCACCTGGTCATAATGCACTAATAGATTGGATGAGTGCAACAATTTTTTCACCTTTATGAAAGCTTCTTTCTGGGGTGCCTTCCAGAACCAAGTTGGTTATTTTTGAGTAGAGGATGCAGCGGGGCCAGCTGTATAGACAAATTGGGTAAGAGCCACCCATTATAGTTAATCATTCCTAAGAATGATTTGAGCTCTGAGGCGTTCTTTGGCACAGGTGTCTCTCTTATGGCTTTTACTTTCTCCTCAAGCAGGTGGAGGTCCTGAGAATCTACCCAGTGACCCAAACAGATTACCTCCCTCGCTTGGAACGTGCATTTTTCTTTTTTTAAAAGTACTCTAGCTTGCAAGAAACATTTTAAGACTTCTTCTAAGTTTGCCAAATGCTCTGTCTTAGTGAATCCTGTCACCAATACATTGTCTAAATTGATTACAACCTGGGACAATCCCTGCAGCAAGCTTTCCTTTGTTCTCTGAACAATGGAAGAGACAACAAAAGACAATCGTGTATATTGGTACAACCCTTTGTGGTCATTAATTGTGACAAATTACCGGGAGGCATTATCCAACTCTAGTTGTTGCTAAGTGTGACTCATGTCAAACTTTGTGTACATTGTCCCTCCAGCCAGCTTGGCATACAGGACTTCAATTTTTGGAATGGGGTGCCTGTCTAGCCTCGCTACTTTATTAACCATCAGTTTGTAGCCTCCACAAATTCAGAAGCATTGGTCGGGTTAAGGACAGGGACTATAGGTGCTGACCATTCTGAGAACTGAGCAGGTTGTAAAATGTTCAGTTTCTCTAGTCTGTTCAGTTCAGTGTCATGTTTTTTCTCGCAGGGCATATGGCACCAGTCTTGCCTTCATAAAGCGAGGAGTTGCTTCTGGATCTACGTGAATCTTGGCCTGCAGGCCCTGGATTTTCCCCTGTTCATACCTTCTAAGTAGCTCTGGTAATCCAGTTGCTCTCAACTGGAAAATTTCAGCCCATTCTATCTTAATCTCCTTTAGCCAGTTTCACCCCAGGAGGCTTGGCCCCTCTCCTGCTACCACCATCAAGGGTAGCTTTGCTGATTGGCTTTCATAATGGACAGTTACTGTACTTATGCCTTTGACCTGGATGTCTTCACCCGTGTATGTTTTTCATTGGGAAGCTGTTTCTTCTAAATTTAACTGATGTTCCCCATTATTTAGATATCTGAAGGTATGTTCCCCAATTACTGTACTGGAAGCTGCTGTGTCCACTTCCATTCTAGCAGGTCTGCCATTTACTTTCACTGTTACAAATATTGGTTCTGTCTTTCCAACCTTCACATTAAATAATAAATAAATATCTGAATTTGGTGCTTCGGACTCTTCTACCTTCTACCTAGATCTCACTGGGTTTTTTCTTTTGTTTAAAAGACTGCTTGAATCTTTCTTGGCACTGTCTCATTGTATGTACATTTCTGTGATAATAACAACATTCAATCTTTTTAAACTGCCAGTCATTATAAGACTGCTTGTTTCCATCTCTATTAACATTATTAATTGCTTTTGCTGCTAACTCATTTTGTCTCATTTTCCGGCTAGCTTCTCAGCAGAGTCTTGCATTTTTGCACCCTTTTTGACTGGTGGTTCCTGCCCAGTGTGGAGGATGGAGCCATTTTGCTCACCCTACATGGCTTTGGATCTCTTACTGTGTTTTCCATGGCCAATGCTGTCTCTAGCACCTTCTTAAAATCCAAATTCACTTTGGACAATAGTCTCTTCTGAATCATGTCCTCATTCACACCACACAGTAAACGATCTCTGAGCATAAAAACAAAAAACTGCGGATGCTGGAAATCCAAAACAAAAACAGAATTACCTGGAAAAACTCAGCAGGTCTGGCAGCATCGGTGGAGAAGAAAAGAGTTGACGTTTCGAGTCCTCATGACCCTTCAACATCTCTGAGCATGTCGTTTAGAGTTATACCAAACTGACAATGTTCAGTTAACTGCTTCAAGCATGCCACATAGCATGCAACTGTCTCCCCCAGGGCACTATTTCTCAAGTTAAACTTGAACCTTTGCATCGTTACTGAGGGGTTTGGCTGGTAATGACCCTTCACGAGGTCCACCAATTCATCAAAGTTTTTCAAATCTGGGGCACCGGGCACCTTCAAACTATGAATCAAGTCATAAGCTTTATTCCCACATGTGCTTAAGAGGATCACTTGCCTCTTGTCTTCCCCCATAATCTCATTCGCTTGGAAAAAGAACGCAAGGCACATTGAATGTAATGAGACCAATTATCCGTGGCTGGATTGAATGGATCAATTCTTCCAAATTGCAGCATTCTGAGAGGTAATCACCTCACGTTGATTCGAACGGAACTTCCATTTACAATTACTGGATGAGATAAGATGCCGATTTCTTTTCAACTTGATTTCTTCTGTTTAATGTTATTTTATCTTCGTCACCAATTTGTTGGATCCTGCGGACCCTCATTGCCAGTTTGTTGTGAGAGGTGGTCAAGTTGGTACGATTGATAGAGTTGATCAGCAGACACTTCTTAGGTAGAAATTTTATGTTTATTTGCAAAGTTACTCAGCAGCAACTGCACATGCCCTTTCATCTCAAACCCATCTCCGCACTACTAACCACAGAGGTAGCCTGTTCGACTTTCCTATTGGGTACTAAAGATCATATGATCTTCCTTAACCAGCATTATTCTTAGAGGTATATTACACACTAAATAAAACCATAATTACCACAAGTGCCCATCACCAAAAGTGGCTCGGTTGCACTACTACAGACCAAGCTGGCTGGGCCCTAAAGGACATAACTGCTAGATGGGGTCTGCAGCAGGTGGTGAAGAAACCAACAAGAGGGGAAGACATATTTGACCTCATCCTCACCAATCTGCTTGTCAGATATGCATCTGCCTATGACAGTATTGGACAGAGTGACCACCACAAAGTCCTTGTGGAGATGAAATCCAATCTTCACATAGAGGATACATTCCATTGTGTTGTGTGGCACTACCACTGTGCTACATAGGATAGATTTGAATCAGATCTATCAACTGGGCATCCTTGAGGAACTGTGGGCCACTGTCAGCAGCAGAAAGGTATGCAATCACAATCTAACCTCATGGCCTAGCATATCTCCCACTCTACCATTACCATCAAGCCGGGGTGTTTCAATCCTGATTCAATGAAGAGTGCAGGAGGGCATGCCAGGAACAACACTAGGCATGCCTAAAAATGAGATGTCAACCTGGTGAAGCTACAACTCAGCACTGTAAATCTCATGGGGTTTTCCCTTTTGCTTGAAAGTCTGCCTGATTCTTTCCTTGCACTGTCTCATCATGTGTCCATTTTGATGACCAAATTCCGATGTTTATTTATTATTTAATTTGAAGGCATAGAAAACAGAATTGATTTATGTAACAGTAAAAGTGAATCGCAGACTTATTTGTATGGAAGTGAACACAGGAGCTTCCACTACAGTAATTGCAGAGCATACCTTCCGATATCTGCAGAATGGAGGCCATCAATTAAATTTAGAAGGAACTGATGCCAAATTAAGAATATACATGGGAGAAGATATCCTAGTCAGAGGCTTAAGTAGAGTTACTGTCCATTACAGAAGCCAATCAGCACAGCTACCTGTGTTGGTATTGAGAGGCAGAGGACCAAGTCTACTAGGTCGAAACAGGCTGAGGGAAATCAACCTTGATTTGTCACAGAGATTCCAAAAGGAAGCTGAAAATGTCCCTGTTTTGGAAAAGGAGTGTGTAAAGACTCAACAACCTAAAGAAACACAGGGTGTTTCAAGTAAAAGCACAGTAGAAGAGCAGAAAGAACAAGGAGAGACCATCCTGAGAGACAGAGTCCGAGTCAAGGTGAACAACCTCCGGAAAAATAGTGAAAACCTGATGAAAGACCTTCACAGACTATCAGTTTCCCTCCTGTATGTACCTCTGGAAAAGTATGAAGGGGAAAAGAAAGAGTTCTACACCGCTCTGAGTAAAATGAGGGATGAGTTGGCAGAAAAGACATAACGATGCTTAATTTTCCAGGAGGCAGTACACCAATGCAAAACAGAGAGGGAAGAGATGAAGAAGTAGCTGCATGAAGCTAAAGAGGCTTCAGGGACAAAAGTTGCAGAATTTTCCACAAAGCAGACAAATGATGAAATTCTGGGAAACTCAATCACTAATTTCACTCAAGAAGAGTTTGCACCTAAGAGTAGTTTGGCCGATATGGGAGTCAAAAAGAAGGCTGAAAATAAAAGTTATCTGGTGTAGATGGGAATGTAGAAATCAAAATACAAGAAGATCAGCTATGATTCCCTTTACACCTACCTCCCCAGTTGCTGCCTTCTTCCATTGTGCTCCTTCCCTCCCTCCCAGCATCACACCCCCAACACCTTTGTTCCACCACCCCCCAAGGTCACTCCCCCCCATCTGCCCTCCCAACCTCAGCCCCCCGGTACACCTTCCTCTCCCAGTCAAAGCTAGGATTTTCTTTTGTAATAACTGAGGGTGTAGCCTCTCCTGCTGTCTATCAGGAGTCATATGATGTTCTGGGAGGCTCTGAACAATGAGCCCTAAGCACAGGTAATCCCAGGGGTGGAGCTTCCTGATTAGAGTCCTGCTCAAGAATGTAGCACCTGAAAAGCTCTCTGTAATAAAGTTTATCTGTTTCTTGTTGAAACCTATTTGCTCCATCGAGTCATTACATTTGGCGATGAGGGTAAAATAGCTCCAATGCTGCACCTCACCTTGTTAATATGAGTTCGTCAAATCTTAAGGTAAGTAAACGACTACTCACCTGTCATGCAACTCTTGGGCAAAATCGATCCTTACGATGTGACTATGGCAGACTGGAGCCAGAATGTAGGGAACATTAGTTTTTATTTTGTAGCAAATGAAAGTACCACAGAGGAAAAGCGAAAAGCAATTCTTTTGAGTGCATGTGGCATAAGACATACAATTTAATTCCCAACCTTACAGCCCTGAGTGCGCCCAATTTAAGTCCTTAATGAATCAGCGGACCTCGAGAAAATGCATTTCCAGCTGAAGCTATTGGTAGTAATGCAGAAGTTTAAATTTAATTCCAGAGTTAGGGCCCTGGAAGAGTCCATTGCAACCTATGTATTGAACCTTAAGCAGTTGACAGAACACTGAGATTTTGGGGACACATTAAATGAGAAGCTGTGGGACCGAATAGTTTATGGAGCTCATGACAACGTCATTCAGCACCGTTTACTCACTGAGGTCGACACCAACGTTAAGCGCACCCTAGAAATCTCCCTCGCCATGGAAAGTGTGGTGAGAGACTCGCAGGCTTTGCAGCACATACAACATGGCGCTGTTCTTCGTGTGAGGTGAGAACCTACTGCCGAGCGTGGCGCGAAAACCAGACCTACAGTATCGAAGCGAGATGCAATATTCACTGCTAGAAACATGAAGAGGCCGAGTAGAAACGCATCAGCAGCGACTTCAAGATTAAATTGTTTTAGATGTGGACGTGACCACAGACCAAACACCTGTAAATTCAAGGAGGCAGAATGCCATTACTGCCATAAGAAAGGTCACGTAATAAGGCAATGCAGAGCAAAGTCGAAACAGCCCATAAAGCAGCAAACCAACATGATTGAATTAAAAAATACAGCAGAACCTGAAGCTGTTGAAACCGACGTTTATTCCCTGTATAGCGTAATCTCTGTAAAAACCGAACCTATCACTGTCACAATCCAAGTTAATGAGAAGCCACTAACAATGGAGGTGGATACAGCCGCCTCAACCACAGTGATGGGACAGCATATTTTCAAATGCCTAAATTAAGGTAGACAGCCAATAAACCTGATGCTGACAACCGCTAAATTAAAGACATACACTGGAGAATCAATTCAGGTAAAGGGCATCACCACAGTACCAATGTCCCATAGGCAACAGACAACCGAGCTGCCTGTGATAATAGTGACAGGAGAAGGGCCCAGTCTTTTAGGCTGAGACTGGCTACAGAAGATCAGGTTTCACTGGTCTGAGGTACTTCACCTGAAAATAGGAAGTGTTCCTGAACTGCTAAGGAAATATTGACATGGTATTCCAGGATGAATTAGGGAAGATAAAGGGGTGCAGGCCAAGCTATATGTGGATCCTCAGGCGACACCATGTTTCTTTAAGGCCAGACCTGTGCCATACGCATTGAAGGAGAAGGTGGATGCAGAACTGTGCCGGTTAGAAATGCGGGCATCATCCAACCTGTCCAATTCTTGGAATGGGCAGGACCCATAGTCCCAGTGGTTAAGCCTGACCAAACCATATGCATTTGTGCGTACTATAAATTGAGCCATGCTTACCAACAATTAAAACTGGATAGCACGTCACGAGAATAAGTGACCATTAACCACATAGGGGTCTTTATCAGTACACTCGTCTACCCTTTTAAGTATCATCTGCAAGCACTATCTTCCAGAGAACAATGCAGTCTTTTGCAAGGGTTTCCCCGAGTGGTAGTATACCTAGATGATGTTCTGATCACAGGGTCAACTGAAACCAAACACTTGGCCAGCCTGGAGGAGTTTCTAAGAAGGTTCATGGAAGCCGGTGCACGGTTAAAGAAGGAAAAATGCACATTTCAAGTGCCAGAAGTTACTTACCTGGGTCAGAGGGAGGATGCCATGGGTTTGCATCCAGTAGAAGAGAAAGGTCGGGCAATAAAGGATGCATCATCACCATCCAATGTAACCGAACTCAAGTCCTTCCTGGGTATGATCAACTGCTGTAGCTGCTTCTTGCCTAACTTATCAACTGTGTTGACACCATTACATTTGTTAAAAAAATTATCACAATTGGTTGTGGAATTCACAACAGGAAGAATTCTTTGTGAAAGTGAAGAAACTGTTGCATTTGCTGTGCTTATTTGTACACTATGACCCATCAAAGGAGTTGGTATTAACATGCAATGCTTTTCCTTATGGTTTAGCAGCTGTGTCACCAGATAGAATGGAAGATGGATCAAAAAGGCCCATTGGCTTTGCTTCAAGAACTCTCTCCATAGCCAAGAAGAGTTATTCCCAGCCATAAAAGGAAAGTTTATCGGTGGTATTCAGAGTGAAGAAATTCCATCAGTACCCGCATGGACGACATGTCACCATTGTGTCGGACCATTAACCATTAATGGGTTTGTTCAGTGAGGATAAGGGCATTCTGCCAATAGCCTCAGCAAGAATTTAATGTTGGGCTTTGATATATTCTGCATATTAGTATAATTTTATGTGCCACCCTGGCTTATACATTGCAAATGCGGATGCACTCAGTTGTCTCCCAATACCAGATAGCATTGTACATGCTCCTGTGCCACAAGAGGTTATGCTATTACTGAATTTCTTGGATTCTTCATCTTTGTGTGCAAAGCAAATTAGAAACTGGACAAACAGAGATCCAATATTGTTGAAAGTCAGAGGCTTTGTTTTGCAAAGATGGGAAAATTTGCCTGTATCTGAAGATTTGAGACAATACAATGCCAGAAACACAGAATTAAGTTGTCAAGGTGGAATCTTGTTGTGGGGATCAAGAGTTGTCGTCCCATCACTGGATAGAGAGCCACTCTTGACAGCTTCACAATGCACATCCAGGCATATCAAAAATGAAAATGCTTGCCTGAAGTTATGTCTGGTGGCTATGCATTGATGGAGACATTGAAAGCATGGTCAAGTACTGTCTCCATTGTTAGCAACAACAGAAGTTGCTGGTTTCGGCTCCCCTGCATCTGTGGGAGTGGCCTATTCAACCCTGGGTTAAATAACATATTGATTATGTAGGACAATTCTTAGGTACCATGTTTTTGTTGATTGTAGATGCACATTCTAAATGGATGGATGCATACAATGTCAAATCACCAATATTGAGCGCAATTATTGAGAAGCTGTGTCATTGTTTTAGCATAAATGGCTCACCGGAAATCGTCCTTTCTGATAATGGTACAGCCTTTACCAGTGCAGAATTTCAGAAATTCATGAATCTGAATGGAATCAGACATATTAAAACAGCCCCTTACCATCCCCCATTGAATGGTTTAGCTGAGAGAGCTATATAAACTTTCAAGTCTGGCATGGAAAGGTTATCAGAAAGTACTCAAAAATCTTAACTTTCCTGCTTCCTTCTCAGTTATCATACAACACGACATTTGACTACGGGTTCAACACCATCTGAATTATTGATGAAACACTGCCTACGTAAAAGGTTAAGTCTGATGCTTCCAAATTTAGACGGGAAGGTAGAGAGGAATCAGAGTAATCAAAAATTGAACCACGATATTCACAGCAGAGCTTGCACATTCAATGTAGGTGGCATGGTATTCATGCAAAATTTCAGAAGTGAACCTTGTTGGGCCTCTGGAACTATTGTCTCAGAGATTTGTCCATCATTTTTACAAGTACATGTGGAAGTTAGAATCGTTCGTAAGCACATATAGATCATATTTTTTGTGCTAGAGAGACATTCCAAAAACTTACTATTCCACTTGTGATTAACATTGAACCATAAATTCCTGAGGTAATAGATCAACCCAGAATAGACATGCCCGATGTCTCTGTAGAGTTGCCAAACCAGAACTGCCAATTTCTAATGATGTGTCTCGTGCTGCAGTTCTAGATCCTGTCAATTCTGTTGAAGAATCTCAAGAGCTATGCCGCTCTAGCTGTATAAAGAGAGCACCTCAGACACTCAATCTTTAATAACCTGAGATGTATATATGTATATGTTGCTGAATATTCCAATATTTCCCTGTAAATAGAAACTGTAAAAAAACAAAAGGGGGAGGAAATGTCATAACTACCGACGTGGACTGTAAGTTTGACGTGGGAGGATGGTTCCAGTGAGCAGGCAAGATGATGAGATGCAAATGTGTTGAAATTAGGCTCCTGACATTAGACAGCAGGAAAGGTGGACCACCATTGATGTGTGGAGCAGACGATTGCAAACTGGCTTCACTTCGGTGTAAAACTGATTTTTGGCCTTCTTGCCATGTTGTCTGCTTATGCCCACCAATGGGAGCAGAAAATTCTGGCCATAATATTGATTAGGGGGTTAAATATTGGCCAGGACAACATGAATAACTTTGCTGTTTTTCATAAAACAGTAGGATCTCTTACTTTTATCTGATAGGGCAGGTGGGTCCTTGGTTTATCATCTCATCCAAAAAGGCCATACCTTCAACAGTGCAGCACTCCCTCAGTACTGCACTAAAATGTCAGTGTGGATTTTTGTGCTCAACTGTCTGCAGTGGGACTTGAACCTTCAAAATAGGTTCAAAGTAGACTTATAGGTGAGGGTTATAACAACTAAGGCACAGTTGATCCTTGCAGGTTTACAGAAACTGTGTTAAGGCTTTTCAATGCACGAGTCAGCCAGACCCAACTGAGAACACTGTGTTTAGTTTTGATCATTATGCAACAAGAGAAAGAAATTCGAAGGGTATAGCAAGGAACAATGGACTGCCTTCAAGTATAAAGCTGTGAAGAATGATTGGAGAAACTCTTTTTCAAAGAAGAAATTCTCAGGATGTGGGCAATGTTGTCCATTCCTATTCTGAAGACATTGAGAATAAACCAGATGGCATGTGACTGGAGTGGCAGCAGAACTAAGGTAAAAAGAGCCAACTTGGCAGAAAACATCTTTTTCTTTGAATGTGTGTGGTTCAGGAGGAGCAGAACGGCTCCCTTCAAGGAATTCTTGGACCTCCCCATTCACTGGCTACACCCAATCTCTGACCTTGAAGGAACCCCCAGCACCACCTCCTCCAGTCACCAGTGATGATTGGCCTAGAGACTCCCCAGCTCTTACTTCCTAGGACCATTCCCATGATGGTGAACCTGGTCAGATGTTGGGTGGGGTTCTGAAAGGTTTAATTAAAATAAGGCCCTATCATTGAGATTGACAGGGCTACCATGTCCCTGGCATCTCTGGGAGTGCCTTTGCTGCAGGAGTCGAGCACACGGTTCTCTCCACCCCACAAAATTGAGGCCCATGTGTCAGGTGTCTTTGTAGGTGATCGAGGGTGATAAGATCAATACCTGAAATATAACTTGGAGCATAAGTCAAGTGTCTGAACAAGGCAAAATAACTAATGCTGAAATGTTGGCCTTCTAACAATTGGCCCAGATTAACTTTCTTTGGTACATGTTGATCTTTTCCCATTGTGTAGCCTCCTTCCATTGGAAAACGTGAGCAGTGAGGACATAGCAAAACATACACTTCCAAACTAAGATGCAAATTTGCAATTGGCACTAAGTGCTTAGCAAAATTGATGACGAGAAATTTGTCCCAAATTATTTGGTACAATTAATTTGCTGATTGTTGTAATGGTGACAACCTCTTTACCCTAATACTCAAAACATTATCACCCATGTATTCCATAACAAATACTGAATAGTAAGTATTCCTCAGATGTCAGCACCAATAGATATCAATTAAATAAAGCCCAGAACCTTCACATTATATATTGTTATTGCAATCTATGAATCAACATTTTACCTGACTACCATAATTCAGGCTTCTGTTTTTTTGATCAGTGTCAATTATGTTATACAAATTAAATGGTGTTAATCAAAAGTAGGATACAATTGCTGTTTTGAATGCAGTAGATTTCAAGCAAAACCTGTAAGGGAGAATACCTGAATTAAATAAAGTATAGAAACAGTGAAATTGTCTTGTCTGTTTCTATAGAATGAATATGTTGTTTTACTGCATCAGTGAAGTTCAGCACAGATAGAAAGGTGGATACAAAAGTAAAATACTGCAGATGCTGAAAATCTGAAACAAAAAGACAGAAAGTGCTGGAAATAATCAACAGGTCAGGCTGCATCTGAGAGCGAAACAGAGTTAATGTTTCAGTTAGATGACCTTTCGTCAGAACAATGGTAATCTTAATGTTAACTCTATTTCTCTGCATATATACACTCTGACCTGTGAGCACAGAATGATGCCTGGGATTGATGATGTTAAGAATGCATGCAGATCAGGTTAACCATTGAGAGTCAACCCCCACTAACTAATGGGGGAGTTACGTCAGCATTAACAGAAGAGCATTATTTTCCAAACTTGACGGATTTCAGTTCATGTTTAGTTTTACATATATATATATATATAAACAAATAATGTAATGATTTACTGGCTTGGAAACATTTTATGATAGTTTGTTGACATTTCTGGGAGCTGTTATAATTTAACTATGGAATGATGTATTTTGTGAGGTCATTCCTGTTTCATCATGTTTGCAAAATGATTGGCATTTGCTCCATTATTTTATAGTTGATTGCATACTGAGTGTATCTAATGAATCATTTAATAAAAGCCCCAGTAGTTAGTCCAATGGAGTGTGAACGGCTGATGAGAAACCATTGCATTATTGTGCACTCCGAAAAGGTAGCTAACTGATGAAGGAGTTTGCATATGTCATAAACCATGAGGATTAAGAGTTAAAGGTTAAAAATTTGTGACATGAACCTCAGAGATTAATTAACAGTTTTAATCAGGCCAGGACATTGGTCATTTAAATGGGCAGCAGCTGGTAAAAATACTGTTCAGGAATTAGATGTTTTGAAGGAATGGAGGGAGGGAAGAAGGAAGGGGAGGGAGGGAAGGAGGTGTAGAGAAATGGCTTAATGAATATGTTAATGAGACCATGATGATATTAATGATGTAATTGTGCCTTCAGTAGTCACATGACCGAGAGGCTCCAAGAGAATTGGAGCAGAGCAGTCTATCTCCTGTACACCACATACTTACTCTGAGGACTTTGTAAATACTTCTTAATACAAGATTTGAAGTTAAACCATAATAACTATCTCAAGTCTGCCAAAGGGAAGAAAAGCCTCATCAAGATTAGGTAAGCCAGGATAGAATGGTATTTGTGAAGTCTAATTAACGCTCGGCAACAACATCAAATCACATCAAAATATGGTGACAGCACTGGAGGCCACAGTCTAGCAAACTGCAGCCACAGATCAATGATCCATGAGTGACGACTGGTGGAGGAAGAAAATTGACTCCACTGCAATGAAGGTCAGACCTAACAAGTACCCAGGGATGTACAGAACAGTCAAAGCCTTTCCAACACATTGAAGGTCCACAACAAGGACAAAGATGGGATCTCTGAAGGAGACGGTATGAAAGGCACGAAACAGCTTTGTGGTTGCAAAGGAAACCTCAGAAGCACCTATTCTGTACATTTTTATATTCTATGGGAGCCATAGCTGTAGACGTTCTCGTGCGGTAAGGCACTGAGGAAACTTTGGTATCATACGAAGAGGTGATGAAGGCCTTTAAAAAAAAACTTCAGCACCAAAAGAATTTGCTTATAGAAAGGGCAAAATTTAATCAGAGAACCCAAAGCCAGGGGAGTCCATCAATTCCTTCATTAATGACCTATATTGGCAAGTACTTGTAGTGCCGACTATAGCTGACACTCTGTAGTCAATGCCATCAGCAGTGATGATGTGTTGCCTGGCTTGGTACAATTGAAAGAGAATCTGACTCTAGAAAAGGCTGAGCAGATCAACAGGCAGTGGGTGAGTTGAGACACCAATGTCGGGGTGTAATTCGAGGTGACATGAAAACTCTGGAGGGATTCATCCGGTTTGTAGCTCCAAGGTCAGGGGCTCTACCTACTGAAAAGACCATGGAAAAGCCTACCAAAACCAGAGAGGTGATGGGGTCATGATCCAGGGGGAGGCAGGAAAAAGTGTCTGAGAGTTGGTGCTCAGCCTCTGCAAAGTAGAGGTCAGTACGTCAGACAACAGCAGCACCACCCTTGTTGGCATGTTTGATAACAAAGTCAGGGTTGGACCTGAGAGAACAGAGTGCAGCAAGTTCAAATGGAGACAGGTTGGAGTGGGTGACAGGAGCAGAGAAATTAAGACGGCTGATGTCACGCCAACAGTTCTCAATAAAAAGTTCAAGTGCAGGTAAGAGGCCAGAGGGAGGTGTCCAGGTAGAGGGAGAATATGAGAATACTGGAGGTGGAGTTGAACGGGGGAGGATGCCTGCCCAAAGAAGTGAGCACAAAGACAAAGGAGGTGGAAGGAGAGTTCAGCCTCATGTCCAGCCCGAAATTCCTGCTGCTTGCTATTTCAACTCACCATACTGCTCTCATGCCCACATGTCCGTCCTTGGCCTGCTGCAATGTTCCAGTGAAGCTTAACACAAATGGGAGGAACATCAACTCGTCTTCCAATTAGGTACTTTACAGCCTTCTGGACTTAACATTGAGTTCAACAACTTCAGATCATGAATTCTCTCCTCCATCTAGACCCCTTGTTTAATCCACTTTTTCCCCAACACTACCTTCCCCCACCCCCTAACCTCCCTACAGGGCCATCTGTCACTTGTTCTTATGTTGTGCTTTCACATAGCACTGACCCTTGTTCTGCTATTACCACATTCTGTTCTCTTACCTTTATGCCACTATCAGCACCTTCTTTAGTCTTGAACACTACCAGTAACATTCCCTTTGCTTTGTGTTCATGGCATCTTTATCAATCTCTCCTGAGCTCCCACCTATCCCTGACCTTCTATCTTGCTCCACCTGCTCCACCCCCTCTTAAACAGTATAAAATCCATCACATCACTACTTCTCTTCAGCTCTGAAGAGTCATACAGACTCGAAAGGTTAACTCTGTTTCTTTCTCCAAAGATGCTGCCAGACATGCTGAGTTTTTACAGCATTTCCTGTTTTTATTACCAAAGCAAATGTTAGTTTGTCCTCTTCCCGTTCAAGAAAGTGTGATTATCTATGTCCTGAAGTGTTTCTTGTGTCTTGGTGTTCTCTCTTGAATCAGTCTTTCATTAAAAGGTTTCCCAACCTTTGTAGTTCAGTCATCATAGAGATCACAGCCCAGTTACCAGCAGTTGTGGAAGGTTGCTATCCCACTCCACCAATGCTGCTGCCTTCCAGGGAAAAGATAAGCAACCACAACTTCCCATAACATCCTCCAAGAGAGCCATGAACACTGTTGGAGATTGAAGCCCTTTATGATAGTGACTTGGAGGGTAGGGGTTGGATAGAATCTGTAACAGTGCAGGAGTTTTACATAAGTTAGAAGATGTAATGTAAGTTGTTTGCCAAAATAAGCTAACAGTTTGAGATTACACTTGGTGAGGGGGCAGATGTAGAGTAAAGGTTTAATGAATATGTTAATGAGGCCATGATGATAGTAATGATGTAGCTGTGACATTAGTGATCAGATAACCAAGATGCTCCAGGAGAGCTGTCTCCTGTATACTATGTGTTTACTTTGAAGTTAAACCATACTTACCATCTCAAATCTGTCAAAGGGAAGCAAAGCCTAATCAAGATTAGGTAAGCCAAGAAAGCATGGTATTAGTGATACCTCAGTAACACTCGGCAACATCACAAGATGTTGTAACAGGAGGAGGGGAGGGAGGAAGAGAGGGTAGGAGGACTAGCATTCATAAATAATTCTCCAATGTGCTTTAAAGCCAATGAAGTACATTTGAAGTGTAGTCACTATTGCAATGAATAAACCACAGCAGCCAATTTTCACAGTGAGGACCCACAAACACACTGATAATTACCACAAAATCTGCTATAGTAATTATAGTAGAGAGATAAATATTGGCTACTACGCTGGGAAGAACTTCCCTGTTCTTCAGAATTGTGAAAATTAATCTTATACATCCACTTTTAACAACACAGGGGATATGGGGGGTGTGCGGTGGGTAGGGGGTGGTGATGGGTTGAGGGGTGATGGCTATGGTGCCTAATATTTATGTACAGAACTGGTCTGGAGTCCCAAGAAATGGAGGCGGGCCTTCTAACCTGCCTGCCTCAGCACCTGCCTGCCTACTCCTGGAGGTGGCGACCCTGTCTCCAGCCTATCCCTGTCACGTAATCATGAAACAAGGCTGGGCAGGCACTGCTGGGCGTCAGGTGGGATCACAACGTCAGGGAAGATCCAACTTGTGATTCGCACCTCTGAGAAGAAAATCCAGTCCTATGACTTTGATCAATTTGATAGCACTGTTTGGAAAAACACAATCGCTACAGAACGCTACAGTTCCGTATGTTTTAACAGAAACCAATAGTTTTCCAATCGAGCTGCTCTCAGGTGCCAATACATGATGGTAGTTTGGTCAAGCTTTAGCAGAAAGTTAATTTTTAAGTCATTCCTGTTTTACAGTATGATTTTAAGCAGCTATGAATATCATCAGCTCTTTCAAGTTTCTCAAGCAAAGCTAAGCAATTTCATCTTCAAATAGTTAAATTTGGTTTCCTGTCGATTCGGGATAGAATTTTCACTTTGGATGCAATTATCGAAATCGGGGCAATCGAGCCCAAAACTGCATTTGTTTTGAAAAGTGCTTTATTTCCCCATAATGCTGGTCAAACTCATTACGTATTGCTGAATGCAAAATCTGCCATGAACCAGCATGGTCAGGCAACAGTTTAAAATAATATTATATATATAATTTTGTTTTTAAAAAAGCTTTCTTCATATATTTAAAAGTGGTAACTTATTGGGTAGAATTTTCCCCCTGATTGGCTGCGTGCTGCCATTTTACGTGGGCTGGCCAATTAAGGCCCACTCAGCTTGACGTGTGCACCCAGAGGTGCTGTGCGCTCCCTGTGCAGGCGGTGGGGAGGGGGACCCTGAGTCGGGAGTGTGCTCTTTCATGCATGCGTGTGAAAGACTGCAGAAGTTTTAAGTTTTAACAGTTCAATAAAGTGTTTTTAAAATTTAAAATTTTTATGACATGTCCCCTCATGTGAAACTGTCACATGAGCTGGGACATGTGCATTAATTGTAATTAAAACATTTCTGAAAATTTTAAGTCATTCATGAAACCTCATCCTGCCGGTGGATGAATAAGAAGGCCGCCTGGGCTCTTCGCCTGCCCACCAACCTTAAGGTTGGATGGGCAGCTTTCTCAATAGGCTTAATTAGTTCATTAATGGCCTTAACAGGCCATGTTCGGTGGGTGCGCAGCCGAGTCAGCTGCGCGGCCGCCGAGCAGAAAATCTAATTGGCACGCGGTGGCGACGGGAAACATGCCCGACATCACCCCATGTCATGTTACGACTTGGCAAGCAAGCCCCAAACCCGCTCACTGAGCCAAAGATTCAGCCCAATGAAATTGATTGAAACAGCTGAATCACAATGCTAATCTACTACCTCTGTAAATTTTAAATAACTGAAATTCAGTCTTGAAAAATAGCTCAAACTACTTTCAAGTGCAATTGGGGTACATTATTCAGTCCCTTAATTAAAACAAAAATCACATTTGAAAGCTTTTAAAACATACCTTTCAGTACCTAGTGCCCAAAAGAACCAGCTTAATTTTTAAAACCTCCCTGAAATGAGCACCATCAGTGGAAACTACCAATAATGTATCCTGGGGCCATGGCCAGTTTTGAATTGGCAGGTTCTGCATCTAGCAAAATATGCCATGAACCAGTGTATTTATGTTTTTATGAAAAGATTCCCCCTTAAGCTCTAAAATAGTTCAGAAGAGAATGACCTGAAATTTCTTTCAAATTACTCTCACTTCATCAGTATAACTTCATGCACCAATAATAAAATCTATAGCTTTATATTTACAGCCTATGGGGAGAATTTTCGCCATGTCGGGTGGGCCGGTTGGAAACAGGTGCGGGCGGATGCAGAGCTGAACACCACCCACGATTGGCTCCATGTCACCATTGTACATGATGCACAGCCCGTAGCACTGAGTGCTATCTTTGCGGGCGGGGGAAGAGGAAGAGCTGGAGCCTGCGCTCTTTCGTGCATGCATGCAAAAGAGTGCAGAAATCTCCCTGAGGCACTGAGCCGCCTCAGGGAGATTAAGAACATATTGAGAATTTTTAATAAAGATAGTTAAAAATTGTTTACACACGTCCCCTCTTGTGACAGTGTCACATGAGCTGGGACATGTTTATGAATTGTGCAAAATGTATTTATTACTTTAATAATATCTTCAGGAAACCTCATCCCACCTGTGGATGAGGTTTCTTGAAAAATGCGAAGGCCGCTTGGTCTCTTTGTCTGCCCATCAGCCTTAAGGTTGGACGGGCAGCGTTGATAATTATGTTAATTGGTTTTTATATGGCCTTAACAGGCCTTTGACAGTTCAGTGCGTGTGCAGCCGCCTCTGGAGCGCGCCCGCCGAATGAAAGATCTGTATGACGCGCAGTGATGTCGGGCTTGCATCCCGATGTCACCGCGCATCATTTTATGCATCGGTGTGCCGGGCCGCCCCAGCTCACTGGGGTGAAAATTCTTCCCTGTGTTTTTTTTTAAACTTACCTATCTTTCCAACCAAGCTTTTGGTCACTGCTCTTCATCTGGCCATGCCATCTGTTTGCCTATTTCCATCTGTGACATACCTGCAATGTTTTATTAACAATAAAAAGAAGGCGGTATTATAGAAGCATGTGATCAGTCATGCCCAGGCATTTTTATTCAAACTAACCCTGTAATCATGGGTAAGTAGGGGCAGAATCCTATGCTCTCACTGGAGGCGTGCTTGGAGGAGGGAAGGGCATGTGCTGAGACAGAACCCCACCAACCTCTCGTCTCTGCCCAAATTAAGTTCAGGGTGGCAAGGCTCTGGGTTGAACTTCACGCCCCATCACCAAGTGAGGCCCTTCAGTGGAATTAATGACCAGTGTAGGGTCTCATCCCACTGCGCTTGTATTAAACCAGCTGCAGGCCGGCCTGTCACCATGCTGCATGCACAACAGACAAGCCTGTGCGGGCTGCTTGTCACCTCTGTGGGGAGGGGTGTTTCTTGATCAAAGGCATTCAGTACCTGATCAAGGGGCTGGATACAGGGAAAGGAAGGCCCTCAGAGAGCCACGCCCCTGCTTATGTTGCTCACCCACCTGCACTCCTCTCCCTGTGACCTTCACCTTGCAAACCCCAAACCCCACATACCTTACCCGTGGCCTGAGTCACTTGGCAATCCTGGGACTCCAGTGCCTATCTTAGTGGAAGCAGCCACAGGCCCACCCCACCCAGTGGTTCACCTGAGCATAAGAGCTGTTGGCCTTTGATTGGCTGGGAGCTCTCAGTAGACGAGACTCCTGTCCCAGGGTAAGGCCCACTGCTGCCCTCACCACTGCCTGACTGAAATGTGGTTCAGTGGACCTTCTGAAAAAGAAGCAGCGCAGATCTCTTGCCAGCCCTTCAGCTGGCAGGCGAGACCCCAATGGCTCAACAAGATTCCATCAAAGGTCTCTGCAATATCACATATTTGCATATTAGTAGTTGATATGAAGCATCTTAACACCTCTTTACAATTATTTGCATCAGTGAATTAAAACCTGGAAAGTTTATTTTTAGAATACAGCACTTAATACTTTTACAACAAGATCCTGTTTTTCTAATAACATCAGTGACTGATTGGGAACTAACTAATGAGTGAAAATTATTAAGATTAAGGCCAAAATATTTACTGGGGCTTTGGAGAGAGAGGTGGGGGTGCGGAAATGGGGGGGGTGGGGGGTGATTTTCGGATAGGAAACCCGCAAGTGTCAGCTTCCCATGCATCCTACCAAATTTAACAGAAAGATGCCTTTTCATTTTTTTTTTCCCCAAGTTTCCCAGCCAAAAACCAGGCAGATTGACCAACTAGAAAGCAGAGAGCAGACGCCAGCATTGCAGCAGGATGTCGAACATTTTTGGAGGGGTAGGATTCTGTCACTGTGAGGAGGTTAAATTGGACATTGCTGGGGTGAAGTTGAAAATAACAATGTGACGATCGGGGTGAAACAAACATTGTGGGTGAGGTTAGATATCATGGGGGCTTGAACAGACATGGAGGGAGGATGAACTTGGTCAATGTGGTGGTGGGGTTGAATCAGACACCTCGGGAGGTCAGCTGATTGTAGGAAGCCCAACCATTTTGAACTAAGAGTGTTGGGCCTGGAGGGAATGCTTCTGCTCCTCCTGACCCATAAGCAATGAATTAAATGCACTTATCCCATGGATCTGGCCCCCATGGACCCTGCCCTTAGGACATCCTTTTACTTGCTAGAATTCCTGAGGTCCAAGAATCTCAGTCTCCATGCATTAAAAACTAAAATTGAGTTAAAATGGAAGTGTATAGCCTCCTGAAACATTTAAGAGACTGATCAACCTTCTGAGGTCACATTGACCACCTGCCTCCCAACCAGATCCCATTAAACTGAGTAGATTTGGATTAGCTTTATGAATGCAAAAATATTTACCTAAAAATACCCAATCTACCCAGAATTGGGGGTTAAAATTTCACCTCTTAATATTCATGTACAGCGACTACAAATGATTCATGTATAAATTATAAAGTACATATATTATTTAATTTGAGGGAAAATGATCTTACTCTGCTCCAAGCTGGCAATTGTTAAATCCCTATTTTTTATTCATAAATAATTAGTCTTTTAATTTTCTGATTTTCCTCATTGGGAATCATTGTTATTCACCTTGATGTGGGACATTCGTCTGAGCAGAAAATAGGTGGAAATTCCTGACTGTAGGAATTTCCTCAGTGCTGTTTTGATAGGAGCCTAAGAGCAGGAATAGGTTTCGACTGCGCTTCTGGTGAAATTACAGAGCAACTCAGAAAATTATCAGCCAATGTCTCCTCTGCATTGACAAGGTTGTGGAATCTCTTATTTGAAGCAGGAGGAAGCTTGATTTTATCATTTACGTTTTGTAGGAATGCTACTCTCCCAGTTAGCTTTTCCCTTTTTGAACTGTGGCTAAAGACAGAGTTAACAATCATTCTCACAGATGCTCAAGGCTGCCAAGTAATAAACAATGCAGGTAAATTATTTTAAACGGTCAAAGAATAATTATTGTCAACTGACTGGCCTGAGTATTAAATTCATTTATTATTTTTCCACCACTGGAGAACTTTTATGCCAATTGTTTTCATTTTTTGCAGTGCTAAATATGCCTCAATGGATTTCCTTTGAGAAATGGAGGTTATTTTTAAAAATATTCTTGGGGAATATTGTGTTATTCTGTACAGGAGTCTGGGTTTCTGTCTGTGTATGTGTAAATGATTTAATTAAGCTGGGCAAAGATTACTTGAAGACAGTTTGGGGGTTTAAAAACATGAAAGGATAAAGGTGTTAGGTTTGAGGTACCAAGTGAATAGGTTGGATCTAATGTTTGCATTTTTAGATATGTTGCGAGTTCATTTCAATATCAAAGAGAAGTCAGAGGCGGCAAGAATCATGTTTGCATCTTGCAGGAGTTCCATAGGTAAATAGGGCAGGGTATATTACATTTTATTGACATGAAAACAGAGGAAAAAATAGAAACATGAAAGATTTTCAGCGGGATTTTCCACACACACCCACCACTGCAATCTTCTGGTCCTGCTGGAAGGCAATGGACATCTGGCTGGGGCACCACCTCGTCCACGGCAGGTCCCATCCGCAACCGGGCCGGAAAATCCTGGCCTTTATGTTTGGAAGGATTTGAGTTTCAAAGAACTATAAGAACAATGGAACATGAAATGAAAGGGGGTAAAAGGTATTTTAGAGTTGCTGAGTTGAGCTGTTAGCTGTTGATTATGTGAGGAAAATCTCCAAAGAACAACTCTAGGATGGGCAGTATGAAGCAACCAGCCAGTCAGTCCAGAGAATTCTTGGGCTTCAACAAGCAGTCTTGTTCTGAAATCTTGGATTTCTGCAGCAGAGTGGAAGAGAGTTAGCCTTTATTAAAGCTACAGCAGTTTGCCCTTGGGTAATATTACTGGATTTTTATAGTTAACAATCTATAAGGGAGTATTGCTTGGAAAGTGTTTCCTTGTGGGTCTGACCAAGTAAAGAGTTTTTTGGGGGAATGTTTTGTAAGATTAATTTTTAACTCTGCAACTGTAATCTTGTGTGCTCAAGTTTTCTCTAGCTCTTGGTAGTAAAACTGTTGCTTTTAATTTTTAAATTCCCCCAATGTGTTACTGGATTTCTTGCTACTGAGATCAGTGTGTTTTCTTCTTGTTTTCAGAATACAATAAAAGGGTATGGCCCTGGAGCCACAGTTCCCTCTGGGATTTGGTTTGCCACAGCAATTAACATCAATGGTCATAACATTCCCAATAAGAATATTCTGATTTGAGGTGCTGGAGGGGATGAAATCTGACAGGGTGTGATGAACACGAGAGGTGTTCTGTGCTCAGCTGCTACTAGTAGATGCTGACATCTGTAGACAGAGGTGACTAAACCTCATTTGGCAGATGATTAGTGACTGTAGAAGCTCCAATTCTCAAGGTAGGTTTTGGCAGCAGACATGATGACAAAGATACATGTGAAGATCTGATGAATTATCCTGTTGAATGGCAATTCAGAAGTACCCCAATTAAAGCATGTCAAGTTTTTCATAGTATGCAACATCAGGTAGCAAAGATTCATGTCCTACCTGCTATTTATTACTTATTTCAACATCACAGAAATATTATACATTAAAAAAACAAAATCATTATGCATTTTCAAAGGAGTTCTGCAGTTTTTTGCCCACCATTGTAATGCTCACCTTTAATTTTCCCTAGTTTCTCTAAACTTCATTTGGATGTAACATTCCCCTTACACAACCAGTGTGGTCCTTATGCTTCATAAAGTGTTCGCTAGAATTTTCTCATTGGCGTGCTGGGGCGAGCCCCGCATGCTGACACGTAAAATGAAGCGTGGTGACCCCCGACATCACCGCACACCATCGCGATATTTCGGTAGGCAGGCGCGATGTTCTCCGATGCACATGCCATTAATTGATCACCCAGTTAAGGCCCTTGATGCAGCAATTGACTGTAATTTTTGGGGGCTTATGTGATCTTCAGGATGTCACACCAGTGCAATGAGCAGGCGGGTAGGCCACATTTGTATAAACCTCATCCATGGATGGGATAAGAGGGGTCAGTGTGGTCGCAATAGTATCTGTTAGATATTTAATTGTGAAAGTTACTGCTGCTTGTCTGAGTGAGCACGAATAGCTCAAAACTCATACCAGCTGCTTGGATAGGAGTAATAGCCTTCAGGTCAGGATTCTAGAGTAAAGATCATTTTTGGGGCCTGCTGGTTTCAGGAAGCCTTCCCTTATCCTGGGAATGGGAGTTGTGCTATCCACTGGAGGCACCTCCTCTGGGGAGGAAGGGAGGGCCAGAAGGGGGAGGAGGCCAAGAGTCCACATTCAGCCTCCAGGGGCGCCACCTTTGGGAGGAGAGGCACAGGCACAAGGGCCGTAGGGCCAAAAGGAAGTCCAAGGCTGAAGGGGCCACAGAAGATGCCACAATCCTGCTGCCTGGGTAGACAAACAGCGAAGCAGCTACCTCAATATGTCTGAGGTGCAGTGCCAAAGGAGGCTCCATCTCTCAAGGGAGACAGACACCTCCATCTGTCAGATGATTGGCCCTGAGATCTGTGCCAACTGTGTGGGTGGGCACCCCATGCCAATGGCACTAAAGGTATCAGCTGCCCACAACTTCTATGCCTCCGGCTCTTTCCAGGAGTCGGTGGGTGATCTTTGTAGAGTCTCCCAGTCAGCTGCCCACAGCAAGTGACAGAAGCTCTGTTCAGGCCTGGATTGACTTTCATCCACTACCGTTGGGATGAGGCCAGCCAGACAGAGCGAGCCAGAGGCTTCATGGCCATTGCTGGCTTCCCCCGCATCCAGGGAGCAATCGACTGCACACATGTGGCCATCAAGGCGCCAGCAGGTAAACCCAGTGCCTTAGTCAACAGGAAGGGTTTCCACTCCATGAACATGCAGATAGTGTGTGACTACAGGATGCTGATTCTGCAAGTCTGTGCAAGGCACACAGGCAGCTCCCATGACACTTACATCCTCTGACACTCCCAGGTGCCAGGGCTCTTGTGCTCCAACCTGGCTGGATGGATGACTGCTGGTTGACAAGAGCAATCCCCTCAAAAGGTGGTTCATGACGCCTTTCCACCACCCAGGAACAGAGGCCGAACAGTGGTACAATAGGAGCCACACCTCCACAAGGCTGTGGTGGAGAGAACCATCAGCCATCTCAAGATGCACTTCCGGTGCCTGAACCGTTCAGGGGGAGCACTCCAGTACCCCCAAGATCGTGCGTCATTGATAGTGGTTGCATGCTGCACTCTCTACAATTCGGCGCTGGAAAGGAGCAATGCAGTGGATGAAGCAGATGTAGACACAATTGCTCCGGATACACACATTGAGTCCAGCAGTGAGTCCGAGGATCAGCACGCACAGGAGAACACTGAGGGATTAGACACTGACCCGGGCACAATCCAGAGAGGCAGCGACACCTGGGAGGCTTTAATCCAAAGAACCTTCAGCTAGCCCACCACAGATGAACCTTCAACACACGCCAGGGCTGCATACTCGATACCTAAGTGCTAATTCTGCCTGGAAAGGAACATTAAATAAGGCCCTTGTCAATAAAGCTCATTGTCAAACAACTCACACATAACATCACGTGTTCCCGGCCACCTGCAGAAGTAAAGAATCACCCTGAGCCATGTTCACATATCAAAATTTAATTTGGTTACAAAATTAACTTCAGAAACCAAAGTAAAAGGTGTTGCACATCATATCAAGTCTTAAATGAACTAATATGGGGCAATATAAAAACACCAGTGAGAAACCCATGGTGTGCCGAATGTGCCTTACCGGTGCTACTGTCCCATCACTGGCACAGGCATCTGAGACAGCCTGCTCACTGTGCTGTCCTGTTGGCCTTGATGACATTGGCGGGTGTCCTCTGGCCCATGGAGCTTTTGATGGCCTCGCTTGGTAGCGGTCAGTTCTAGAGCTCTCTTCCTCCAAGTCGCTGCAGCCTCATCAGATGCCACGGTCACTGGCAGGGGGGCAGAGGAGCTGCTGCCCTCATCCGGAGAACCCTGAGAGGAGCCCGCAGAAACAACAGGCAGCTGTTGCGCCAACGTGAGGTCGCTTCGGACCTCCCTGCTCACTGTAGATGGATGGGCACGAGCTGGGATACTTGGTGCCCAAAACATCTCCCACATGGGCACTGACCAGCTGAGGTCAATGCCGCTATGAGGGCTTACTGGTCTGAGCACAACCCCAGAAGGTCGCCACTCTCTCCATGGAGGAAGCATGGTGCTCCGCCATGAGGCTCATTGCATTGGTGATGCTCCGCGTGGACTCCTCCAGCATGGGCACCATGCCACGTATTGCCTTATGTATCTCCGCCAGATCCTCTCACAGACCCTGCTGGACTTCCAGCATTTGCTGCCTCAGGGATGACTCCAGAGGCACATCCTCAGCCACCGACCGAACACGTTCCTGGTCCCCAGCAGTCTTCCGACTGCCGACGCCCTGGGCACTCTCTGTCTCCGCCCGCACCTCAAGCAAGTGTGAAGTGCCCTCACCGCTGTGCCCCAGGACACTAGCCGATGATCTAATTCCCACCGAGGTGCTAGTATCTGCGTTGGTGCCTGCCTGGCAGAGATAGTGTAACGCTGGTGAGTCGATATGTTCTGTGCCCTCAGGTGTGAGAGGTGGCCCCTCTGCCTTCTCCTCCTCCCGGCCTGCTCCAGTGATGCTGAAAGGAAGAACAAGGACATTTGATTAGTTAAAGTGAAGACAATGTCAATGTACATGCCAGTCCCCTGGATCATTATGTGCTCCTCCTTCCATAATCAATGGTTAACGCATGTTGCAAACTTCAATCACTGAGCATTCAGCAGTGCCATGGCTGCTGGGACACACATGGTGACTCAGTGCTCGGCAAACATACCGCCTCATGGCACCCCAGCCTCACTGCCACCAGTGGACCTGGGTGCATGGCCAGATCCATGGCCTACTGTTCAAAAGGAGTCAAGATGGCCAACTGGACCTGGCCTCCACCAGTCCACATCTGCGCAGTGGAATTGTGTGCGGTCTTCTCCTGAAAAGGAGAAAATAGCATTGATTAATCCACCCTGTACGTGGATTCCCATCACATCCCTGCCAACCCAACCAGAGTGGGACTTTGCAGGGCTCCAATTCTTTGTTACCCCTCAGCTGCCGCATATTCACGCAAGGAGGCCAGGACTGATCCCACCTTGCCCACATGCTGCCTCCATCACACTTAGCACCACAAGGTGTAACCTTGCCCAGCAAGGAGGCACAAGCACATGGAACGCAAACACCAGCAGATGGATTGATGCCCCGCCACCTGGAAGCTCCCCTCCCAGCATGCCAGCACCCTGACTTTGACATGCTTCACGTTTCCAGCACTCTGCCTAGGTGCAGATCCTTGAGCTTCCCCCTGATTCTATACTCTGGGTGTCAGTGTCACACATGCTGCAGGTGCAGAACACATCTCAGCACTACTCTCTCAGGGTGAACTAGGCATGGGCGATATCTACTGGCTCACCCAGCGAGCAATACATGATATGAAGGATTCAATGCTGTAAATGTACTCAGAGTTGCTGGGGGGGAGGTTAGTGGAGTTGGGGGAGAAAGGCTGACGGCTGCATTAAGTGACTCAGCGAACATGGTGCTCACCCTTCCTGAGCGCAGGAGGTCGTTGAATCTTTCGCAGCACTGGACTCATGTGCGTCGCACCACATCATGGAAGCTCACACTCTTGGCCACCTTGTCCCATGTGACCCTCAGAATCAGGGCCTCCCGCTGCACTGCCACCTCCTCCAGGAGGGCACCTAGGCACTCATGTGAGAACCGAGGAGCACACTGCCCCGCTGCCCTACACTCTGGCCTGGCCTGTTCCGCTGACCTAGCCTCCAGACTTGCCTGCTCAACAGAAGCCTTCTGGTGAGCTTTTCTCCTGGCCATTGTGAGCAGCCTTGCAAAGGCTGCCAGGCCTTCATTTAAACAGGCCACCGGGTCACCATTGGACCCGACGGTCTGTGCACACCCGCCGCCACCCAACCACTCCCGCTACCCTCGGGAGTCGAGAAATATGCTGGGAGGGCCTTAATTGACTAAAAACAATAGTGCGAACCTGATCGTGTGTGACGAGCGGGTCTGCACCTGCCCGTGCCTGCTCTTGCTTGGCCTACCCGACAGGGGGAAAGTTCTCCCCTTGAGCACATAATCTGAGTTAATATATCAGAACAGTACTAAGGGATCCAGTGCACTGTTAGGTGACATGCAAGCCATGCAACAGATCTGCACTGACCCAATAGGAGTGCGAGTTAGGTCAAGTGAGGCTTTGTCATCACACCAATGTTCTTTTCCATCTTCCTTGCCGTAATACCCCATCTCCATGAAACCTCCGGCTGGAGCGGAGCTGCTCTACAGGGTGAATGGGAAACTACTCAACCTACAATAATTCAATTCCAGAACCAAGATCACCCCAACCTCTGCCATCGAGCTGCAGTACGCTAACAATGCTAACATATGCACAGACTCAGAAACCCAGCTCCAAACTATTGTCGATGCATTCACAGTGGCGTATGAAAGAATGTGCCCTAGGCTAAATAAATAACAGCCTGCTCCTGCTGTGCAACACTGCCCCCTGCCTATCAAGGTCCACAGCGAACCATTAGACAACATGGATCATTTCTCATACCTTGGGAGCCTCCTCTCAGCAAGGGAAAACATCATTCATGATACTCAATAGTGTCCCCAGTGTGCCAGTGCAGCCTATGGCCATCTGAGGAAAAGAATGGTTGATGATGAAACCTCAATCCCAGTACCAAGCTTGAGGCCTAACTGCTACCTGCCCTCTTGTATGCTTCAGAGACATGGGCCAGAACTTTATGCTGCAGGTTCTGAGGTGGAGGGGTGAGGCGGGGTGGGGGCGCGGGTGGTGAAATTGCATGGAAGGGATTCCCTCTGGGTTCTGGCCCACCCCGACCTGGTAATGATTTTACTCTGGGCACGCAGGGCCTCAGACAGGAAGCCCACCCTTGCCCCAATTAAGGCCCTATATAGCCACGTAAAAGCCCCTTTAGGGCCTTTTCCCACCCAGCCTCACTTTTTAGGCTGGCATGCAGGTGACAGCTCAGCCGGGGGGAAATACAAAAATAAAGTAAGTCGATCTCGGGCATGAGGGCGATGGGGGGCACCTCCAATAGGGACCCACTTCTGACTAGGGGTACCCTCCCCTTCAGGCCCAGTGACCTCTGAACCTCCCTCCCTCCCCGGCCTATCCCCCAAGACCCCGATCAACACCCTTGCAATCCCCCAGTCCTCCCCCACCCACCCCACCCTGGGATCCCTGCCACTTACCTGTCTTCCAGTTCCTGGGACTTAGTGCCAGGCAGCTCCCTGCAGTGCCTCCTCCAGCCACTGCAGCGCAGCACCTGGAGAGACTGGAGATTGATCAGCCAATCAGATTGACCGGCAGCTCTCCAAGGAGGGACTGCTTCCTGAGCAAGGAGCAGAAGTCCCTCCTTATGCCGATCAATGCTCGTTATATGGCATCAGGGCTGGTGTAGTTGGTAGTGAAGTGTTCCCCTCCAACTCTTCAGATGGCATGGACTGCCATCCTGAAAATTCAGGCCATGGACAACATACATCAGATAGCTTTAATCCCTGGAAAAATATCACCAGTGATGCCTTCGTAAAATCCGCCAAATTCAATGGCAGTATAGACTCTCCAAGATCAGTGTCCTCTCTCAGGTCAACATCCCTAATATTGGGGCACTGGTTATGGTTAATCAGCTACATTGGGAGAGCCACATCATCTGCATGCCTGACACAAGATTCCAAAACAAGCTCTCTACTCTGAGTTTCATCACAGCAGTGGTTACTAGGAGGGAAGAGGAAACATTTCAGTGATGTCCTCAAAGCCTTCTGGAAAAATGGAACATCCCCACCGATTTGTGGGAATCTCTTGCCCAAAGCTGCTCAAACTGGAGAAGAAACGTCTGCAAAGGTGCCAACCATTTCGAACATCTCCGACAGGCCCAGGTGGAGGCCAAGTGCAAACAGCGGATAGAGCGGACCAAAATCCGAGCATCCCACCCACCCACCTCATCCAAAACTACCTGCCCCACCTGTGACAGAGTGTGCAGATCTCACATTGGACTTTATGGTCACCTCAGGACCTACAACCCTGGAGTGGAAGAAAGTCATCCTCAGTCCCGAGGGACTGCCTAAGAAGAAGAAAAGGCTCTGCCAGAGGTGCTGTCTTTCAGATGTGATGTTAAATTGAGGCCTGGCCTGTCTCACAAGTTAATGTAAAAAAATTCCCATATGAAGAAGAGCAATGTCCTGGTCAACATTTATGGGACGGCGTAAAGGGACCTTTACGCAATGAGAGGTTAGGATCAAGCATACAATGCCTGCGAGTGTGGCGGAGGCATGTTCAATTGAAGCATTCAGAAGTGAATTCGATTGTTTTTTCCACCATCTCTTTAAGAGACAGCCTGTCTTTAAGAAAAAGATGTCTGCCTGAACCATGCAATTGACAAGTCTACTGGTGCCATCTTTTGTTTGCAAAGCTCACCAGTAGTGTTGTGAAGAGGAGACCTGTGCTGGAGGCCCAGGACTTAGGCCATGATCATGCAGATGAGGTGGGTTGATGAATTTTGTGTCTTACTCATCTCAAACTAAATGGGTGTAAGCATGCCCCAAAGTGCAGCCTCTGCACCCATAACTTAGTGATTGAATTTCATGCCCGTTATGTTTGCATTTTTAAAATGACCTCAGGATTTCCCTTGTTGTTGACAATCTTGTTGTCATTCCCATGTCTTGTTGGTGGAAAAGATTCCTAGCTTGGTTGGGGAACATTACATCGGGCTTAAGGTGAGGGGTATGTTTAAGTTGAGGGTTAGAGCAAGTTTGACCTACACATTAAGTTTGACTTTGATGTGCAATCATGATGGGTGTAGCATGAGATTGGATTTATTATAGGATGAAGCTTTAGTTCACTAATTAAGCTTGTTTATTTTAAACAAGATGGATTTGTTTAAACAAGTGTGAAGACAGAACTGTGTGTGATGGACACAGATAGCAATTTCATGAAATCAATTTAGATGCGACATTGTTAATCTTTCCAGAGCTGTTGTACTCACCCTCATTACAGGCCATGCTATTATTGTTCACTTGAGCCATAAGTTTAAAGGATGGAGTCAAAGTTATGGGGCACGAGCCAATTGATGATGGCATCAAAATTATACAAACAGTATGGAAGTGGACAACCTTTCTTTCATAAGAGCTCAGTTAATCAAGACAGATAGGAATACCAGACAAGGCTATTATAAGTGCCTGCCAATGTTGCCATTTGTTTCCAATGTCAAGGACTGGAAGTCAAAGGCTGCCAGAGCCTTGTAATGAGCCATAGCACAACAATGGTGTAAAAATAGTCTAGATTAGGGATATGCTTCTGCACAAAAAATGTTTAATTCTGCAACAGTTACCTGTTGTTGTGCCACTTGATCTGATAGAATCAGCCACGATAGTGGCTGTTAAGGTACAGCTCGTAAGCCATGAGTTTCTGAAACCTTACTTCGCCATTTACTTATCATCGGCAACCCATCATCATTCTTAACTCAATCCCAATTAAGATCCATATAAGTTTGGATCAGTCCCTCATAGTGAGTTTGCCAAAAATTCTCCTCAATCCCATTCCCAACTGTTCCTTGCTGTTGATTTTTTGAAATGAGAAAGCAACCCAGATCTTACTGATTATAATTTTTTAAATGTTACATTTTTTAACAGAAAAGATAAACTTCCAATGAAATTTTCAAACACTTACCTAAAAGAATTATAATGATTTGAATTATTTGCCTCAACATGTCACCCACATTCTAATTTTAAATGTAAAATGATCTACCAGGGTTAGTTAACAAGGTTGGATAACAAGAATAATTAGAAAAATACTACAAATATTGGAAATCTCCCACAAAAACAAAGAAGTGTTCAGTAAGCCAGACAGCATCTGTGCAGAAATATGTCAACCTTTTAAGTATGGACCCTTCCTCAGAATGCGAAGGTTTGAGAAAGTGTCCAAACAAAGTTTGTCAATATTTGTCGTCTATACAAGTGTTGTCTGATCTGTTCAGTTTTTCCTGCATTGTTTGTTTTTGTATCAAGAGTAATTATTTGTTCTCAAAGTGTGGTGTTTCAGCCGGAGTAAGTGAAAGTGAAAGTGGCAAATAGTCAAAAGTGATTCTAGCGAACAATAAATTAATTTAAATGACCACTAATAGCAAATTTTGGAGAAGAGCAGAGGCAGCTGTACACTCTGACTCCAGTGCTGAGTGCAAGTACATTGAATATCAAAGCTGAGAGAGTATGAATGGTTGCTTTTATATTTTGGTGCAAATTGAAACCTCAATTCTTCCTGTTATTCATTTTTTAAAAATATGAATCAATCATTCAAAATGTGGAATGAATTCAAAGAAAACTGGTACAATACGTTTCTTTTCTGTTACCGATTAAAATTTTGACAAGCAGAAAATACCTAGTTACCACTTCTTGTTGAATTCTCCCTGTAGTAGTTAACAGCTGCTTATCACTGGATAAGTGCATCATACTCATCAGTTCTTCATCATTAAATAGCAACATGTACACAAACCTTAAGCAGCTTTTAACAAATGTAGACCTGAAACTGAATAACAGCCTCCTGCATCTCAAAATGCACATAGATATCCTGTGGAAATTTCAATGCATTCATCTCAACAGGATTTTGATGTTTGTAAATTGCTTTTAGATTCCACTCATTGTTTCTCACATCATCCACACCTCTAAAGGAGGTCACTACCTTATCCTCACTTCATTTTAGCAATTAATTTCCATACTTTTCTCCAAGAACACTTTTGTCCTTGTTTAGATTGAATTCTCCCACAATAATTAGCAGTAGGCTAATTATACTGTCTTTGTAAAATTATTTAGAAGTACAAATGCATATGTCACTGCAAAAAATATGATTTACACAGGGCGTTCAATAACATGAGGGCTTTTTTAGGCATGAACACTGTTGTTACAGAGCTTCAAGTATCAGAAACATGTGTTATAAATAGGCGTGCACTTAATTCTCAGTATATAATTTTCCATCCAGTACTAAAGGCAAAAAAAAATAACTATTAGCTACAATCTATCTGTACAAAGCAAAGTTTTGTCTCAGACATACTGGAGGCAGATTTCACTGAATACTTTAAATGCTAATGAGGTAAAGCGGTGCCTAAAAGGCAAGTTTAAGACAAAGCACCAGTTTAGCCTATGTTTAGCACAAGATGCCAACTTGTTGAAGGAATTGAAGCCAGCACCAGGAATGCCCACTTGAAGGCTTGTTAAACAGCTGTTTGTCATTGAAAGTGTCTGCTTTTGAGGCTGCTCCGTAGTTTGGTGGCTGGTGCTTCAATTAATAGCTTCTCCAAGTAGTGACCAACTGCTTGTGAGTAAACATGCTGGCCCAGATCTTCCAGTCTCCGGGAAGTTGGATACCAGACATACTACCCAAGATGTGAGTCAAGACCCTGTGGAAGTCCCGACATGCTGACCTCTGAGGGAATTACCCAGGAAGCTTGAACTTCCAATGGGCAATTCCCCTGCTGAAGACCCTCAGTAAAAGTCCCTGACTCTCTAAGTTAGAGTTGGAGACTTCGGACAGTGGATAGTTACCCAGGAAATTTTAGACAGAAAAATCCTATTCAACTACAGAATTGAATCCCTAGTCACTCATGCTGAACCCCCGTCTGTCCCCTAAACCCTTGACTCCATCACCACTCCCCACCTCTGGACCAATTCCCTGACCCAACTCGATTACCTCTCATTACCAAGCTAACCCCTGACTATTCGACTGCCCCTCCCAATCTGACCTGCATCAACCCCAGCCAGAGCTGACTACCCCCTACCTCTGAACTTGCCACTTGCTTCTGGGGGAGTGAGGGAGGTAACATTAAATTCTGATCAACTCTCCGTTTAGTGATAAAAGCAAAATACCGCGGATGTTGAAAATCTGAAACAGAAACAAAAAATGCTGGAAAAACTCAGCAGGTCTAACAGCATCTGTGGGGGGGGGGCAAAACAGAGTTAACGTTTTGAGTCTGTATGACTCTTCTTCAGAGATAAAGAGAACTAAAACCGTGATGAAATTTATACCATTTAAGGGGGGGTGGAGCAGGTGAAGTTGGATCAAAGGCCAGCAATAGGTGGAGGCAAAGGAGAGATTGACAAAAATGTCATGAACAGAAGGACAAAGGGGATGATAATGATAGTGGTGCTGGCTAAAGTTGCTGCTGATAGTGGCATTAAGGTAAGAAAGCAGAATGTGATAATGGCAGGACAAGGTATGTACTCTGAAGAAAACAACATGAACAAGTGATGGCTGGCCCTTGTGGGAGTGGGGGTAGGGGACGGTGGTGGGAAAAAGATCAAAAATAGGAGAAAATCTGCGGATAAACAATGAATAAGTGAATAAAAATGAAAGTAACTAAAAATAAACGTAGATAAAAAATAAAAATGAAAAAATAAGAATGAATATTGAAAAAAAGAGTAAAAAAAGGGGTAAGGATAGAGGAGACCGTTCATTGTCTGAAGTTGTTGAACTCAATGTTAAGTCCTGAAGACTGTAAAGTACCTAATTGGGAGATGAGGTGCTGTTCCTCCAGTTTGAGTTGGGCTTCACTTGAACATTGCAGCAGGCCAAGAGCATACATGTGGGCATGAAAGCAGGATGGGGTGTAGAAATGGAAAGTAACAAGAAGGTCTGAGTCATGCTTGTGGACAGACCGAAGGTATTCCGCAAAGTGGTCACCCAGTCAGTGTTTGGTCTCTCCAATTTAGAGGAGACTGCATTGGAAGCAGAGAATGCAGTAGACCAAATTGAAAGAGGTATAAGTGAAGCATTGCTTCACCTGAAAGAAGTGTTTGGACCCTTGGACAGCGAGGAGGGTGAGAGGTAAACGGGCAGTTGTTGCACCTTCTGCAATTGCATGGGAAGGTGTCTTGGGAGGGGGAGGATGTGTTGGGAGTGCTGCAGGAGAGGACCAGGGTGTCCCAGAGAGAAAGGTCCCTATGGAATGCTGACAGAGGGATGAGGGGAAGATGTATTTGGTGGTGGCATCATGCTGGATTTGGCGGAAATGGTCGAGGATGATCCTTCGAATGTGGAGGCTGGTGGGATGAAACGTGAGGACAAGGAGGACAAGTTCAGAGAGATTGGTCAAAGTACCTCAGAGGCTAATTTTGTGATGTCTGAGACTTTGGGAGAGATGTAGGAGGATGTAAGTATGATAGAAATAAAGACTTGGGGGAGATAAAGACTAAAGGGTTAACATCAGAAGCATACATGATACTGATGTAATAATGATGTCAGATCACATGTCTGAGAAGTAAGAGAGACCAAGAAGGAGGAACTCCAACTTCAGGTGGAGGTCCAAATGTGTACATACATAGTGTAAAAAAAGAGTAACAGTTTTACGGAACTATAAACTCGAGCAGCACACTTTGGGAGAATAGAGAATCCCCAACACCTCTGTCTAGACCTCAACAACACAACAAAACACTCATGTTTGGAAGTACTGACCTTCCTACAGGCCAAGGAACCTAAGCCCGTACGGTCACACCCTGTTAAGTGGGTAATGCCTCCTGCAAGCTCGGCACCTCTGCCGCTCCCCTCTCTGCTTCTGTTCCCCTTTGTGCTGCCCTGCTATCCAGATCTCTCCATTGTAGACTGTTGCATGGCCACTGGTCATCTTGATTGTCATCTGAGGTCCAAACTAAGGCAATCTTTGTGGCACACAACCTGATCTTGTGTCTCAACATCTCCAAGATGCTGAAATTAGTCTCTATCTATAAGCACTCTTCACAAACCTTTGAACACTAATTGTTAATTGCGGTTATCTGGCAGACTTTGAGCCCGATGAATTGCTGTTCTTTTCTCTCTTTGGTTTTGATGGCAAATCTCAGGAAGTGCAGGAACCCTGGGCAAGTGGATAAATTCAAATGCTGGTTGAAATATTGGTAGAATTCAATGATTGACATATTTAAATCATTAACACACCTCTCTGGTGGGGTCATGCAGCTGAACCTGGAAGCCACAATTTCCAGACACAATCATATTTTAGCTGAATTTAACCCCCTCCCACATGTACCTAAACCCATTCAAACATCAATGTTAAAATTCCTTCCATGGAATCAGGAAAGAATAACCTATATTAACTTATGCTCCCTTCTTTACTCCCTTCTTTAAATATCAGTGTGACTCAGTTAGTACTATTGTCAAATCTGAATTAAAAGGTCATGTGTTCAAGCATCCATGCTCCAGGATTCAAGGATGTAATCTAAGATGACACTCCAGTGCAGATGTAGGAAATGTGACATTGCGAGAGTTGCTGTCCTTTGAATGAAATGTGAAACTGGCACCATCCAGGTAAATATCATAAGTATTGATGAAAAAAAGAGACATGCTATCGAAGCTTTTCGTCTTGCACTTATCAGGACAGCTCACAAGAAATATCAATAGGGGAACAACAATTTATATTGCATGAAAAGAAAATGCTGATTGGTTTGCTCTGATTGGCAGAGGCATGGCCATGGAGAATGCAGCAAGTAACAGTTAACTGTCATACTTCTGTTCAAATTCAAACCAGACAGGTCAACTCTGATTGGTCAAGGCATTACCATGGGGAATGAATCAGGGAATGGCTGTGCCCCAAGCTTTTATTTAGTTGGAAAAAGCACAATGCATGGACATGCTCCTTCTGCTTAGCATGCTAGAATCCACATATATTCACACACAGGTCCCTGTCCTTTGCAGACAGAGGGAGCACATCATTAGATTGTGCCTTTTTCAACTAAGCAAAAGCTTTGGGGGCAGACATTCCCTGGTTCATTCTTCATGGTAATGCCTTGACCAATCAGAATCAACCTACCTGGTTTGAATGTTCCCTGCTGCATTCTCCATGGCAACATCTCTTCCAATCAGAGTCCACTTGCCAACCAATCAGCATTCTCTTTTCATTCAGTGTAAATTGTTATTCCCCTTACTGTTGGTATTTCTTGTGAGCTGTCCTGATGAGTGCAAAATAAAAAGCTCTGTTAGCATATCTCATTTTTCAGCAATATTCAAGTTCTGAACAACAAAACAGCTATTAATATCATAGGTCTTAAGGTATTATTTGAAAAGCAACGAGTTCTCCGTGTGTTCTGCCACTATGGCTCCTAACCCGTTCCTGTTTTGGCATTCTTGCAAATTTGAATGGAAACCCTCGTTATGTTTGAAACCAATGTTACAAAGAGCTAGCAGCTATCATTATGTTAACATATCTCCATAATATAAATGCATTGCTGGAGCAAACCAGTTGTTTAAATTATATGGGTCAGATATTAAGGAATGCCTCCAAATTGTACATATAAACTAAGATGAAATACTGATACTTACTGAGATAAGGGAATATCCATAAATGTTCATTACGTTGATGAGTGTTCCTTCCCAAACATCCAGTCATTTGTTCAGTTAGTGTTTGTGGGATTTTGTTATGCACAAAATAAATGATACATTCATGTAACACAGTCACTGAATTCAAAGTAATTCATTGCACATAGAGGGGTTGGAGATATTTTGCAAATGAGTGACCTGTGCAGTTTTTTTTTCATCTTATTCTATTCTAGAATATCTCAATCCACATGTTTCCTGAAGAATTGATCTTGTATGAGTAACAAGGGAGAACCACACCTGGCACTCCATGACAGAACATGTCAATATGCCATGCCACATTATTTTTCAATTTAATTATAGGTTGTACCATTCCCTGTCTCTTCAGAACACACAGTCAGAATACCCACTAACCTGCTGTCAGGTGAACAAAAAGTGTTATCCTGCTGTCGAATCAAGTCAAATTATGTAAGACAAGCGGAAACCCTATCCTATAACTGAAGACAAGGACTCTAAAGTTCAGGTTGTCCATCCCCTTTCAAGCTAGTCTGCATGTTTTGTAAGTTTTCATCAACTGTAAACACAGCAGACACACTTAGGACCATATCTTTTTCATTTTTTTTTTCTCGTGACTGCTTTTTGTAAAGGCTGATGGTGATGTAAGTATCAGTTTGAAAGACAAGAACGTTGAAGTGGACTTAATAAGAGAAGGTTAGAGCTTTTTTAGTGTTTTGTTTAATTTCTCTCCCCTTCTCCACCCACCACCCCCACCCCGCCCCATCATGTTAAATGATAGCACTTAACTATCTGTGACAAGTTTATCTACAAATACAGCAACTTCACACCATCCAATGAATTTGAATGAAAGGGAGAGCAAGATGCCGTTTTCACAAGATTAATAGTGGGGCAGTGCAGCTTGGACAGCAACATTGGATATTAGCATTTAAACTTATGTCTGTGCTGTGACTGAAACCGCAGTACCATTTGAGCATAAATAATGGCAAGCACCAAAAGCCTCATCATTATTTTGAAAGCAAAATTGGGCTCTTTATGTCCAGGAGTTCTTCATGCTGAAACTGAGTGCTTGCAAGGTAATGAATCTGATATCCCAGCACCAACATCCTTCACATTGATAAGCACAGAAATTGATTTAAAAAAAAGTTGTTGTAATGTAGGATTCAAGGCACATTCTAGGTGCAGTTCTCTATGCAAGTAACTTTTTTTTGTCAGCTGCAAGTTCACCACCATGTTTAAAAGTTCTTAGGATGCAAAGAAATTCATGAAGAATTATGTTGTGTTTTAGGACTCCTTGTTAAATGTTAACATATGTAATCTTATAGATCTCATCTTATTTACAGTGAACTGCTGCCTACCAATTCTTGGAGAGACAGTTGTCTCTCAAACTATCTAATGTTAACTTCTATATATATATGGCTCCCCTGTTTCCGAGATTATGCTTGAAGGTCGATTGAGGCCCTCTGAACAAAATGATTTCAATGCCTGAGGTTGAACCATCTAGCAGTAAGTACGTTAAGAGACCTGTATTACTCCCAAATGGGGCAATCATTCCCCCTTGTTTTAGTTATCTCATCCTCCTCCTCTCTTTACACAACTGTTGTAGTATGTGCCTGCATGCCACACACATAACTTTCTAAAGGTTTAGGTTCATTTTTAGCTTAATTGTCATAACAATGGCTCAAAAACACTTTGTTATTGCCAAAATTATGCTGGCTGAGAAGTTCCATAGTATAGGAGAGAGCATTGTTGGCATATGATACATTATTTCTCATGGTTGTGTAAAGGCCAGCTTTATATTAAAAAAAAGGAAACTATGTTTATTTTTGTTGATTCTTCCAGTCAGAAACATGTTTTTAAACTATGTGATAATTATATGTTGCCTGGTACAGTGAGCTTTTGATAAATTCAATACTGCTTGCTACATGTTGAATAAAGTGGTGTCCTTAACAGTTGTATCCCCCAGCGTCACTGAGTCAATATTCTGAACCTCCTGAATATTCTGAAATCAAACGGCATGGACTTCAGCAGTTCGAGAAGAAGACCTCCCACCATCTTCTCATGAGGGATAAAAAAAATAATTTCTGGCGCTGCCCACATCCCTTAAAGAATAAAAAAAAACTTTGTAAAGTCAATTCCACCCAAATCAGAGTTTCCAGAAATGGAAAGTAAATATTAAACTGTAAATTCTAAGTATTTCAGCCACATTTAGGAGCCTAACCTTGGCCAGTTTGGGGCATTTCTTTTTGTATTTTTAATTGTTAATACCTTATTCTTGTTTTCTTTATAAAGCTATTTCAGAAGACGTTAATTTAATTAAAATTGGGTGCTCTGAGTTAAGGGGCCATTCATACTGCAACACTAACAGTAATGTAAAGCCATTTTGTTTCACACTGACATCTTTTGAATGTGATGTTAAATGCTTCTTCAAGGTGAATGTAAAAGATCACATAACACTGGAGGAAAAATGAGGCTGTTCTGCCTGCATCCTGGCCAAAATGTATCTTGCAAACAATGCCACTAATACCAATTATCTGATTGTTTTTTTATGGGTACTTGCTCTGCGCAATGGTTCAAATGGTGTGTTTCCTGACATTAGAGAAGTGACTATACCTCAAACGCACTTAATTGACCTGGGGTACTTTTGGTTGAGGTTGTGAAGGATACTATGTAAATATAAGCTCTTTGTTCTTTAGAAAAGCCTGAATTCAAAGTCAGGACCCAAACTAACATCAAAAAAGGTGAACACAGTGAGGCTCTGCTCGCAAACTTGGCTCGTTAGTGCCTAAACTTTTGGCACTATGAGTATTGCTTGACTCCAAAATGTGTTTGCAATATGTGCACACACTTCTGGTGCAAGTCTCATCTGCTGACATATTGACATGCGCAGCAAGTGTTCACTGCTCTATCTCATTTCATATGGTAACATGACATTTATTGTTTATGAGAATAAAGGAAACAAAACTATTTAATCACACACTATCATAAACTATCATATAAAGGTTGACCATCCATGCCTTCCTGATGAATCTACATCCTCTTTCTCATGCATTTACAAATGCTGTGATGTGGTGCAACTCGGACATCAGCAGCTGAGGTGGATGCAAGTAGATGATCGCAATGTGCCAACAGCTGAGTTGGCCTTGGTGGCCTTCTTTTGGTTTCCCAAAACTAGCGGGCCCTGGAGTGCTCAGGGGTTCCTGCACAAGTGCAGGTGAATCCTCTTTGGCCACAACTACCGAAGGTGCTAGGGTCACTGGCAGAGGGGCTGAGGAGTGATTGCTCAAGCTCAGAGCAGCCTGAGATGCCCCCCCAGGAGCGGCAGGCTGGCATGCCTCCTCCCTCTCAGTACATGATGCCATCTCCCTGCCCACTGGAGAAGGGGCAACTGCAGAAAAGTCCAGGCACCTTAGCTCCCCCACCCCCCTCCCCTCCCCACAAACAACCTGGTCACCTCTGCATACAGTCCCTGGCCACAGCATGGCCAGAGCAATGGTATGCAGGTGCAAGAACAAATCCAGGAGCCACTGACTGGTCCGCTGAATCAGGCACTGCAAGACAAATGCCAGCCTCCCCATGGAGTAAGCTATGTGCTTGCAAATCTGAGGTGGGTGGATTCCTCTGTGTTTTGCACATGGTTTCTCATGGCTGCTGGAAGCTCTGCCAGATGTCTCTCTCCATCTCCAGAAGATTTCATGTGGCTGTGGCCCATCATAATGTAGTATAAAGCATTAGTATTGAACATGTAAATAAAGAATCTACATCACCAGCGACATAAGATCACATGATAACAGAGCATGGGGAGGGATAGTTCTATATGGAGCTCCGGGTACAGACTACCTTGTAAATAGTTAGCATAATGTTCAATAAAAGATAGAGTTTACTAACAGTATCACCTCCAGCCTTATGTGTAAGGCCAGGACCACGAGTACCACATGCCGGACCAAAACCAACAATAACAGAACCGGCTCAGCACGGGCCAACAGTCTTCCGACTGTCAAAGCCTTCAGCAGCAATTACAACCTCTCTGTGAAGTGCTCGTGAGAGTGTGACCCCGATTCTGGACGTGATCGCATACCCTACCGAGGTGACTGTATCTGCAGTGGTGCAAGGTGCAGGGGAAAGATGTGATGGTGCATTCTCTGAGGTTTTGATGTCATCCTCCTCAGAGGTTGACTGCAGGGTCATGGACAATTGAACAGGCCGTTCTCCAAAATGTACATTCCTGCATTGGAGAGCATAAACAATTAAGTTTACATCACACATTCCCACTTCCCATCCCTCCTGCACCTTCTGAAGGTTGTAATTCAGAAGAGATTGTGGGATGAGGAGAAATTGAGATGTGAGAAGGATTAGGATACCATCAACCTCTATGATTTCAGTCCCGTTTGCCGTGGCCTCAACAATAGCTAGTACCGTGATGGTGAGCACCATCTCCTCCATGAGTTAAGAACATGCTGCTGCGCCTCCTGTTTGCTCCATTTATGCAACATTTTGTTCTGCAAAAAAAAAGGAAAGTGTGTCAATGAATGTGAGGTAAATTTTTTGGATGATATGGCTGTCATGGTGGAATAGTTGGCAGTTTGTGCACACTATGAGATGTGAGGGTCAGCTGAAGCAATGAACGTTAGGTATGAGTCGCAATTGATAAGAGATTGGAGGGTAGTGGTGTAGCGGGTGGGAGAAAACATCTGAAGATACATTCACTGACCTTGACTACAACTTGAATTTTTTTGGGCCACTGCTTAGTGGTTGCATGATCTTTGCAAAGTTTGCCTGGAGTCTCCTGGGTGAATGGATCACTTCTCTCCTCCTTTCCACATCATACTCACTGAACAGAATGGAGTATAGAGCAGTGAACAAGTCCTTTCCTCAGTTAATCATGAAGTCAGAAAATCATATAATTGTGTGCCATTAAATATGTTGCAATTGTAACAAACAAAGCCCACATTAAGCAAATTAAATTGGAATATATTTTACCACAATTACATTTCCATATATTATACAGAACAATCTTTTCCATATGCTGTCCTAGATCCACATAAAGGGTAATGATGATTCCTAGACATCCTTTGTCAAATAAGAACTTTAAAATATTTTATGTAGAAGATGTTACATTCATTTCCATTTTGCAATCAAATTGTCAATTTGACAGTTTGTTTGCACTCACCAACATTTAGATATAATGCTCAAAAGCATACAAAGTCCTTTCCAGTATTATCTGTTGATCTGTTTTCCAAAGACTGCTTATTACCATGAATAACTGTTATTATACATCTTCTTTGTAACCACCCATATTACTTTACTTTTTATCTTTTGACATATTCTACATCTGAGAGCAAGTTTGGGACTATAGCCACTCACAGTCTGAATGAGTTTTCTGTGTCAGGTAAAGTATTCACACAAAAGCGAAGATGCAAGAGTTGTATGAAATTAACATCCTTGGCTACAATTGATCTGCAGCACATCAACTTTGAACTGCAAATGAGTAACGTTCTTTAAGGCATCCGTGATTTAACTAACATGAATTGAGATCCATTTTAGGCAAAAATCCCAAAGGGAGTTTTAAATCAGTATGAAATACAAAACTCATAGAAATTAATGTCTATACATGAGACACCTGCTATTATTTCCGCTAGTATTTGCCATGATGGTCTCTAAATTTCCAGAGAATATTAAATGGCAAGGGAATAAGTTTCCTTTCTAACTGCTGTGTTTTGACTAGCCCATTGTGTGAAGATTATATTATTTTTAGCCTTAAGCTCTAAAAGACAAAACCCTTTAAGGTGACTAATCTGATCAAACATGCCCATTTCAAATAATGTTTCATTAACAGTGCACCTATCCAGGCTGAAATTCCTAAGAGAGCGTTTTGAAGTCTTTGTCAACTAAAATCCTTTTTTAAAAAAAAGAATCAGATGAAATAGGTAGGTCTACGAGCTAAGAATTCATTTCAGTTGCACCTATTTAAGATTAAGATGTCCCTCGAGACACTGATATCCAATCATTCTGATATTGACTTTTAATGTCTGGATCTTCAGGGAATGAAAGCCTGAAAATGCAGCCATCAGGCCTGTTAGAGTGCTGGGAGATCTGGTTTCATCACAAGTCAGCAAAAATTGATTCGAAAATGAGCCTCCTGCCCTTGAGGTGATATTTCATTTTCCGCATCTGAAACATAATGATAGGATGTGGATAATGACACTGGACAAATAAATAGGTGGCCAGTTTTTAAAAAATCCATTTCTGCCCGTTCTTTTCTCATGGTTATTCGCACCCCTCTGCCCACAACCCTTGCCCTCAGCCCTTCACCCCACCTTGAAACCAACCCTACCATCTCTTCAACCTGCTCTCTTTGTTCTTTTCTACCTCAGATTGCTCTTTGTTTGCTTAATCCTGAGGATGAATTCACTATCTCACCAAAATGATCATTATTCATGTCAAAATATGTGCAATTACAAGACTTATTGGATAGTGATCAAGAATGGGAACTCTTTGGAGGCCAAATTTACCCCTCCAACTCGGGGATGCTGAGACCTTTCTACCCTGGGCAAGCTTATTTAACACAACATGGACTGGACACAAAAATTAGGGCATTCCAAGTTTATGTGGCTCAAAATAGCCACTGCCTTAACATGATGATGCATCATGAGAATTACTGAGGATTAATTTATATTTAAAGGTTATACTGTTAATTATTGATACTTTATTTTCTTGGAACAATTATTGATATTGACATAACACTTTGCATCAAACAATTTGACCCAGAATTTCGCCGAATTGCGCCAACTCAGGAGCCCTTTAAAAATAGCATGCAGAACTCAATTCTGGCATTCTTGGCCTCAATCCTATTTCCGAAATTTTTGCAAGCACCGGATAAGGGTGTGGGTTTCCAGACGCACACAGCACTCCTGCCCTTGCTGGCTCCAATGGGGGGTGTTGGGGGTGGGCAGTTCAACTCCCCACCCCCACCCCCCTCAGTTTTTGTGGAGTTAGGGTCCTCCTATAAATATGCATGGTTCATTTCCTCTCAGAGGAGGCATGAACCATGGAGGAACACCAGTCCCAAGTGGGGAGCTAAAAAAGAACAGCCACCTGCTCCTGGAATTCTTTGACCGACAGGCCATTTGCTTTGAAGTACCAAAAAACTGTTCTTTCAGTTTCAATGGTAAGATGTTGTCTTATGAGTTGGATGTGTTTTCACTGCAGTGATTGATCATGGGGCTGTACGTTGCAAAAGTAAGTTGACCATTACGTTGATCAGCATTGTGTAAATCCTGCAATGCATTAAAGTGCTATTATATATTTAAAACTGAATAAAACAGTGCCTGTGAACCCTAGTGTCATGATCTGAAGAGATTTAAATGTCCACAATGCTTTAGATTTGAAAAGAAAAACTGATCTGCAGCTTTAATTCATAGAAAAAAAGCAACGTGGTCCTGGGCTGCTTTGGTTGACAGGCCATCTGGTGTAGCTTAAAATAGCCATTGTTTTTATTTCAATAGGCTTCATTGTTGCAGTTACAAGGCTTTGTTTTGACAGATGAACCCATTATGAATGCTTGGTTAAATTTCAAAAACTGGAGAACCACTTAACTCATTGACAGTTTTATGAGGTTGTTAAAGGTCTTTGGTATAGTTACTGAATATTATTTTACAACTGAATGACCAGTTGAGGGGATTAAGATTTTTTCTTTGGTCCAAGAGTTTTTTTTTTCAGTATGAGTGGTTGTGTTTTTGAGTAACAGTTCTCTTAGATTGTTCAAGGTGTATTTTTTTCATATCCATTTCAAAGGATTTCCATTGCTATTATATGGCTCCTGAGGACTGTACACAGTGGATAGCGGGTGAATGGTTATGGAGGTTACATGGGAGCATGGGGAATATGAGGGGGCATGGGGGTATGAGGAGACATGGATGGGGAATGGTGGTATGAAGTAGCATGGTGGGAACATGCAGGTGTGAAGGGATATGGAGGGGGCATGAGGGGGTCATATGGAGTGGATTGGGGGGCGGGGTAAGGGGAAATAAGCGGTGAGGGGTGAAGGGCCTGAAATTCATCATTACAACTGAGTTGACATTCCAGTAGATAGATGCAGGCATTATTACCTGGCAGCCTGACCATCCACCATCTCTGTTGCTGCCTTGGGCCTGTCTCCAAAGGTGGCAAGTCAAACTCCAAACTGCCTCCACCTCCCCAGAACAAAAAAACATGGTGGACAGGGGCCTTTTAAAAGGAGGCAGGTCTGCCAAGTTATGACGTTTCCTGGCTTGAGCTTCCCATCTCCTCCATGAAAATCCAACCCTTTAACTCAAACCGTTTTTTTTCTTATCTCTCGGTCCAGAAAATCAGCATAGTGCAACCAATATATAGAAAACATGAACAGATGAACTATTATGGTTATAAACATGATTAGTACGTTATCTAAAAAATATTCCGATTCTATACGTTATGATTGTATTTTAGTAACAATTTTTCAAGTTCCTTTTGCCGACAGTAAGCCTTCTCCCTCAAAAATATGCGCTGAGAACTTCGGCAATATGAATTCAAAAAATGTCCCCTTATTTATCACATTACTGCATTCTGCCATTGAAGTAGGATAGCGTTCATTAGGATAGTGTTCACTAACTTATGTTTTGCTCTGAGATGCATCGTTTGTAATTATTTCTGGTTCAGCTGAGAAACAGGTACAATCATAGGAACAGGCTCCAATCAGAAAATGGGAGGTAGGCAGATAGTCAGGAAAGCCCCAGAGTGCATCTCACTCAAGAAGCATTATTTTGTGTTGGAAAATGGTGAGGGTGAAGGTTCTTCTGGAGCGTGCAGCCAGAGCCAAGTTCACGGCACTGTGGGTGGCTCAGCTGCACAAGGGGGGAGGAGTGAGAGTGCAAGAGCACTAGTGGTAGGAGACTCAATAGTAAGAGGTTCAGACAGGTGCTTCTGCTGCCATAGACATGACTCCAGGATGGTGTGTTGCCTCCCTGGTGCCAGGGTCAAGGATGTCACAGAACAGCTGCAGGGCATTCTGAAGGGGGAGGGAGAATAGACAGAGGGCGTGGTTCGCATTGGTACCAACGACATAGGTAGAAAGAGGGATGAGATCTTGCCACAAGAATTTAGGGAGCTAGGTAGCAGATTAAAAAGCAGGACCTGAAAGGTTGTAACCTCTGGATTACTCCCTGTGCCACGTGCTAGTGAGTGTAGGAATATGAGGATAGAGAGGATGAATGCGTGGCTGAAGATATGATACAGGAGGGAGGGCTTTAGTTTCCTGGATCACTGGCTCTGTTTCTCGCAAAGGTGGGGCCTGTACAAGTTGGACGGGTTTCACCTGAACTGGGACTGGACCAACATCCTCCTTGAGGGAAGGTTTGATAGTGCTGCTGTGGGGGAGGTTAAACTAATTTGGCAGGGGGACGGGATACAGAGTGGAGTTACAGTAGGGGGTGATGCACAGTCAAATGAAGAAGAGAAGCTAAGTCAGCCTGGAAGGCAGAGCAAATGTAGACCTGTGAAGGCACAAGGGAATAATGCAAGGCTGGATTGCATCTATTTTAATGCAAGGAGTCTTACAAGAAGGCAGATGAATTGAGAGTGTTGATTAACACATGGGAATATAATATTGTTGCTATCACAGAGGCTAGGCTGAGGGAAAGGTAGGACTGGCAGCTCAATATTCCAGGGTATAGAATCTTCCAGTATGATGGGGGTGGGGGATATAAAAAAGGAGGTTGCATTGCACTTTTGATCAAGGAGTCAATTACTGCAGTGAGGAGGGATGGTATCTTGGAAGGTTCCTCAAATGAGGCCATATGGGAAGAACTTAAAAACAAAAAGGGGGCAATCACTTTGCTGGCTGTGCACTGTAGGGTTCCACACAGTCAGAGGAGGATAAAGGAGCATTTATGTAGGCAAATCTCAAAGAAATGTAAAAATAATAGGGTAATAATAGTAGGGGATTCCTCAAATTCCTCAATATTAACTTGGATAGTCTGAGTGTGAAAGGCTTAGAGGGCGTAGGATTCGTAATTTGCATCCAGGAGAGTGTTTTGAGCCAGCACGTAGAAAGTCCAACAAGAGAAGGGGCGGTACTGGACCTAATCTTAGGGAATGAAGCTGGGTAAGTGGTAGAAGTGTCAGTTGGGGGGCATTTCAGGGATAGTGACCATAACTCTGTGGGCAGAATTTTTAGGTCGGCGCGTGGATACGTGCCCGACACATCTGGGCGAGAAATAAAGCATGTTAATGATGGCCGAGCGTGCCGACATCAACGTGCACCCTCATGATATTTCGCTAGGCGGGCTCTTGATGAAGACGGAGGCATGCCCGCCACTAATTAACAGACCAATTGTCTCAGAGTTTACATAGCCCAAGCGATTTTCAAGCTTTCACACGGGTGAAACGGGCAGGCAGGTAGGCCATATTTTCAAAAACCTCATCCACAGGCGGGATAAGAGGGGTGAGTAGGTTTGTTAATGTGAGTAGTTTGTACTTTAGCTTATAACTTGCTTCTACTTGCTTGTGTGAACAGGGAATCTTCATTTCGCTTCAGAGCTGCTTTGACAGAAATAAGAGGCTTCAGTTCAGGACTCCAGAGGAGTCATTCCACCTGGGGCCTTTCAGGTATCAGACAGCATTCCCTTACCGTGGGAATGGGGATTGTGGTCTCTGCTGGAGGCACCTTCTCTGAGGAGCGAGAGACGGCCAGAAGGGGGAGGAGGCTAGGTGCCCCTATTCAGTCTCCAGGGGAGCAAACTGTGTGAGGAGAGGCACAGGCACATGTGGCGCAGGGTTAACAGGAAGTCCAAGGCGGAAGGTGCCTGCTTCCAGGGTATACAGGCGGTGATGCAGCTACCTCAATATGTCTGAGGTGCAATGCCGAAGGAGGCTCCGCCTCTCAAAGAAGACAGTGACCACCATCTGTCAGACGATCGGACCTGAGATCAGCTCCGACTCTGTGGGTGGACACCCTATGCCAGTGGTGCTGAAGATCACGGCGGCCCTCAACTCCTATGCCTTTGGCTTTTTCTGGGGCTCAGTGGGGGATTTTTTTGGAGCCTTCCGATCGGCTGTCCACAGTTGTATCAAGCTGGTGACAGACGCGCTGTTCAAGCATGCATTGACTTTCATTCACTATCATACAAATGAGGCCAGCCAGGCAAAGCGAGCCAGAGGCTTTGCAACAATTGCTGGCTTCCCCCATTTCCAGGGTGCAATAGACTGCACACATGTGGCCATCAACTCATCAACTGGTGAGCCTGGTGCCTTCATCAACAGGAAGGGCTTCCACTCCATGAACGTGCAGATAGTGTGTGATCACAGGATGCAGATTCTGCAAGTCTGAGCAAGGTACCCAGGCAGCACCTATGACACTTATATCCTGAGACACTCCCAGGTGCCGAGGCTCTTCAGTGCTCCAGCCCGGCTGGATGGATGGCTGCTGGGTGACAAGCACTATCCCCTCAAAAGGTGGCACATGACACCTCTCCGCCGTCCAAGAACAGAGGCCGAGCAGCGGTACAATAGGAGCTACACCTCCACAAGGGCAGTGGTGGAGAGAGCCATAGATCTTCTCAAGATGCACTTCCAATGCCTGGACCGTTCAGGGGGTGCACTCCAGTACTCCCCAGATTATGTGTCACTGATAGTGGTTCCATGCTGCGCTCTCCACAATCTGGCACTGGAAAGGGGGGACATGGTGGAGGAAGAAGGTCTTGATGCTGCTGCTGAAGCAACAGACGATGAGTCCAGTAGTGAGTCCGAGGGTGAGCACGGTGAGGAGGACGCTCAGGGCTTAGACGCTGACTTGGACAACTTACAGGAAGGCTTTTATCCAACGCTACTTCAGCTGACCTACCAAATAAGAAACACCACCACATTCCAGGGCTGCAGGCTCCCTACTTGATCCCTGACAGGAACATTTGCTTGGTGAATAACTTGCATTATGTGCCATTTCAATAAAATGTATTGAGAACCAAGTCAGTCATAACATCATGGGTTACCCTGCCCCACCAGAACAAACTAAGCTTATTGTACAAAAACACGTTTAATGATATGGTGCCTGGCATACATTATACAAATGAAACAAAAACAAAAATAGCTGTAAAACCTCAGCAGGTCTGACAGCATCCGTGGAGAGGAAGATGGAGCCAACGTTTCGAGTTCTGTTTTTGTTTCAGATTTCCAGCATCTGCAGTATTTTGCTTTTATTATATAAATGAAATTGAGAGATGTTATCCATCACACCAATGAACAATTAATGTAAAAGTGGGGGAAACAAATATCATCCCTGATCAGGCCATGTTGTGATTGAGGTGCTTTAAGTTTGCTCTTGCGGGTGCTATGTCTAGGTGTTCCCCCTTCGCTGGCACCGGCATTGGAGACAGCCTGCTCGCCCTGCTGTCCTGTACACCTTGATGACCTTAGTGGGCACCCTCTGGCCCATGAAGACTGTGCTGGGCCTGCCTGTGCCACAGCTGGCATTTCCCCAGTTGTTGTAGCCTCATCGGATGCCACGGTCACTGGCAGTGGGGCAGAGGAGCTACTGGCCTCATCCGGAGCGCCCTGAGAGGAGCCCGCAGAGATGACAGGCAGCTCCTGTGCCAATATGAGGTTGCTTACCATTGATGGACAGGCACCTAGGTAGATACTGGGTGGCCAATCCATCGCCCACACTGACAGTGACTGCCCAAGTTCATTGCCATTGTGAGGGATTGCAGGTCCAAGTGCATCCCCTGGAACCCCTAATTCAGCTTCCGGGGGAGCCTTTCCATGAGAGTCACCACTCTCTCCATGGAGGAGGCATTGTGCTCGGTTATGAGGGTCATTGCATCGCTCATGCTCTGCTAGGAGTCCTCCACAGTGGAGAATATGGCATGCATTCCCTCTGCCACCAGTCCGCAACCTCTCTACTTTGTTGTGTGATGTTTTCTCCTGAAAGCAGAGAGGAGCATTGATTAGTCCACCCTGTACCTGCATTGCCATTACAGCCTTGCCAACCCCACATGAGGAGCACCTCGCAGGGCTCAGCTGATTTGTGACCCTGAAGCCGTTAGACACTCAGTGCAAGCAGCCAGGGCTCACCCCCCTTGCCCTGATGCTGCCTTATTGAAATTCACACTCTAAGACCTCTGAGGCACAAGGTGGGGATGGGAAGCTCTTAACTGCTGTGCTAAGTGACCTGTGTCAACATGGTATTCACCCTTCCTGATCGCAGGAGATCATTGAAGCACTTCCGGCACTGCATCCATGTGCACCTCACCACATCATGGCTGCTGACCCTGGATGCCATGTCCTCCCAGGCCCTTTGGGTGAGGTGGTGGTGGGGGTGGGAGAGGTCTCCCCCTCCTGTCCCTGGGGGCAAGGATTTCTCTCCGTGCTGCCACCTCCTCCAAGAGGGCAGCGAGTCACTGATCAGAAAAAGCAGGGCTGAGTGCCCCACCAACCTGCCCTCCTGCCCGCCAGGTCCACCCGCAACATTGTCCATCATGAGGTCAACATCCTTCGCTGGCAGCCTTCCAATGCCTGCCGCAGTTGTATTTGAATTGGCTGCCGGGTCACATTATTGCCGGTGGACATTGACCACCCGACACAGCCCGCCCCTTCTCGCTCATTCCGCAGCCGCATCTTATGCTGGGCAGGCCTTAATTGGCCCGCCCGCGTAAAATTGCTGTGCGGAGCCAATCGCAGGCAGCAGTCGGGTTCCCGGCAGACGCCACCCGTCCCTGCTGAGCCCACCTGACAAAGGCAAAATTCTGGCCTGTAAGATATAAGGTACATGGAAAAGGACAGAGATGGACCGGAAATAAAGGTCTCGAATTGCGGGAAGGTAGATTTCAATATGATAAGATGGGATCTGGCCAAAGGGGACTGGGAGCAGCTACTTGTATGGACGTCTACGTCAGACCAGTGGGAGTCATTCAAAAAGGGAATAGTGAGAGCTCAGGACAACATGTCCCCGTAAAGGTGAAGGGTAGGACCAACAAGTCCAAGGAATTCTGGATGTCAAGGGGTATAGAGGGTTGGATAAGATAACAAAAAGGAGGCTTATGGCAGATACAGAGGGCTGAAAACAGAGGAAGCCCTAGAGGAGTATAGAAAGTGTAGGGGGATAATTATAAAAGTAATTCAGAGACCAAAGAGGGGGCATGAAGAAACACTGGCAGGCAAGATAAAGGAAAATCCCAAGGCATTTTATAAATATATTAAGGGCAAGTGGATAACCAAGGAAAGAGCAGGGCCCATTAGGGACCAAAGTGGTAATCTGTACATTGAGCCAGAGGACGTTCACGTTTTAAATGGTTACTTTTCATCTGTGTCCACGAGGGAAAAGGACAATGTAAGCATATATACCAGGGAAGGGGACTGTGATACACTTGAACAAATTAGCATTGAAAGGAAGGAGGTATTAGCGGGTTTAGCAGGCTTAAAATTGAATAAATCTCCAGGCCCAAATGAGATGTATCCCAGGGTGCTATGTGAGGCAAGAGGGGAGATTGCAGGGGCTCTGACACTAATTTTCAAATCCTTTCTGGCCACAGGAGAGGTGCCAGAGGATTGGAGGACAGTGAATGTGGTACCATTATTCAAGAAGAATAGTAGGGATAAACCAGATAAATACAGGCCAGTCTAACATCGGTGGTAGAGAAACTATTGGAAAAAAATTCTAAAAATTCTGAGGAACAGGATTAATCTCCACTTGGAGGGGCAGGGATTAATCAGGGATAGTCAGCATGTTTTTGTCAGGAGGAGATCATGTCTAACAAATTTGATTGAACTCTTCGAGGAGGTGACTAGTTGTGTAGGTGAGGGCAGTGAAGTTGACATAGTCTACCTGGACCTCAGTAAGGCTTTTGACAAGGTCTTGCATAAGAGAATAATCAACAAGGTAAGAACCCATGGAATCCAGGGCAATTTGCAAATTGGATCCAAAATTGGCTTAGTGGCAGGAGGCAGAGGGTGATGGTCCAAGATTGTTTTTGTGATTGGAAGACCGTAATGAGTGGTGTCCCGCACGGATCAGTGCTGAGACCCCTTGCTGTTTGTAGTGTACATTAATGATTTAGACATGAATATAGGAGGTATGATCAGTAAGTTCGCAGATGACACAAAAATTGGTGGTGTCGTAAACAGTGAGGAGGGAAGCCCTAGATTACTGTTCAATATAGATGGGCTGGCAAGATGGGCAGAGCAGTGGCAAATGAAATTTAATCCTGAGATGCATTTTGGGAGGACAAACACTGCAAGGGAATACACAATGAATGGGAGGACCCTAGGAAGTACAGAAGATCAGAGGGACCTTTGTGCACATGTCCATATATCCCTGGAGGTGGCAGCACAGGTAGATAAGGTGGTTAAGAAGGCATATGGGATTCTTGCCTTTATTAGCTGAGGCATGGAGCATAAGAGTAGGGAGGTTATGATGGAGCTGTATAAAATGCTAGTTTTAGCACAGCTGGAGTAGTGTGTGTAGTTCTGGCTGCCACATTGTAGGAAGGATGTGATTGCACTGGAGAGGGTGTAGAGGAGATTCACCAAGATGTTGCCTGGGCTGGAGTGTTTCAGCTATGAAGAGAGACTGGATAGGCTAGGGTAGTTTTCCTTAGAGCAGGGAAAGCTAAGGGGGGACCTGATTGAGGTGTACAAAATTATGAGGGGCATAAAGGGTACACAGCAAGAGACTTTTCCCTTAGCAGAGGTGTCAATAAGGGGCAGGAAGTTTAGAGAGGATTTGAGGAAAATTTTTTTCATCCAGAGGGTGGTTGGAATCTGGAACACACTGCCTGAGGGGGTGGTAGAGACAGGAACTCGCACAACATTTAAGAAGTATTTAGACAGGCACTTGAAATGCCATTGCATACAGGGCTACAGGCCAAGTGCTGGAAAATCGGATTAGAATAGACAGGTGCTTGATGGCCAGCATGGACACAATGGGCCGAAAGGCCTGTTTTTGTGCTGTATAATTCTATGACTCTACGAGGAATAGGCCATCCAGCTCCTTGAGTCTGTTCCGCCATTTGATCGGATAATGGCTAATCTGCACCTCAACTCCCTTAACTCATGTCTGTTCTGTATTGATAACTTAAAGGTCAAATTACAGATTCATTCAGTCTATTGTTGTAACTTCAACCATAAGGGATGCTGCTTTGCACTGAATACTCCTACATTTTTAGTGGAAATCCAGTCCAAATCTGAAGGTGGAGACCTGACCGGACACAGCAGTAGAGTGGAGTAAAACACTCGGAAGGAAAAAGTCTATATTTTACTTTAGTGTTAGTTCAAACCTTGAAAGCCAATTCACAATGCACAAGCATAGTAATGGTGAACCTGCTTCACATTAATGCAACGTTTTTGTGTGCATGATAATAAAATTAAATGATACACGTCATTCACAGGGAAGCATCTCACTAATTGTTATATTAACAGGCACTATTTTCCAACCTCTTGCTAAAAACCCTTCTGCTGTATTCAAAGACACATTTAAATTTGAGGAGATTGATGCACTCAGTCGAATTCAGCCACCGAAAATGTGTGCTGCATGAAATCAGAATACAGGAATACTAAAGCAATTCCAGGATCAAACATTTGACATATGAGTTATGAGGATTGGTTGCTTTTAATATTGTTTGAGCTGCTTAAACAGTGAAACAGTAATGACTTGACAGACTGGATAGGTTTCAACAAGAAACAGATAAAATTTATTACAGAGAGCTTTTCAGCTACTGCATGCTCGATCAGAACTCATATAAGGAAGCCCCCGCCGCCCCCACCCCCCACCCCCCCCAACCCCCACCGGATTACCCATGCTTGGGCTCATTGGTTGGAGCTTCCTTAAACATCACATGACCCCTGATAGACAACAGGAGAGGCTATAACTTCAGTTACTACAGAAACTGTTGCACATTAAGCATTGCTCACTTAAGTGAGGATTGATAGATCCCAAAGGCCAAGTGAAATGGGGATATGGCTTTTATTGGAGCCTTCCTTCAGCGAGATGATAGACTACCTTAGTACGTAGAAAATGATGATGAAAGCTTCCAGATTTTCATTAAAAATCCAACTGGTTCATTAATGTCCCTAAGGGAAGGAAACTTGTCACCCCTACCTGGACTGCCCTACATGTGGTTTCAATCCTACATTAGTTGGTAGATTCTTAATACCGTCTGAGGCAGCCAGAGATGGACAATAAATACAGTCTTGCCAGTGTCATCGAAGTTTCATGATAAAAGAAATGGCATTGACATGGTATGTTGAAAGGATAAATTGATGGTTAAGTCTTTGCATATTACCTTCATTCATAATTTGCACAGAGCTTATCCCTTCCATGTTACTGCAAAAAGCATCTCAAATTTATATTTGAGGGGTAGAAATGCTGGAAAGAGAGCTAGAGAAGAACTTTATTTTTCATGGATTAAAAAGGAAAATACAATTTTCTTTGCTTTTATTAACAGTGCTGGCAGAGGTAATATGAAAAGTCCAGTCAAGGATAATGAAATATATGAAAAATTAATTAAAATTACCCTGACAATACCAAAAAGAAAGCACAGCTGTTGGTTTCTTACTGCATGGTGTTCTCCAGCAGGCCATTGAAGAAAATGCCAATCGCAATATGTAAAATTCACTGGCCAGATATCTAAAAATTAAAAACTATTTTCAATTCCTCCACAATAGTTCAGTGCATAAGTGTGCCTTATAGTGTGATACTGGGCCAAACAACCCAGGAAATTTTCAGTTTTAATCACTTGGCCAGGGCTGCACTGAGCGTCTCCAGCACCACAATGTGTGACAACTGATTTTATAATTACTGAGCTAGAAAGAGGAAGAAAAAGAATATCTAAGTCTCTTAGTTTGACTAGTATCCACTGACACCATTTCCACATCCTTCACCCACTTAAAATAGATTTGTGTAGGGTAAGGACAAAATTACTATTGGATTTGATGCCCTCTATGGTTGAATACTATACAAGTATTTATTGACTACGCCAAGTTGCCTTTTCTGGTAATGTATTAAAGAATCAAATATCTCAGCAAGGATGATTGCCTGCAGGAGTGGAGTAAAGAAAAGGAAAGAACACTTTGTTCAGTGCCTTATTTCTCTCCACACAGTCATCAGTAAAATTATGTTTGATTGTTCTGAAGAAAATCAAGCTTGCAGCTGAAACAACAATTATGTAATCTGTATATGCTTTAATTATCTGAAGGATGATTAGATCTAGGGTGTCCAGTTACTGAGGGTCCAGGTATCTGTTTCTCAATGATGTTTCTTTATACCGTGAGACTTAGGTGAAAAGTTCCACAGTGTATGACACCATCAAAGTTGAGAAGATTAAAAGACAAGCTTAGCTAAATCAAGGATAAGTGATCTACTGACACCAAGCTGGGATTTTAAATGGATTATAATGTAGAAGGAAAGAATGGCTGGAAGGTATGGGGCAGAATGAGTTGAGTAGAAGAACTTGCACTGAATTTTGATTTTAACAGTGAGGTTGTTACAAGGAAGAGTAGCTAGGATTGTGAATTGGAACCTAAAGTTACGGAAAGAATTGGGAGCGAGCTGAAACCCTTGTCCCCTCTCATAATCAGCGTGGTTTCGAAAAGGAAGATGTGTGTATTTCTTAACGACCCATTCCCATACCCCTACCCGGAGTGTGTGGTCAATTTAAAAAACAGCAGCAAGTTTCCATGGGTTTAAATAAAAAGGATTATTTATTCAATTATTCACCCCAAAGGTCTAAATAATACTCACATACCTGCTTGAGAAAAATACTGTTAGAGAAAATAGTGTACTTTTACAAGTTGTAAAGCAAAAGAATAGTTCATAGTTCATGTGTTTGGCTCATCTTAGAAGGTTGCAGTCTTTGCAGGCTCATTAAAGAAAGGAGTCTTTCCCACTCTTTAATTGTAGTTTAGATGGGTTCAGATAGCTTGAGTTGGATATCAGGATTATTGCAGGATTTCCTCAAGGAGATGAATGTCTGGCACATCATGAAGTTAAGGACTTGTGGTTTTCGTACCAGGAAGCCAAATTTCTTTTCAGGTGGACTTGGATTAAGGAATCAGGCTAGAAGGATTTTTAAGATATAGCAGCCTCCAAGTTTAAAAAGGCTTTGGTGTTACTGCCTTCACCTGCAGCTGACATTCTGCAGTGGTGTTCTTTGCAGGCTGCCTAGGTCTCTCTGGGTCTTTGGGTAAAAAGGATTTTTGGTATCAGAAGCTAGTTTAGGTCATATGGTCAACTGCTATTGTTCACCGAGAATGGTTTAAAGCTGAAAGCCATTACTATACAATCAAGATAGATGATGGCTCTTCATGTCCACTTGTAGCGGACTGGTTTTCTGCAGTTCTTTTTTGTTAAAATGCAAACTTGAAGATGTGAAGTTTGGAAGTCTTTTGATTTTGAGTTTTGGCGTAAACCATGAACAACGGCAGCTGTGAATTCCACAGAGGGGTGATGTCTGGACATGTCCGTTCAGAGGGGAGGCACACGCTCAGAGTGATACAATTTGAAGCTTTCCAGAAGCTTGCGATAGTCTGAGTTAAAGTTGCAAAGGTCACCTAGCTGACCCTTGGCAGTCATCTTAGCCACCTTGTTATTTCCATTAAAAAAAAATAAAAGACTGTTCCAGAAGGGTCCATATAAACACAATCCATAGGACATGCCTTCACTGCCATAAGATTAAGAAGATAAAGTATAGAATATTCAGAGGAGCTAAATAGCCATAGTATATCAATTGTTTTCTGATAGATTTTTGTATGTATCCATTATCCCTACAAGTTCTTTAAGAAGTTTGGCAATTTGGGGAAAACATTTCTGATCTTGAGAAGAGGGATGCCTCCGTATTCTCCACAGGCTGTTTATGATGGACAAATGGGGAAGAGGCTGCAGCCATTATCTTGAGCTTCCTGAGAATCTCTATTCTGCTCTAATAACATTTCTAGACCATAATATTTTCAAGTAAAAACTCAGGTCAATATAAAATTAAAAGTGAAAAAATCCAACATAAATAGGGAGATCAATGAAAAAAAGCTCACAATTAAAACTGCAATGGAATGAACTGTTCTAAAGTGACATGCAGCAGCATAAATTCTAATGGATCCAGACAAATCACCTCAGTTGTATCGCAGCTAATTGATTAACTGTTGCTGGGGTGCAGACAGTATTTGAGGTCTATTCTAAATGCACTACAGATTAGCCTGTGTTATCAACAACTAGAGTGCTATTTGATTCTACATGCCACTAGAGTGAAAGCCTCTTTTATCTTCTAGCTATTTTGCTTACCACCTTTGTGGATACCAAGTGATTATTATTCCTTTAGCTGTTTCTTTGTATCTCTGACAAGAAGTTGGAGCTGAACAATCCTTCGATTTGATGTCCCCAGCATGTGTCAACCTTCTTCACAGCTAATTAAGTGGAGTCACTGCTGTATTGTAAGCATGTACAGCAGCCATTTTGGACACAGTAAGGTCCCACATATGGCAATTAGATAAGTGGCCAGTTAATTTGATTTAATGCTGTTGAGGAATCGATGTTGGCCAGGGAACTGGAAGAAATCTTCTTCAAATAGTGTCATAGGATGTTTTACATCCACATCAGAGGCAGAAAGGGCCTCAATTAACATCTCATTTGAAAGATCTTGGAGATTAATTTAGTTAGCCCCTGAAAATGAGAACGTGGATCACAATGCACGATTAGCCTATGCCTGTTAAGTGGAGTGCAGACAGCACAACGATTTCATACTGCCTGTTCATTATAATCTCTGCATGCAGCCAACACTAACCGCACTGTTTATTGGCTGCACACATCAGCAGGGGGCCCATTATCATTTCTAACTTGCACTATTTAAAGCTAACCTTCACCTCTTATAGGAGAGGTGCATTGCGTCTTGAGCAGGTGGGGTATTCTACGAGTGAATCTGACCTTGGAAAGAGTGAAGAATGTCTGACCATGGGAGAGGTGGACACCTGAGCTGGATTTTGGATGTTGTATGTGAGGTTTTGGTTGAGGAGCTGAAAAGGAGGAATGATGTTCTATATGTTCAGGGGGTGGGGTGGTGGGGGATGGCACGGGGGTGGTGGGTGGGGTGGGGAGTGGAGGGGAATGGGTGGGGAGTTGGGGGGAGGTAGCTGGAGGCCCTCCAAAAACATAATAAAAAGGCAGCGGAAACAAATGACTCTAGAGGTCAATGCCAGGAATATATCCTCAAGGACCTGAATGCAATAGCATGATAAATTCAACTACCTTACGTGAATATTGAAGAACAGTGCATGTAATTTTAAATACCATATCCTTAAAACTTAACAACTATCCTCAGCTACTGCTCAATTTACCATACCCCATCACTCACCTGCCAACAGTCTATATTAGCCTGGACCCATATCTAACAACCATATGCATCAGCTCACCCTCACATACTGAGCACTGTTGCCCATATTTCACACTTCCACATACATTAGCTATTCAACAATGACAGCCACATCATCCAAACAGAATGCACAACTTTCACCGACACCTTTCCCTCTCTCTTCTTGGCACCCATGGGGAACAGTACTTCCTGCTGTTTTGTGCTGCCTGAAGTAGAACATGCAGTGAGATATCGCTGAACATTGGAGTCACCCTTTGTCTGTCCTGTGATGTGCTCCTTCTTACAGTCGTCTGTGGCCCATCGTTGTTGGTTCTCTGCTCATAGGAGGAATTGATGATTCTTCTGCGGAAGTTCAGAGTTGGAATGGTCTTCAGGGACAACAGATAATGCTGAAATAAAAGCAAAATACTGCGGATGCTGAAATCTGAAACAAAAACAAAAATTGCTTGAAAAACTCAACAGGTCTGACAGCATCTGTGGAGAAGAAGACAGAATTAACATTTCAAGTCCGTATGACTCTTCATCAGAACTAAAGAGAAATAGAAATGTGGTGAAATATAAGCTGATAAAGGGGGGTGGGACAGGTGGAACTGGATAGAGGGCCAGTGATAGGTGGAGGCAAAGGGGAGATAGCCAAAGATGTCATAAACAAAAGGCCAAAGGGGTGTTGATGGTGGTGATATTAGCTAAAGGATGTGCTAATGGTGACATTAAGGGTAGAAAGCAGGATAAGCAAGTGGCGGATGTCCCTAGTGGGGGTGGGGTGGGGTAGGGGGAAGGGATTGAAATAGGCTAAAAGGTGGAGATAAAGCAAAAGGAACAAAAAATAAATTTAAAAATAATACCAGAAATAGGTGGGAAAAGAAAAATATAAATCTAAAAAATATTTAATATTAATTAGAAGAAAGGGAATCAAAAAGGAGAGTGAAGATGGAGGAGAGAGTTCATGATCTGAAGTTGTTGAACTCAGTGTTAAATCTGGAAGGCTGTAAAGTGCCTAGTCGGAAGATGAGGTGCTGTTCCTCCAGTTTGCGTTGAGCTTCACTGGAACATTGCAGCAGGCCAAGGACGGACATGTGGGCATGAGAGCAGGGTGTTGTGTTAAAATGGTAAGCGACAGGAAGGACTGGGCCATGCTTGCGGACAGACCAACGGTGTTCTGCAAAGCGGTCACCCAGTCTACTTTTGATCTCTCCAACGTAGAGGAGACCATACTGGGAGTAGCGAACGCAGTAGACTAAATTGAGGGAAGTGCAAGTGAAGGGCTGCTTCACTTGTAAGGGGTGTTTGGGCCCTTGGACGGTGAGGAGGGGGGAAGTAAATTGGTAGGTGTTGCACCTTCTGCTTTTGGGAAGGTGCCATGGGAGGGGGTTGAGGTGTAGGGGGTGATGGAGGAGTGGACCAGGGTGTCCCGGAGGGAATGGTCCCTACGGAATGCCGACAGGGGGTTGAAGGGAAGATGTGTTTGGTAGTGGCATCATGCTGGAGTTGGCGGAAATGGCAGAGGATGATCCTTTGAACGCGGAGGCTGGTGGGGTGATAAGTGAGGACAAGGGGAACCCCATCATGTTTCTGGGAGGGAGAAGAAGGTGTGAGGGCGGAAGTGCGGGAGACGGGCTGGCCACAGTTAAGAGCCCTGTAAAGCACTGTGGGTGGAAAACTTTGGTTAAGGAAGAAGGAAGACATATCAGAAGAACTGTTTTGGAAAGTGGCATCATCGGAACAGATGCGGCGGAGGCGAAGGAACTGAGAGAATGGGATGGAGTCCTAATAGGAAGTGGGGTGTGAAGAGCTGTAGCCGAGTTAGCTGTGGGAGTCGGTGGGCTTGTAATGGATATTGGTGGACAGTCTATCACCAGAAATTGAGACAAAGAGGTCGAGGAAGGGAAGGAAAGTGTCAGTGATGGACCATGTGAAAGTGATGGAGGGTGAAAGCTGAAAGTAATGCTGTAAGTATTTCAGGGGCAGGAAAGAGATGAGGTGTCTCCAGGAGCCACAAAGTCAGACACCTCAGTGAATCCCGCCTGTGATCCTGGAGCCTCATTCTACACTCTGCAGTGAGGCCTGGCTGTCAATTATAAATAACTGCAGCACCTGCCCTTACATCACCTGATAATGCGATTGGTGCCTTCCTGCCTGCCTCCAACACTTTATTCACTGGGCCGTCTTATTAATTGTCTGGCCACTTTGTAATGGCATTCAGCTAGTCACTTTCACTGCAAATGGTAATGATGCCCACTTCTGGATCCACCGCAGGGACACACATAAGTTAAATCCCACCCAATCAGGTCTGCTGCGGAGGACCCTGGTGAGGATTTTGATGAGCCAGGTTACAGGAGAAAACTGATGGGTGTACACACAATGTGCACACAATGCTGGATGCATTGGAAAGCCTGACAGAAAGCCTTCTTTTATTGTCAAGGAGCATGAAGAAGTCCAGCACCGATGTGGCATAGGGCTTTGTGCAGAACTTGGAGCCCATTCTTTCCAACATGAAGTGAAAAGCTGCCTCCAGCAATACACCTATGGAACCGACCATGTTTCGGCATCTGATGATCTATGCCTTCATTTCAACTGCAGCACAAGCAGCATTTATCCAACACACATGAGTGCTGCCAGGGCAGCTCACACTGCTGCCATCATGGCTATGGGTACCAATGTGTAAAAGGACTGCTAAGGCATTACTGCACTTTCACAATCTGTTCTCCAACAGATCTGCTCCCTAAAGACTATGCGCAGATGTACCTTCCTGCTAAGTGCCCTTCTCACCCTCCACCTGTTCCTTCTCTTCTGTCAATTTAACCTGTTCTAGCTGACCTCTGTTCCTTCTTCCAATCATCCTCAATGCCAAGATGAATTCAGCCAACCATATCAGGAGGCAACTGATTTTTATGCAATTCTTTAAGTCATCAAAAAAAACATCAGAAGCAGCCAAACCAATCCCTGTAGACTACTGGAAACTTTAAACAGGTATGGGAAAGCATCCAAAATGCACACAACTGAAGTAACACCAGAAAAAATAATTCAGCAACTAACCTTTGAATAATGCTAAGATAGAAGCAAAATACTGCAGATACTGGAAATCTGAAATAATAACAGAAAATGCTGGAAAAACTCAGCAGGCCTGACAGCATCTGTGGAGAGAGAAACAGAGTTAATGTTTCAAGCCCGTAAGACTCTTCTTCACAGCTCTGTAGAAGACATATGGACTCAAAATGTTAACTCTGTTTCTCTCTCCACAGATGCTATCACACTCGCTGAGTTTTTCCAAAATTTTCTGATTTTATTTTAAATAACGCTGCTAGGAGGGGACTTTCATATCACTGAAGGTATGTTCAGCTGTGAGAGGTTAAGAGCTGGTATACAGGCTGGAGCATGGAGCTGGTATCAGATCAATGTTGCATACTGGTTGATGCCATGATCTGCCTGCTCTGCATACTGACATCACATATTAGGTAGGCATGCACTAACAAATTTATTAATAGGTTGTTCGGCACTCTTTGCGTTAGACATGTATGCACATACCACGAATGGTTGTGGTTGTTGGAGGTCAGTCACCTCAGCTCCCCGACATCGATGGAGGAGTTCTTCAGAGTAGTGTGCTAGGCCCAACCATCTTCAGCTGCTTTATCAATGACCTTTCTTTCATCATAAGGTCAGAAGTGGGGATGCTCGCTGATGATTACACAATGTTCAATACCATTCGCAACTCCTCACGATACTGAAGAATTCTGTGTCCAAACGCAGCAAGACCTGGACAACATCCAGGCTTGGTGTGACAAATGGGAAGTAACATTCGTGCCACACAAGTGCCAGGCAATGAGCATCTCCAACAAGAGAGAATCTAACCATCACCCCTTGACATTCAAAGGCTTTACCATAGCAGAATGCCCTACTATCAGCATACTGGGGGTTACCATTGACCAGAAAATGAACTGGACTAGCCATATAAATACTGTGGCTACAAGAGCAGGTCAGAGGCTAGGAACCCTGTGGTGAGTAACTTATCTCCTGATTCCCTGAAGCCTGTCCACAATCTACAAGGCAAAGTCGGAAGTATAATAGAATGCTGTCCCCTTGCCTGGATGAATGCAGCTCCAAGAACACCATCCAGGATGAAGCAGCTCACTTGATTGACACCACATTCACAAACATTCCCTCCCTCTACATCAACACACAGTGGCAGCAATGCGTACCATCTACAAGATGCACTGCAGAAACACACCAAGGCTCCTTAGACAACACCTTCCAAACCCATAACCAATACCACCTAGAAGGACAAGGGAGCAAATATATGGGAACACCTATACCTGGAAGTTCCCCTCCAAGTCACTCATCATCTTTACTTGGAAACATGACACCATTCCCTCACTGTCACTGGGTCAGAATCCTGGCGCTCTTTCCCTAACAGCATTGTGGGTGTACCTACACCAAATGGACTGCAGCGGTTCAAGAAGGCAGCTCACCAACATTCTCAAGGGCATTGAGGGTTAGGCAATAAGTGCTGGTCTAGCCAGCAAATCCTACATCTCTTGAATGATTTTGTTTTAAATGCTATTTTAGAAAATGGGTGCAATCAAGTCCAAGTATTCCCCTGGCATCCCAAAAGTGCAGTGGTCCCTCAGAACTCATTGAAATGTCTGAATGGGGCTTGAACTGGCAACGTCTGAGTTGGATGTGTCAAGGAACAATCATATTTTTCCTAATATTATTGTGGGATACTTTAAAACAGGCTTATGTTTGTGTGTGCATGTGGTTCTGTGCGTGTGGCTAACTTAATTAAGCTAGAGATGATTAGACTGCAAGTTTTAAATTATCAAAAGAGTTAGGTGTAAAACAGCATTTGAAATGGAGATGTGTAAAGCTAGAGTGAAGTCAGCAGATTTGATAGATTACAGTTTATCACAAAATCTGGTGCAAATGCCTACCTTACCACTCCTAAGATTCTTTCCTAGCGCTGAGTAGATTTTTAAGTGATTGATTATTTTGGGTTGAAAAAACTTCCGCACACTGCCCACCTCACATCTGCCATTTGAAATATTTTTATTCCATATCTCCTCCCTGATTTGTGCAGTGCTTACCTTAACAGTTTAATGCAGCATTACAATCCAGCATCCTATTTTGTTGGTTCTCCTTAGCTTTAATCACATAATTATTACAGCAAAAAAGGAGGCCATTCAGCCCGTGATGTCTGCACCAACTCTGTGAATCAGCAATTCAGCTAGTTCCATTCCCCTCTCCTCACATAATCCTGTATATTCTTGCTTTTCAAATAACAGTTTAATTCCCTTTTGAATGCCTCGATTGAACCTGCCTCTACCACACTCCCAGGCTGTGCATTCAGCCCTTGACAACTCACTGTGTGAAAAAGTTTTTCCTTAGGTCACTTTAGGCCACTTTTGCTGCTGTTATCAGTACTTTAAATCTATGCCCTCTCGTTCTTGATCGTTTCAAGAGTGGGAACAGTTTCTCCCTTTCCATTCTGTCCAGACCCCTCAAATCTCCTCTCAGGCTTCTCCTATCCAAGGAAAACAGTCCTAATTTCTCCAATCTATCTTCATAACTGAAGTTCTGATCAATCTCACTTACTCAGTGTGGAGTTCACCCTGAGCAGGAAGTCTGGTCACATGTCTGTTTACAATCCAAGATGTGCTTGCGTACATGGCTCATTAATACATGCCAAGGGCTCAGAGTTTCTTCCACCTCAGGGCATTATGGTATGTTATTACATGTCAAGGTGGATAACTCAAGTCAAGAAATTTCCCGGCTTACCGCATCTGCTTTCGTATGTTATGATCTTTACCCCCGGGTGGCAGGTGCGAGTGGAATTGGACCCACTGCCTCCAAAAGCAGATTGGAGACAGCCTCAGGGTTGGCTGAGTACTGAGGTGGACTGGTTAAAAAGCCCATCTTGGTTCTCTGGGACTTTGTGCTAGTTGTGTTAGAGGCTGTTAGGCTCTCTAGCCTTTACCCCTTACACCCCCTCACCCCCACCCACTCCCCATGCCCCTCATATCCTCCATATCAATCATGGCCCTTCCATGCCCATTCACCCAGTATATACTATGCGTTGAACCCTAAATAACAATGACATTTGTGGAACTGCATAGAAAAAAAAACATCTATTCACAAATCTTTTGAAAAATTACTGCTGTTCCTAAAACCCTGTAAAGTGAGAATCAGACCAGTAAAGTATCAATAACAGAAGATTTAACCACTTCACACTTTTTATTGTTACGCAAATAAACGTTAGGACATTGACAAAAGAGATCACATAAAAAACTGACATTATATCCACATAAAGATGGCAGTTAAGCAAAGTCAACAGTTCTTTCCAGATGTCCAAACAACTTCCCAATGCATTAATCCTGATATTATTCTGGCTCTCAGCCATGCCTCATTGTGAAGGGATGAGCAATGACAGTATTTATTATGGTGAATATTACAGTACTGGAGAGAGACAATGTCCTGAAGGGGTCAAGCACAGAAACCATCAGTTAGAGTTAAGAAATAAAAGAGGTACCATTACACTACTTTGTATATTCTACAGGCCACCAACTTTTGCTTTATTCATTCATGGGATGTGAGTGTCATTGGCAAGACCAGTTTTTGTTGCCTATCCACAATTTCCCTTCAGACAGTGATGATGAACCATCTCCTTGAACCTCAGCATGTAGGTATACACAATGTGCTGTTAGGAAGGCTGTTTTTAACTCAGCAGTGATGAAGGAATTGTGATATAGTGATATAGTTTCAAATCAGGATGGTGCGTGGTTTGGAGGGGAATTTGTGGGAAACATATGGAGGAGAAAAATTTCAGGGAAATCACAGAGAGGTGCAAAAACTATAGAGTAATGATAATGGAGGAAATTAATTTAATATAGACTGGAAAGCAATGGTGTAAAGAACAGAGAAGGAGAAGAGTTTCCGAAGTGTATTCAGGAGAATTTTCCTGATCAGTATATTTCTGCCCCAATGAGGAAGGAGACATTGCTGGACCTGGTTCCGATCAATGAGCTGGGTCAAGTGGATCAAAAGTCACTGGGGGATCATGTAGGGAAAAGTGATCATAGTATCACAAAGTCTAGATTAGCCACATAAAGGGATAAGGAGTGGTGTACAGTAAAAATATTTAATTGGAGAAGGACCAATTTCAGGGGTATGAGAATGGACCTGTCCCAAGTAAAATGGAATCAAAGATTGGCAGGAAAAACTGTGATGGACAATCGGCTGCCTTTAAAGAAGAGATGGTTTGGGTACAGGCAAGGTGCATTCCCATGAAGGGAGAAGTTAGGTCAACCAAAGATAGCATTCCCTAGATGATGAAGGAGAGAGAGTAAGATGGAGCAGAAAAAGTGTGCATATGTAGACATCAGGTTAATAATAAAAATGAGAATCATACTGAATACGGAAAGTTCAAACTGGAAGTGAAAAATGAAGTAAGAGAAGCAAAGCGTATGAGAAGAGACTAGAAGCTAACATAAAAGATAATCCATAAATTTTCTACAGGCATATAAATAGTAAAAGTGTAGTTCAGGAAGAGGTGATTAGGGATCAAAAATGAGATCATCATCAAAAATGGAGGCAGGGGGCATGGCTGAGGTACTAAGTGAGTACTTTGTATCTGTCCTTACCAAGGAAGAAATGCTGCCAAAAGTTACAGTGAAAGATGAATAGATAGGATACTGGATGGGCTAAAATTGATAAAGAAATTATACTGAAAAGGCTGGCTGCCCTTAAAGTTGATGAGTAACCAGGATTGGATGGCTGCTTTGAAGGATGCCAAGCGTGAAAATTGCAGAGGTACTGGCCATCATTTTTCAATTCTCTTTAGATGTAAGGGTGGTATCAGAGGACAGTAGAATTACAAATGTTACACCTTTATTAAAAAAGGAGTGCACTGATAAACCCAGCAACTACAGGCCAGTCAGTTTAATTTTAGTAGTCAGAAAACATTTAGAAACCATAATCCAGACAAAATGAACAGTCACTTGGACAGAAGTTGAGCAATCGAGGAAAGCCACCATGGATTTGTTAAAGGCAAATTGTGTATAATTAACTTGATTGAGATTTTGAGGAGAAAATAAAGAAATGCTGAGGTTAACGCAGCTGATGTGATGTATATCCACTTCCAAAGGCATTTGATAAATCCACATAATAGGTCTGCCATAAAATTGGAGCCCATGGAATAAAATGGAGAGTGACAGCAGATGGAATCTCCCTGGTGTTGGTCCTAGGGCCATTGCTTTTCTTGATATATATTAATGACCTAGACTTGAGTATGCAGGACTCAATTTCAAAATTTTCATATGAAACAAAACTTGGGAGTATGAACATTTAAGGATAATGATGATGGTTTTCAAGAAGACATGGACAAGCTGGTGGAATGGGTGAACATGTGGCAGATGAAATCTATTGCAGCAAAGTGTGAAGTGAAACATTTTACTAGGAAAGCAGAGGGGAGAGAATATAAAATAAAGGGCATAATTCTAAAGGGGTTGCATTAACAGAGAGACCTAGTGGTAAATGTGCACAAGTCATTGAAGGTGCCAAAGCAGGCTGTGAAATTAGTTAAAAAGACATATGGGATCCTGGCCTTTATAAATATCAAGGGAGTTATAATGACCTTGATAAAATACTGGTTTGGCCTCAATGAAATATTCGCTCAAATATCTGATCAGCGTTGGAACAGTTCTGATCAACGCTAATCACAGGAAAAAACACACACTTACTTGCCAGCGTCTTTGCAGGCAAGACTTCCGTTGATGGCCGTTCCCCGAAGTCTCAATCGTAGAAACAAGGCAGGCCTCGGTGGTGTGCAAGAGGGGCCAAGCCACGTTCCCTTTTTAAGGCATTAGCCACATTGTGGTAAGAGATTAAATGTCCCAAAGTTTCTGTTAATTGTGCTAATTCCAGCTTTGTTTCACGGAAGAAAATTTGATTTTCACTATCTACACTTAGTCAATTTCCCGTGGCCAGAATTTCTAAATCAAATTACTTGCAATTTTTTCAATAAACAGGCCAAGACTGAGGGAGAAACCCATGGGTTTAAGATTGCCAGGAGCTGTCACCCTGAAACTGCGTAGCCTCACCTCACTGGTAGTGATAAATCCCTCTCCCTCACCCCTGACAGTGTTCACCCCTTGCTCACCCTCGACAGAGTGCAAAATCCTCCCTCACACCCGACAATATCATCCATTCTTCCTCATCCCCTCAATGACTAGCCGTGTTCTCACCTCTAACAGTGTTCAACCCAACCTAACACTACGAAAATGCTCAATGCCCCCTCTTGCTCTGTGACGATACTGAATGTTCAGACGGTGGCATGACAGGAGTCAGGGATCACAGAAGCTGAGATGGGAGAGGGGGTGCAGGGTGCAGGATGGGCTGGACACTGTTCAGCAGGGGAGGGGAGTGAGCACTGTCCAGCGGGGGATGGAAGCGAACACTGCCCGGCGAGGAGGGGAGTGAGCACTATCCGGCGGGGGAGGGGAATGAGTACTGTCCAACGGGGCAGGGGAGTGAGCACTGCCTGGCAGGGGAGGGGAGTGAGCACTGTCCGGCAGGGAGGGAAGTGAGCACTGTCCAGCAAGGAGAGAGTGAGCACTGTCCGGCAGGGGAGGGGAATGAGCACTGTCCAGCGGGTGAGGGAAGTGACCAATGTCCAGCGAGGAGAGAGTGAGCACTGTCTGGCGGGGGGGGTGAGTGAGCATTGCCTGGCAGTGAGGGGAGTGAACACTGTCTGGCAGGGAGGGGGGTGAGCACTGTTCAGCAGGTAGGGGAGTGAACACTGCTCTATACGGGGAGAGAAGTGAGCACGGTTCAGCGAGGAGGGGAATGAATGCTCTCCAACAAGGTGGGGAGTGAGTGCTGTCTGGCAAGGAGGGGAGCGAGCACTGCCCTGTACAGGAAGGGAAGAGAGTGCTGTCCAGCAAGGAGGAGAGTGAGCACTGTCCGGCAGGGATCAGAGTGAACACTGTCCGGCAGGGAGGTGGAGTGAGCATTGTCTGGCAGGAAGCGGAATGAGTACTGTCTAGCACGGGAGGGGGGTGAGAACTGTCCGGCCGGGATGGGAGTGAGCAGTGTCCGGCAGGGAGGGGAGTGAGCAGTGACCGCGGGGAGGGGACTGAGCACTGTCTGGCTGGGAGGGGAGTGAGCACTGTCTAGCAGGGAGAGGAGTGAGCACTGTCTGGCGGGGAGCGGAGTGTGGACTGTCTGGCGTGAGAAGGGAGTGAGCACTATCCGGCGGGAAAGGGGAGTGAGCACTGTCTGGCAGGGAGGGGAGTGAGCACTGTCTGGCGGGAGAAGGAAGTGAGCACTATCCGGCAGGGGGAGGTGAGTGAGCACTGTCTGACACGGAGGTGAGCGAGCACTATCTGGCGGGGGAGGGGTGTGAGCATTGCCCGACGGGGGAGGTGAGTGAACACTGTCTGGCAGGGAGGGGAGTGAGTACTGCCTTGTACAGGGAGGGGAGTGAGCACTTTGCAGCAAATAGGGGAGTGAGCACTGCCCTGTACGAGGAGAGAAGAGAGCACTGTTCAGCGAAGAGGGGACTGAGTGCTGTCCAGTGGGTGGGCAAATGAGCCCTGCCCTGTACAGGGTGGGGAGTGAGCGCTGGTCAACGAGGAGGGGAATAAGTGCTGTCCAGCAAGGAGGGGAGTGAGTGCAGTCTGGCAAGAAGGGGAGTGAGCACTGCCCTGTACTGGGAGGGAAGTGAGTGCTGTCCAGCAAGGAGGAGAGTGAGCACTGCCAGCGAGGAGGGGAGTGAGCACTGTCCAGTGAGGAGGGGAGTGAGCACTGTCTGGCAGGGATCGGGGTGAGCACTGTCCAGCAGGGAGGGGTGTGAGCGCGGTCTGGCAGTGAGGGGAGTGATTACTGCCCGGCAGGGAGGGGTCTGAGCACTCTCCGGCGGGGTAGGGGAGTGAGCATTGTCCGGCAGGAAGTGGAATGAGTACTGTCTAGCACGGGAGGTGAGTGAGAACTGTCCGGCAGGGAATGGGGTGAGCACTGTCCAGCGGTGAGGGGAGTGAGCAGTGTCCGGCGGAGAGGGGAATGAGCACTGACTGCCGGGGAGGGGAGTGAGTACTGCCTTGTACAGGGAGGGGAGTGAGCAGTGTTCAGCAGGGAGGGAAGTGAGCACTGTCTGGCAGGGTGGGGAGTGATTACTGTCCGGCAAGGAGGGGAGCGTGCACTGTCCGGTGGGGGAGGGGAGTGAGCACTGTCCGGCAGGAAGCGGAATGAGTACTGTCTAGCACGGGAGGTGAGTGAGCAGTGTCCGGCCGGGATGGGAGTGAGCACTGTCCGGCAGGGAGGGGAGTGAGCACTGTCCGGCGGGGAGGGGAGTGAGCAGTGACCGCGGGGAGGGGACTGAGCACTGTCTGGCTGGGAGGGGAGTGAGCACTGTCCAGCAGGCAGGGGCGTGAGCACTGTCTAGCAGGGAGAGGAGTGAGCACTGTCTGGCGGGGAGGGGAGTGTGCACTGTCTGGCGTGAGAAGGGAGTGAGCACTATCCGGCGGGAGAAGGGAGTGAGCACTGTCTGGCAGGGAGGGGAGTGAGCACTGTCTGGCAGGGAGTGGAGTGAGCACTCTCTGGCGGGAGAAGGGAGTGAGCACTGTCTGGCGGGGGAGAGGAGTGAGCACTGTCTGGCAGGGAGGGGAGTGAGCACTGTCTGGCAGGGAGGTGAGTGAGCACTGTCTGGCAGGGAGGGGAGTGAGCACTGTCTGGCAGGGAGGGGAGTGAGCACTGTCTGGCAGGGAGGGGAGTGAGCACTGTCTGGCAGGGAGGGGAGTGAGCACTGTCTGGCAGGGAGGGGAGTGAGCACTGTCTGGCAGGGAGGGGAGTGAGCACTGTCTGGCAGGGAGGGGAGTGAGCACTGTCCGGCAGGGAGGGGAGTGAGCACTGTCTGGCAGGGAGGGGAGTGAGCACTCTCTGGCGGGAGAAGGGAGTGAGCACTATCCGGCGGGGGTAGGTGAGTGAGCACTGTCCGACACGGAGGTGAGTGAGCACTATCTGGCGGGGGAGGGGTGTGAGCATTGCCCGGCGGGGGAGGTGAGTGAGCACTGTCCGTCAGGGAGGGGAGTGAGGACTGCCTTGTACAGGGAGGGGAGTGAGCACTTTGCAGCAAATAGGGGAGTGAACACTGCCCTGTACAAGGAGAGAAGAGAGCACTGTTCAGCGAAGAGGGGACTGAGTGCTGTCCAGTGGGTGGGCAAATGAGCCCTGCCCTGTACAGGGTGGGGAGTGAGCGCTGGTCAACGAGGAGGGGAATAAGTGCTGTCCAGCAAGGAGGGGAGTGAGTGCAGTCTGGCAAGAAGGGGAGTGAGCACTGCCAGCGAGGAGGGGAGTGAGCACTGCCAGCGAGGAGGGGAGTGAGCACTGCCAGCGAGGAGGGGAGTGAGCACTGCCAGCGAGGAGGGGAGTGAGCACTGTCCAGTGAGGAGGGGAGTGAGCACTGTCTGGCAGGGATCGGGGTGAGCACTGTCCAGCAGGGAGGGGTTTGAGCGCTGTCCGGCAGTGAGGGGAGTGATTACTGCCCGGCAGGGAGTGGAGTGAGCACTTCCGGCAGGGAGGGGAATGAGCACTGTCCGGCGGGGGAGGGGAGTGAGCATTGTCCGGCAGGAAGTGGAATGAGTACTGTCTAGCACGGGAGGTGAGTGAGAACTGTCCGGCAGGGAGTGGAGTGAGCACTGTCCTGCGGGGAGGGGAGTGAGCAGTGTCCGGCGGAGAGGGGAGAGAGCACTGTCTGCCAGGGAGGGGAGTGAGTACTGTCTGGCAGGGTGGGGAGTGATTACTGTCCGGCAGGGAGGGGAGCGTACACTGTCCGGTGGGGGAGGGGAGGGAGCACTGTCCGGCAGGAAGCGGAATGAGTACTGTCTAGCACGGGAGGTGAGTGAGCAGTGTCCGGCCGGGATGGGAGTGAGCACTGTCCGGCAGGGAGGGGAGTGAGCACTGTCCGGCGGGGAGGGGAGTGAGCAGTGACCGCGGGGAGGGGACTGAGCACTGTCTGGCTGGGAGGGGAGTGAGCACTGTCCAGCAGGCAGGGGCGTGAGCACTGTCTAGCAGGGAGAGGAGTGAGCACTGTCTAGCAGGGAGAGGAGTGAGCACTGTCTGGCGGGGAGCGGAGTGTGCACTGTCTGGCGTGAGAAGGGAGTGAGCACTTTCCGGCGGGAGAAGGGAGTGAGCACTGTCTGGCAGGGGAGAGGAGTGAGCACTGTCTAGCAGGGAGGGGAGTGAGCACTGTCTGGCAGGGAGGGGAGTGAGCACTGTCTGGCAGGGAGGGGAGTGAGCACTGTCTGGCAGGGAGGGGAGTGAGCACTCTCTGGCGGGAGAAGGGAGTGAGCACTCTCTGGCGGGAGAAGGGAGTGAGCACTATCCGGCGGGGGTAGGTGAGTGAGCACTGTCTGACACGGAGGTGAGCGAGCACTATCTGGCGGGGGAGGGGTGTGAGCATTGCCCGACGGGGGAGGTGAGTGAACACTGTCTGGCAGGGAGGTGAGTGAGCACTGTCCGGCAGGGAGGGGAGTGAGTACTGCCTTGTACAGGGAGGGGAGTGAGCACTTTGCAGCAAATAGGGGAGTGAGCACTGCCCTGTACGAGGAGAGAAGAGAGCACTGTTCAGCGAAGAGGGGACTGAGTGCTGTCCAGTGGGTGGGCAAATGAGCCCTGCCCTGTACAGGGTGGGGAGTGAGCGCTGGTCAACGAGGAGGGGAATAAGTGCTGTCCAGCAAGGAAGGGAGTGAGTGCAGTCTGGCAAGAAGGGGAGTGAGCACTGCCCTGTACTGGGAGGGAAGTGAGTGCTGTCCAGCAAGGAGGGGAGTGAGCACTGTGCAGTGAGGAGGGGAGTGAGCACTGTCCAGTGAGGAGGGGAGTGAGCACTGTCTGGCAGGGATCGGGGTGAGCACTGTCCAGCAGGGAGGGGTGTGAGCGCGGTCCGGCAGTGAGGGGAGTGTTTACTGCCCGGCAGGGAGGGGTCTGAGCACTCTCCAGCGGGGTAGGGGAGTGAGCATTGTCCGGCAGGAAGTGGAATGAGTACTGTCTAGCACGGGAGGTGAGTGAGAACTGTCCAGCAGGGAGGGGAGTGAGTACTGCCTTGTACAGGGAGGGGAGTGAGCAGTGTTCAGCAGGGAGGGAAGTGAGCACTGTCTGGCAGGGTGGGGAGTGATTACTGTCCGGTGGGGGAGGTGAGTGAGCACTGTCCGGCAGGAAGCGGAATGAGTACTGTCTAGCACGGGAGGTGAGTGAGCACTGTCCGGCAGGGATGGGAGTGAGCACTGTCCGGCAGGGATGGGAGTGAGCACTGTCCGGCAGGGAGGGGAGTGAGCACTGTCCGGCGGGGAGGGGCGTGAGCAGTGACCGCGGGGAGGGGAGTGAGCACTGTCCGGCAGGGAGGGGAGTGAGCACTGTCCGGCAGGGAGGGGAGTGAGCACTGTCCGGCGGGGAGGGGCGTGAGCAGTGACCGCGGGGAGGGGAGTGAGCACTGTCCGGCTGGGAGGGGAGTGAGCACTGTCTGGCAGGGAGGGGAGTGAGCACTGTCCGGCAGGGAGGATAGTGAGCACTGTCCGGCAGGGAGGGGAGTGAGCACTGTCCGGCGGGGAGGGGACTGAGCACTGTCCGGCAGGGAGGATAGTGAGCGCTGTCCAGCAGGGAGGGGAGTAAGCACTGTCCAGTGGGGAGGGTAAGTGAGCACTGTCCAGCAGGCAGGGGCATGAGCACTGACCAGCAGGGAGCAGAGTGAGCACTGTCTGGCAGGGAGGGGAGTGAGTACTGCCTTGTACATGGAGGGGAGTGAGCACTCTTCAGCAGGGAGGGGAGTGAGCACTGTCTGGCAGGGAGGGGAGTGAGCACTGTCTGGTGGGGAGGGGAGTGAGTACTGCCTTGTACATGGAGGGGAGTGAGCACTGCCTGGCAGGGAGGGGAGTGAGCACGGTCTGGTGGGGGTGGGGAGTGAACATTGCCAGGTGGGAGAGGGGAGTGAGCACTGCCTGGCAGGGAGGGGAGTGAGTACTGCCTTGTAAATGGAGGGGAGTGAGCACTCTCCACCAGGGAGGGGAGTGAGCACTGCCCTGTACGGGGAGGGAAATGAGCACTGTTCAGCGAGACGGGGAGTGATTGCTGTCCAGTGGGTGGGCAAATGAGCACTGCCCTGTACAGGGTGGGGAGTGAGCGCTGGTCAGCGAGGAGGGGAATAAGTGCTGTCCAGCAAGGAGGGGAGTGAGCACTGTTCGGCAGGGAGGGGAGTGAGCACTGTCCGGCAGGGAGGGGAGTGAGCACTGTCCGGCAGGGAGGGGAGTGGGCACTGCCAGGTCGGGGAGGGGAGTGAGCACGTAAGCGGGGCAGGGGAGTGACCACTGTCCGGCAAGAAGGGGAATGAGTACTGTCCAGCGGGGGAGGGGTGTGAGCACTGCCCGGGGAGGAGGGGAGTGAGCACTGTCCAGCGGGGAAGGGGAGCGAGCACTGCCTGGCAGGGGAGGGGAGTGAGTACTGTCCAGCAAGGAGAGAGTGAGCACTGTCCGGCAGGGGAGGGGAATGAGCACTGTCCAGCGGGGGAGGGGAGTGAGTACTGTCCGGCAGGGAGGGAAGTGAGCACTGTCCAGCAAGGAGAGAGTGAGCACTGTCCGGCAGGGGAGGGGAATGAGCACTGTCCAGCGGGGGAGGGGAGTGAGCACTGTCCGGCAAGGGAGGGAAGTGAGCACTGTCCAGCAAGGAGAGAGTGAACACTGTCCAGCGGGGGAGGGGAGTGAGCACTGTTCTGTAAGGAGAGAGTGAGCACTGTCTGGCGGGGGAGGGGAATGAGCACAGTCCGGCGGGTGAGGCAAGTGACCACTGTCCAGCGAGGAGAGAGTGAGCACTGCCTGGCGGGGAGGTGAGTGATCATTGCCTGACAGTGAGGGGAGTGAACACTGTCTGGCAGGGAGGGGAGTGAGTACTGCTTTGTACAGGGAGGGGAGTGAGCACTCTCCAGCAGGTAGGGGAGTGAACACTGCTCTATACGGGGAGAGAAGTGAGCACTGTTCAGCAAGGAGGGGAATGAATGCTCTCCAACAAGGAGGGGAGTGAGTGCTGTCTGGCAAGGAGGGGAGCGAGCACTGCCCTGTACAGGAAGGGAAGAGAGTGCTGTCCAGCAAGGAGGAGAGTGAGCACTGTCCAGCAGGGATCAGAGTGAACACTGTCCGGCAGGGAGGTGGAGTGAGCACTGTCCGGCGGGGGAGGGGAGTGCGCATTGTCTGGCAGGAAGCGGAATGAGTACTGTCTAGCACTGGAGGGGAGTGAGAACTGTCGGGCGAGGAGGGGAGTGAGCACTGTCCGGCAGGGAGGGGAGTGAGCACTGTCTGGCGGTGAGGGGAGAGAGCACTGTCCAGCAGGAAGCGGAATGAGTACTGTCTAGCACGGGAGGGGAATGAGAACTGTCCGGCAGGGAGGAGAGTGAGCACTGTCCGGCAGGGAGAGGAGTGAGCACTGTCCTGCGGTGAGGGGAGTGAGCAGTGTTCTGCGGAGAGGGGGAAAGCACTGTCCGGAGGGGAGGGGAGTGAGCCCTATCTGGAAGGGAGGGGCATGAGTATTGCCTTGTACAGGGAGGGGAGTGATTACTGTCCAACGGGGAGGGGAGTGAGCACTGTCCAACGGGGAGGGGAGTGAGCACTGTCCAACGGGGAGGGGAGTGAGCACTGTCCAGCAGGGAGGGGAGTGAGCACTGTCCGGCAGGGATCGGAGTGAGCACTGTCCGGCAGGGATCGGAGTGAGCACTGTCCGGCAGGGAGGGGAGTGAGCACTGTACAGCAGTGAGGGCAGTGAGCACTGTCTAGCAGGGAGGGCAGTGAGCACTGTCTAGCAGGGAGGGGAATGAGCACTGTCCGGCAGGGAGGAGAGTGAGCACAATCTGGCAGGGAGGGCATTGAGCACTGTCCAGCGGGGAGGGGAGTGACCGGTAGGGAGTGGAATGAGTACTGTCTGTCAGGGGAGTGAGCACTGCCCTGTACAGGGAGGGAAGTGAGTGCTGTCCAGCGAGGAGGGGAGTGAGCATTGTCCAGCTGGGAGGGGAGTGAGCACTGTCCAACGGGGAGGGGAGTGAGCACTGTCCAACGGGGAGGGGAGTGAGCACTGTCCAACGGGGAGGGGAGTGAGCACTGTCCAACGGGGAGGGGAGTGAGCACTGTCCAACGGGGAGGGGAGTGAGCACTGTCCAACGGGGAGGGGAGTGAGCACTGTCCAACGGGGAGGGGAGTGAGCACTGTCCAACGGGGAGGGGAGTGAGCACTGTCCAACGGGGAGGGGAGTGAGCACTGTCCGGCAGGGAAGGGAGGGAGCACGGTCTGGCAGGGATCGGAGCGAGCACTGTCCGGCGGGGAGGGGAGCGAGCACTGTCCGGCGGGGAGGGGAGTGAGCGCTGTCCTGATGGGGGAGGGCAATGAGCACTGTCCTGTGAGGGAGGGGAGTGAGCACTGTCTGGTGGGGAAGGGAGTGAACACTGTCCCGTGGGGGAGGGCAATGAGCACTGTCCTGTGAGGGAGGGGAGTGAGCACACTTCGGCGGAGAGGGGAGTTAGCACTGTCTGGAGGGTGAAGCGAGTGAGCACTGTCCGGAGTGGGAGGGCAGTGAGCACTGCCAGGTGGGGGAGGTGAGTGAGCACTGTCTGGCAAGGAGGGGATTGGGCACTGCCAGGTGGGGGAGGGGAGTGACCACTGTCTGGCTGAGGAGGGGTGTAAGCACTGTCTGGCAGGGAGGGGAGTGAGCACTGTCTGGCAGGGAGGGGAGTGAGCACTGTCTGGCAGGGAGGGGAGTGAGCACTGTCTGGCGGGGAGGGGAGTGAGCACTGTCTGGCGGGGAGGGGAGTAAGCACTGTCTGGCGGGAGAAGGGAGTGAGCACTGTCTGGCTGGGAGGGGAGTGAGCACTGTCTGGCAAGAGAAGGGATTGAGCACTATCCGGCGGGGGGAGATGAATGAGCACTGTCTGGCACGGAGGTGAGTGAGCACTATCTGGCGGGGGAGGGGTGTGAGCATTGCCCAGCGGGGGTGGGGAGTGAGCACTATCTGGTGGGGGAGGGGACTGAGCACTGTCTGGCAGGGAGGTGAGTGAGCACTGTCTGGCAGGGAGGGGAGTGAGTACTGCCTTGTACAGGGAGGGGAGTGAGCACTGCCTGGCAGGGAGGGGAGTGAGCACTGTCTGGTGGGGGTGGGGAGTGAACATTGCCAGGTGGGAGAGGGGAGTGAGCACTGCCTGGCAGGGAGGGGAGTGAGTACTGCCTTGTAAATGGAGGGGAGTGAGCACTCTCCACCAGGGAGGGGAGTGAGCACTGCCCTGTACGGGGAGGGAAATGAGCACTGTTCAGCGAGAAGGGGAGTGAGCACTGTCCGGCGGGGGAGAGAAGTGAGTACTGTCTTGCACAGGAGGGGAATGAGAACTGTTGTGGGGGGAGGGGAGTGAGCACTGTCCAGCGAGGAGGGGAGTGAGCACTGTCCGGCGGGGGAGGGGAGTGAGTACTGTCTTGCACAGGAGGGGAATGAGAACTGTTGTGGGGGGAGGGGAGTGAGCACTGTCCGGCAGGGAGGGGAATAAGCACTGTCCGGCGGAGAGGGGAGTGAGCAGTGTCTGACGGAGAGGGGGAGAGCACTGTCTGGCGGGGAGGGGAGTGAGCACTGTCTGGCGGGAGAAGGGAGTGAGCACTGTCTGGCTGGGAGGGGAGTGAGCACTGTCTGGCAAGTGAAGGGATTGAGCACTATCTGGCGGGGGGAGGTGAATGAGCACTGTCTGGCACGGAGGTGAGTGAGCACTATCTGGCGGGGAGGGGAGTGAGCACTGTCCAGCGAGGAGGGGAGTGAGTACTGTCTTGCACAGGAGGGGAATGAGAACTGTTGTGGGGGGAGGGGAGTGAGCACTGTCTTGCACAGGAGGGGAATGAGAACTGTTGTGGGGGGAGGGGAGTGAGCACTGTCCGGCAGGGAGGGGAATAAGCACTGTCCGGCGGAGAGGGGAGTGAGCACTGTCTGGCGGGGAAGGGAGTGAGCACTGTCCAGCAAGGAGGGGAGTGAGCACTGTCCGGCAGGGAGGGGAGTGAGCAGTGTCTGACTGAGAGGGGGAGAGCACTGTCTGGCGGGGAGGGGAGTGAGCACTATCTGGAAGGGAGGGGAGTGAGCACTATCTGGAAGGGAGGGGAGTGAGTACTGCCTTGTACAGGGAGGGGAGTGAGTACTGCCTTGTACAGGGAGGGGAGTGAGTACTGCCTTGTACAGGGAGGGGAGTGAGTACTGCCTTGTACAGGGAGGGGAGTGAGTACTGCCTTGTACAGGGAGGGGAGTGAGTACTGCCTTGTACAGGGAGGGGAGTGAGTACTGCCTTGTACAGGGAGGGGAGTGAGTACTGCCTTGTACAGGGAGGGGAGTGAGTACTGCCTTGTACAGGGAGGGGAGTGAGTACTGCCTTGTACAGGGCGGGGAGTGATTACTGTCCAACGGGGAGGGGAGTGAGCACTGTCCAGCAGGGAGGGGAGTGAGCACTGTCTGGCAGGCATCGGTGTGAGCACTGTCCGGCAGGGAGGGGAGTGAGCACTGTCCAGCAGTGAGGGCAGTGAGCACTGTCTAGCAGGGAGGGCAGTGAGCACTGTCTGGCAGGGAGGGGAGTGATTACTGTCCGGCAGGGAGGGGAGTGAGCACTATCCGGCAGGGAGGGCAGTGAGCACTGTCCAGCGGGGAGGGGAGTGACCGGTAGGGAGTGGAATGAGTACTGTCCGTCAGGGGAGTGAGCACTGCCCTGTACAGGGAGGGAAGTGAGTGCTGTCCAGCAAGGAGGGGAATGAGAACTGTCCAGCGAGGAGGGGAGTGAGCACTGTCCAACCGGGAGGGGAGTGAGCACTGTCCAACCGGGAGGGGAGTGAGCACTGTCCAACCGGGAGGGGAGTGAGCACTGTCCAACGGGGAGGGGAGTGAGCACTGTCCAGCAGGGAGGGGAGTGAGCACTGTCTGGCAGCGATCGGAGTGAGCACTGTCCGGCGGGGGAGGGGAGTGAGCACTGTCCGGCGGGGGAGGGGAGTGAGCACTGTCCAATGGGGAGGGGAGTGAGCACTGTCTGGCAGGGATCGGAGTGAGCAATGTCCGGCAGGAAGGGGAGTGTGCACTGTACGGCAGGGAGGGGAGTGAGCACTGTCCAGCAGGGAGGGGAGTGTGCACTGTACGGCAGAGAGGGGAGTGAGCAATGTCCAGCAGGGAGGGGAGTGAGCACTGTCCGGCAGGGAGGGGAGTGAGCAGTGTCTGACGGAGAGGGGGAGAGCACTGTCTGGCGGGGAGGGGAGTGAGCACTGTCTGGCGGGAGAAGGGAGTGAGCACTGTCTGGCTGGGAGGGGAGTGAGCACTGTCTGGCAAATGAAGGGATTGAGCACTATCCGGCGGGGGGAGGTGAATGAGCACTGTCTGGCACGGAGGTGAGTGAGCACTATCTGGCGGGGAGGGGAGTGAGCACTGTCCAGCGAGGAGGGGAGTGAGTACTGTCTTGCACAGGAGGGGAATGAGAACTGTTGTGGGGGGAGGGGAGTGAGCACTGTCTTGCACAGGAGGGGAATGAGAACTGTTGTGGGGGGAGGGGAGTGAGCACTGTCCGGCAGGGAGGGGAATAAGCACTGTCCGGCGGAGAGGGGAGTGAGCAGTGTCTGACGGAGAGGGGGAGAGCACTGTCTGGCGGGGAGGGGAGTGAGCACTGTCTGGCAAGTGAAGGGATTGAGCACTATCCGGCGGGGGGAGGTGAATGAGCACTGTCTGGCACGGAGGTGAGTGAGCACTATCTGGCGGGGAGGGGAGTGAGCACTGTCCAGCGAGGAGGGGAGTGAGTACTGTCTTGCACAGGAGGGGAATGAGAACTGTTGTGGGGGGAGGGGAGTGAGCACTGTCTTGCACAGGAGGGGAATGAGAACTGTTGTGGGGGGAGGGGAGTGAGCACTGTCCGGCAGGGAGGGGAATAAGCACTGTCCGGCGGAGAGGGGACTGAGCAGTGTCTGACGGAGAGGGGGAGAGCACTGTCTGGCGGGGAGGGGAGTGAGCACTGTCTGGCGGGAGAAGGGAGTGAGCACTGTCTGGCTGGGAGGGGAGTGAGCACTGTCTGGCAAGTGAAGGGATTGAGCACTATCCGGCGGGGGGAGGTGAATGAGCACTGTCTGGCACGGAGGTGAGTGAGCACTATCTGGCGGGGAGGGGAGTGAGCACTGTCCAGCGAGGAGGGGAGTGAGTACTGTCTTGCACAGGAGGGGAATGAGAACTGTTGTGGGGGGAGGGGAGTGAGCACTGTCTTGCACAGGAGGGGAATGAGAACTGTTGTGGGGGGAGGGGAGTGAGCACTGTCCGGCAGGGAGGGGAATAAGCACTGTCCGGCGGAGAGGGGAGTGAGCACTGTCTGGCGGGGAAGGGAGTGAGCACTGTCCAGCAAGGAGGGGAGTGAGCACTGTCCGGCAGGGAGGGGAGTGAGCAGTGTCTGACTGAGAGGGGGAGAGCACTGTCTGGCGGGGAGGGGAGTGAGCACTGTCTGGCGGGGAGGGGAGTGAGCACTATCTGGAAGGGAGGGGAGTGAGCACTATCTGGAAGGGAGGGGAGTGAGCACTATCTGGAAGGGAGGGGAGTGAGCACTATCTGGAAGGGAGGGGAGTGAGCACTATCTGGAAGGGAGGGGAGTGAGTACTGCCTTGTACAGGGAGGGGAGTGAGTACTGCCTTGTACAGGGAGGGGAGTGAGTACTGCCTTGTACAGGGAGGGGAGTGAGTACTGCCTTGTACAGGGAGGGGAGTGAGTACTGCCTTGTACAGGGAGGGGAGTGAGTACTGCCTTGTACAGGGAGGGGAGTGAGTACTGCCTTGTACAGGGAGGGGAGTGAGTACTGCCTTGTACAGGGCGGGGAGTGATTACTGTCCAACGGGGAGGGGAGTGAGCACTGTCCAGCAGGGAGGGGAGTGAGCACTGTCTGGCAGGCATCGGTGTGAGCACTGTCCGGCAGGGAGGGCAGTGAGCACTGTCCAGCAGTGAGGGCAGTGAGCACTGTCTAGCAGGGAGGGCAGTGAGCACTGTCTGGCAGGGAGGGGAGTGATTACTGTCCGGCAGGGAGGGGAGTGAGCACTATCCGGCAGGGAGGGCAGTGAGCACTGTCCAGCGGGGAGGGGAGTGACCGGTAGGGAGTGGAATGAGTACTGTCCGTCAGGGGAGTGAGCACTGCCCTGTACAGGGAGGGAAGTGAGTGCTGTCCAGCAAGGAGGGGAATGAGAACTGTCCAGCGAGGAGGGGAGTGAGCACTGTCCAACCGGGAGGGGAGTGAGCACTGTCCAACCGGGAGGGGAGTGAGCACTGTCCAACGGGGAGGGGAGTGAGCACTGTCCAGCAGGGAGGGGAGTGAGCACTGTCTGGCAGCGATCGGAGTGAGCACTGTCCGGCGGGGGAGGGGAGTGAGCACTGTCCGGCGGGGGAGGAGAGTGAGCACTGTCCGGCGGGGGAGGGGAGTGAGCACTGTCCAATGGGGAGGGGAGTGAGCACTGTCTGGCAGGGATCGGAGTGAGCAATGTCCGGCAGGAAGGGGAGTGTGCACTGTACAGCAGGGAGGGGAGTGAGCACTGTCCAGCAGGGAGGGGAGTGTGCACTGTACGGCAGAGAGGGGAGTGAGCAATGTCCAGCAGGGAGGGGAGTGTGCACTGTCCGGAGGGAAGGGGAGTGAGCCCTGTCCGGAGGGAAGGGGAGTGAGCCCTGTCCGGAGGGGAGGGGAGTGAGCACTGTCCAGAGGGAAGGGGAGTGAGCAATATCCGGCAGGGAGGGGAGTGTGCACTCTCCGGAGGGGAGGGGAGTGAGCACTTTCCTGAGGGGGAGGGGAGCGAGCACTGTCTGGCAGTGATGGGAGTGAGCACTGCCAGGTGGGGGAGGAGAGTGAGCACGTCTGGCGGGGCAGGGGACTGAGCACTGTCCGGCGGGGAGAGGAGTGAGCACTGCCAGGTGGGGGAGGGAAGTGAGCACTGTCCGGCGGGGGAGGGGAGTGAGCACTGTCTGGCAGGGAGGGGAGTGAGCACTGTCTGGCAGGGAGGGGAGTGAGCACTGTCTGGCAGGGAGGGGAGTGAGCACTGTCTGCAGGGAGGGGAGTGAGCACTGTCTTGCGGGGAGGGGAGTGAGCACTGTCCAGCAGGCAGGGGCGTGAGCACTGACCAGCAGGGATCAGAGTGAGCACTAAAACAAAAACAAAAACAGAATTACCTGGAAAAACTCATCAGGTCTGGCAGCATCGGCGGAGAAGAAAAGAGTTGACGTTTCGAGTCCTCATGACCCTTCGACAGAACTTGAGTTTGAGTCCAAGAAAGAGTTGAAATATAAGCTGGTTTAAGGTGTGTGTGTGGGGGGGGCAGAGAGAGAGAGAGAGAGAGAGAGAGGTGGAGGGGGGTTGGGTGTGCTTGTAGAGACAAACAAGCAGTGATAGAAGCAGATCACCAAAAGATGTCAACAACAATGGTACAGAAGAACACATAGGTGTTAAAGTTAAAGTTGGTGATATTATCTAAACGAATGTGCTAATTAAGAATGGATGGTAGGGCACTCAAGGTATAGCTCTAGTGGGGGTGTTTTTTTTAAAAAAATAATGGAAATAGGTGGGAAAAAGAAAATCTTTATAATTTATTGGAAAAAAAAGGAAGGGGGAAACAGAAAGGGGGTGGGGATGGGGGAGGGAGCTCACGACCTAAAGTTGTTGAATTCAATATTCAGTCCGGAAGGCTGTAAAGTGCCTAGTCGGAAGATGAGGTGTTGTTCCTCCAGTTTGCGTTGGGCTTCGCTGGAACAATGCAGCAAGCCAAGGACAGACAGGTGGGCAAGAGAGCAGGGTGGAGTGTTAAAATGGCAAGCGACAGGGAGGTTTGGGTCATTCTTGTGGACAGACCGCAGGTGTTCTGCAAAGCGGTCGCCCAGTTTACGTTTGGTCTCTCCAATGTAGAGGAGACCACATTGGGAGCAACGAATGCAGTAGACTAAGTTGGGGGAAATGCAAGTGAAATGCTGCTTCACTTGAAAGGAGTGTTTGGGTCCTTGGACGGTGAGGAGAGAGGAAGTGGAGGGGCAGGTGTTGCATCTTTTGCGTGGGCATGGGGTGGTGCCATAGGAGGGGGTTGAGGAGTAGGGGCTGATGGAGGAGTGGACCAGGGTGTCCCGGAGGGAGCGATCCCTACGGAATGCCGATAGGGGGGGTGAAGGGAAGATGTGTTTGGTGGTGGCATCATGCTGGAGTTGGCGGAAATGGCGGAGGATGATCCTTTGAATGCGGAGGCTGTTGGGGTGATAAGTGAGGACAAGGGGGACCCTATCATGTTTCTGGGAGGGAGGAGAAGGCGTGAGGGCGGATGCGCGGGAGATGGGCCGGACACGGTTGAGGGCCCTGTCAACGACCGTGGGTGGAAAACCTCGGTTAAGGAAGAAGGAGGACATGTCAGAGGAACTGTTTTTGAAGGTAGCACCATCGGAACAGATGCGACGGAGGTGAAGGAACTGAGAGAATGGGATGGAGTCCTTACAGGAAGCGGGGTGTGAGGAGCTGTAGTCGAGATAGCTGTGGGAGTCGGTGGGTTTGTAATGGATATTGGTGGACAGTCTATCACCAGAGATTGAGACAGAGAGGTCAAGGAAGGGAAGGGAAGTGTCAGAGATGGACCACGTGAAAATGATGGAGGGGTGGAGATTGGAAGCAAAATTAATAAATTTTTCCAAGTCCCGACGAGAGCATGAAGCAGCACCGAAGTAATCATCGATGTACCGGAGAAAGAGTTGTGGAAGGGGGCCGGAGTAGGACTGGAACAAGGAATGTTCCACATACCCCATAAAGAGACAGGCATAGCTGGGGCCCATGCGGGTACCCATAGCCACACCTTTTATTTGGAGGAAGTGAGAGGGGTTGAAGGAGAAATTGTTCAGCGTGAGAACAAGTTCAGCCAGACGGAGGAGAGTAGTGGTGGATGAGGATTGTTCGGGCCTCTGTTCGAGGAAGAAGCTAAGGGCCCTCAGACCATCCTGGTGGGGGATGGAGGTGTAGAGGGATTGGACGTCCATGGTGAAAAGGAAGCGGTTGGGGCCAGGGAACTGGAAATTGTTGATGTGACGTAAGGTGTCAGAGGAATCACGGATGTAGGTGGGAAGGGACTGGACAAGGGGAGAGAGAAGGGAGTCAAGATAACGAGAAATGAGTTCTGTGGGGCAGGAGCAAGCTGAGACGATCAGTCTACCGGGGCAGTTCTGTTTGTGGATTTTGGGTAGGAGATAGAAGCGGGCCGTCCGAGGTTGGGCGACTATCAGGTTGGAAGCTGTGGGAGGGAGATCCCCAGAGGAGATGAGGTCAGTGACAGTCCTGGAAACAATGGCTTGATGTTCAGTGGTGGGGTCATGGTCCAGGGAGAGGTAGGAGGAAGTGTCTGCGAGTTGACGCTCAGCCTCCGCGAGGTAGATGTCAGTGCGCCGGACAACAACAGCACCACCCTTGTCAGCGGGTTTGATGACAATGTCAGGGTTGGACCTGAGAGAATGGAGTGCAGTAAGTTCAGAGAGAGACAGGTTAGAATGGGTGAGAGGAGCAGAGAAATTGAGATGACTAATGTCGTGCCGACAGTTCTCAATGAAAAGATCAAGAGAACGTAAGAATCCAGAGGGAGGGGTCCAGGTGGAGGAAGAATATTGGAGATGGGTAAAAGGATCCGTTGAACTGGGAGAGGACTCCTGCCCAAAGAAGTGAGCCCGGAGACGAAGACGGCGGAAGAAGAGTTCAGTATCATGCCGAGCCCGAAATTCATTGAGGTGAGGGCGTAAGGGTATGAAACTAAGTCCTTTGCTGAGCACTAAACGTTCAACATCGGAGAGGGGAAGGTCAGGGGGTATAGTGAATACACGGCTGGGGTTGGGATTGGAAGAAAGGGTGGGGACGGAGGGACAGGCAGGGCTGGAGGGTCCTAGATGGGTGTTGGTGTCGATGAGTTGTTGGAGCTTGCGTTCCTTAGCACTTGAGAGAAAGAGAAAAAGTTTCTTGTTGAGGCGTCGGATGAGCCGAAGGATAAAATGAAACTGGGGGCATGCGCAGCTTTGAAAAAGGGTACGGCGGTGCTGTTGGAGGGAGAGGTCGAGTGTGTTCATATGGCGGCGCATGGCACTGAGTGTGGATTTCAGAATGTTATGGGAACAGCAGTCCGAGAAACGTTTTATGTCCCGGGGATACCTGTAATCCTGGATGGGTTCAAAACATGAGGGGTGGAATTTCAGTTGAAATCCACGTGGGGTAAGTCGGAGATGGAGACAGTCACTGAGAAAGGAGATATGGCTGTGAAAGCGGGTTTTAGTAAACACCTTGTCAAACACCAGGAGGGAAATGGAAAGCAAGGAAGGTGAGCAGGGCAAAAGAGAGGAACGGAAATCTTGTCGCAGAAAAGAACAGAACTTCTTCAAGGAGGTAGGCATTTCTTGAAGAGCAGTGGCAGTCAATTAAACACAGAGATGTTTGTTTTTATCAGAGTGAGCACTGTCCGGCAGGGAGGGGAGTGAGCACTGTCCAGCAGGCAGGGGCGTGAGCGCTGACCAGCAGGGTTCAGAGTGAGCACTGTCCGGCGGGGAGGGGAGTGAGCACTGTCCGGCAGGGAGGGGAGTGAGCACTTCCAGGTGGGGGAGGTGAGTGAGCACGTAAGCGGGGCAGGGGAGTGACCACTTTCCGGCAAGAAGGGGAGTGATCACTGTCCAGCGGGAAGGGGTGGTGAGCACTATCCAGCGGACGAGGGGAGTGAGCATTGCCCGGCAGGAGAGGGCAGTGAGCACTATCTGGCGGGAGAGGGGAATGAGCATTGCCCGGCGGGAGAGGAGAGAGAGCACTGTCTGGCAGGGAGGGGAGTGAGCACTGTCTGGCAGGGAGGGGAGTGAGCACTGTCTGGCAGGGAGGGGAGTGAGTGCTTTCCATTGGGTAGGCAAATGAGCACTGTCCTGTATAGGGTGGGGAGTGAGCGCTGGTCAGCGAGGAGGGAAGTGAGCACTGTCCAGCGAGGAGGGGAGTGAGCACTGTCCGGCAGGGAGGGGAGTGAGTGCTGGTCAGTGCCAAGGGGAATGAGTGCTGTCCAGCAGGAAGGGGTGTGAGCACTGCCCTGTACAAGGAGGGAAGTGAGTGCTGTCGAACAAGGAGGAAGTGAGTGCTGTCCAGCAAGGAGGGGAGTGAGCACTGTCTAGAAGGACCAGAGGGTTGGCAGGGGGGTATAGAAGCTAAACGTGCAACTGCTGACCCCAGAGAACATTGAGGAGCTCAAGAGGGATTACAAAGGTTTGGAGAACCATGAAACCCCACTTTGAGTCCCTGACACATTGGTGGGAAGCGATCAAGGGAAACATCAAGAGGTTTTTTGTCCTCAAAGGCACCCAGAAAGCTAGAAAGGAACAGAGGGAAATGTCCCGACTGCAGAAAAACATGCAGAATCTGCTCTGGCTGCGGTCGATGGGGGTCGATATCAAGGAGGAACTCCAAGAGGTGAAGAGCCAGCAAGCCTCTCTCTTTGCCTCAGAGGCCTCCAAGATCATCTTCCTTTCCAGAGTCCGCTCTGTAGAGCAGAATGAGACGTGCTCACGTTTCTTCTTCCAAAAGGTACACAGAGAGAGCTCTGTGATCAGCAGCCTGAAGGAAGAAGACGGCTCAGTTAAGTCATTGCAATCTGACATTTTGAGGATTAGCAAATCCTTCTATGCCGGATTGTATGACGTAAAGCCCACAGACAGCACGGCCTCCCAGTCCTTCCTGTCCTCTATCTCGGAGGTCTTAGATGACAGTACACGGGAGAGTCTGGACAAAGCGCTAACTCCTGACAAACTGACTGAGGCCCTTGAGTCCTTCGAGAAGAGTAAAACTCCCGGAAGCGACGGCTTGCCGGCGGAGTTGTATTCGGCTCTGTGGGACTGGATCGGCCCAGACCTGCTAGAAGTGTACGAGAGTATGCTCCTGGCTGGCAGTATGTCAGAATCCATGTGGAAAGGCATTATCACCCTCAATCTATCCAAGACCTGAGAACGGTCGTGCTCGGACCCGACGTTATTTTGGGTCTTGAGGTGGCCCAGGTGCGCGGTGGTCTTCCGTCTGAGCGTTCCCCTGTTCGGACGGAATTCCACATTGGCCCCAAGCCCCGAACCCTCCCTCGGGTGCTGGTGCCCCGCAATATGAGCCGCCTCGGGGACATGCCCTCTGTGCCTTTTGGCACAGCAAAGAGGGGCTTTTTGTATGGACTGCTGCTGCACACCTTCCATTTTCTCGCCCTTGTCCGTCGACCGGACACGCCCTGGCGTGCCTTGTTGCCGTCCGGCGGCGGAGGCCCTCGATGGGAGGCCCTCTACGGAGGTGTCCTCCCCCTTTCTATCGGGGACCTGGGTTGGAGGGTGTTGCATGCAGCAGTCCCTTATAATAAGAGGATGCATAGGTTCATGGACTCTCAGGACACATGCCCTTTTTGCGGTCTTGTGGAGTCCGTGGACCATGTATACATAGGGTGTTGTAGGCTGCACTCCCTTTTTAGTTATTTGAAAAACCTTTTATTGATGTTTTGTTTGCACTTCAGCCCCACGCTCCTGATCTATGGGCACCCGGTGCGGAAGGGGGTCGGGAAGGAGGAGGACCTCCTCGTGAACCTGCTCCTGGGCCTGGCCAAGTTGGCCATTAACAGGTCCAGGCAGCGGGCGATCGACGGGGGAGTCCCGCCCGATTGTTTGTCCCTCTTCCGCGGCTACGTTCGCTGCCGGATGTCCCTGGAGAAGGAGCACGCGGTGTCTGCTGGCACTCTCGAGGCCTTCCGTGCTCGGTGGGCACCGCAGGGACTGGGGTGTTTTGTTGACCCCTTTAATCACATTTTGATTTAAAGTTTGTAAGTTTCCTTTAAACTTTGCTCTTGGTTTTACAGCTGACCTGAATTAGGGGCTGTGCCTGATTTATCCCAATTTTGTTGATTTGGTTTTCATTTAAAAGATTATCACCCTCATCTACAAGCACAAGGGGGAAAGGGAGAAAATTAGAAATTGGCGACCCATTTCACTGTTGAATGTGGACTATAAAATTCTGTCCAAGGTCATCGCCAATCGGGTCAAATCCTCTCTGAAATTGGTGATCCACCCTGACCAGACCTGCACTGTGCCGGGCAGAAAGATCTCTGACAGCCTCGCGCTGCTCAGGGATACGATTGCCTATATAAAGGACAGGGGTGTGGACACCTGCCTCATCAGCCTGGATCAGGAGAAGGCCTTTGACAGAATATCGCACACCTACATGGTGGATGTGCTCTCCAAAATGGGGTTTGGGGAGGGAATTCGCAATTGGATCCAACTGCTCTACACTAACATCAGTAGTGCAGTCTCAGTCAATGGGTGGGAATCAGATAGCTTTCCTATTAAATCTGGAGTCAGGCAGGGCTGCCCTCTCTCGCCTGTTCTTTTCGTGTGTTGCATAGAACCCTTTGCTGAGTCCATCAGGAAGGATCCGGGCATAAGAGGAGTGATGATCCCAGGTAGTGGAGGCACTCAGATCAAAGTCTCCCTGTACATGGATGATGTCGCCATCTTCTGCTCTGATCCGCTGTCGGTGCATAGACTTATCCAGATCTGCGACCAGTTCGAACTGGCCTCAGGAGCCAAGGTAAATCGTGGGAAGAGCGAGGCCATGTTCTTTGGGAACTGGGCTGACCGATCCTTTGTCCCCTTCACTGTCAGGGCTGACGGCCTGAAGGTGCTGGGGATATGGTTCGGAGGGACCAGGGCACGCATTAGAAACTGGAAGGAGCGAGTGTCTATGGTGAAAAGAAAACTGGGCATGTGGGAGCGATGCTCCCTCTCCATTGCGGGTAAGAACCTGGTCATCAGGTGTGAGGCACTCTCGCTGTTGCTGTACGTGGCGCAGGTCTGGCCCATTCCACACTCCTGTGTGGTGGCGATTACCTGAGCCATCTTCCGCTTTATCTGGAGGTCGAAAATGGATCGTGTCCGCAGGGACACGATGTACAAGCCTCTAGATAAAAGGGGAAAAAACGTGCCCAACATCGCCCGCATACTGATGGCCACCTTTGTGTGCGGTTGCATCAAGCAGTGCGTAGACCCTCAGTATGCAAACACCAAGTGTCACTACATGCTGAGGTTTTACCTGTCCCCGGTGTTGCGAAGGATGGGTCTGGCCACGATGCCGCGGAACGCTCCAAGTAGTTGGACCGTGCCGTACCACCTGCCCCTCGTGGGAAAATTTATGCAGAGAAACACCTTCGACCACAAGTCCGTCAGGCAGTGGTCGGCATGTAACATCTTAAAGGCCCTGAGGGAAAAGTAGAGGGTGGATCCTGTGGGATGGTTCCCTGAGCAGACTGACAAAGTAATTTGGCAGAATGCCTCATCACCAGAACTTTCCAACAAACACCAAGATGTAGCTTGGCTGGTGGTGAGAAAGGCCCTCCCTGTAAGATCCCTCCTACACGCCAGGAGTCTCATCCCCTCTGCACGTTGCCTTCGAGGAGGCTGTGGTGGGGAAGAGACCGTTGTTCACCTCCTTGTAGATTGTGTCTTTGCAAAGAAGGTCTGGAGAGGGATGCAGTGGTTTCTGTCGAGGTTCATCCCGAGCAGTTCTGTGACAGAGGACTCTGTGCTCTACGGGCTGTTCCCAGGGACACACACTGAGACAAACATCAACTGCAGCTGGAGGATCATCAACTCGGTGAAAGACGCTCTTTGGTCTGTCCGAAACTTGTTGGTTTTCCAGCGCAAAGAGTTGTCCCCGACCGAGTGTAGCAGACTAGCACTTTCCAAGGTCCAGGACTACGTGCTGAGGGACACAGTTAAGCTTGGGGCAGCCGCCGCAAAGGCGCAATGGGGAAGGGTCGCTGCCTAAGACCTTTCTGCCACAGTGCACTGAGGGGCTGGGAACTGTAAAGAGCCCCTCAGGCTGTACAGATTAAAATGTATGTCTGCCAATGATTGAAATATTCATTGTTTTTTCTGATACACCTTGCGTTTCAGTTTGTAAAAGTTGAACCTGTTTGTATTTTTGTAATGGTGATTTAAAATGTTCGAAATGTTTTTGAAGATTTATGAATAAAGTATATTTTTGCAAAAAAAAAAGTGAGCACTGTCCAGTGAGGAGGCGAGTGAGCACTGTCCAGCAAGGAGGCGAGTGAGCACTGTCCAGTGAGGAGAGGAGTGAGCACTGTCCGACAGGGAGGGGATTGAGCACTGTCCGGCAGGGAGGATAGTAAGCACTGTCCAGCAGGGATCAGAGTGAGCACTGTCCGGCAGGGAGGGGAGCGAGCACTGTCCAGCAGGCAGAGGCGTGAGCACTGACCAGCAGGAATCAGAGTGAGCCCTGTCCGGCAGGGAGGGGAGTGAGCCCTGTCCGGCAGGGAGGGGAGTGAGCCCTGTCCGGCAGGGAGGGGAGTGAGCCCTGTCCGGCAGGGAGGGGAGTGAGCACTTCCAGGTGGGGGAGGTGAGTGAGCATGTAAGCGGGGCAGGGGAGTGACCACTTTCCGGCAAGAAGGGGAGTGATCACTGTCCAGCGGAAAGGGGGGGTGAGCACTATCCGGCAGGGAGGGGTGTGAGCACTGTCTGGTAGGGAGGGGAGTGAGCACTGGCTGGCGGGGGAGGGGAGTGAACTGTCTGGCGGGGGAGGGGATTGAGCATTGTCCGGCGGGAGAGGGGAGAGAGCACTATCTGGTGGGGGTGGGGAGTGAACATTGCCAGGTGGGAGAGGGGAGTGAGTCCTGCCTGGCAGGGAGGGGAGTGAGTCCTGCCTGGCAGGGAGGGGAGTGAGTCCTGCCTGGCAGGGAGGGGAGTGAGTCCTGCCTGGCAGGGAGGGGAGTGAGTCCTGCCTGGCAGGGAGGGGAGTGAGTCCTGCCTGGCAGGGAGGGGAGTGAGTCCTGCCTGGCAGGGAGGGGAGTGAGTCCTGCCTGGCAGGGAGGGGAGTGAGTCCTGCCTGGCAGGGAGGGGAGTGAGTCCTGCCTGGCAGGGAGGGGAGTGAGTCCTGCCTGGCAGGGAGGGGAGTGAGTCCTGCCTGGCAGGGAGGGGAGTGAGTACTGTCGTGTAGGGAGGGGAGTGAGCACTCTTCAGCAGGGAGGGGAGTGAGCACTGTCTGGCAGGGAGGGGAGTGAGTACTGCCTTGTACAGGGAGGGGAGTGAGCACTCTCCAGTGAGGAGGGGAGTGAGCACTGCCTTGTACAGGGAGGGGAGTGAGCACTGCCTTGTACAGGGAGGGGAGTGAGCACTGCCTGGCAGGGAGGGGAGTGAGCACTGTCTGGCAAGGAGAGGAGTGAGCACTGTCTGGCAGGGAGGGGAGTGAGCACTGTCTGGCAGGGAGGGGAGTGGAGTGAGCACGTAAGCGGAGCAGGGGAGTGACCACTGTCCGGCGGGGAGAGGAGTGAGCACTTTCCAGCAAGAAGGGGAGTGATCATTGTCCAGTGGGAAGCGGGGTGAGCACTATCCGGCAGGGAGGGGAGTGAGCACTGTCTGGTGGGAGAGGGGAGTGAGCACTGCCTGGCAGGGACAGGAGTGAGTCCTGCCTGGCAGGTAGGGGAGTGAGTACTGCCTTGTACATGGAGGGGTGTGAGCACTCTCCACCATGGAGGGGAGTGAACACTGCCCTGTACGAGGAGAGAAGAGAGCACTGTTCAGCGAGGAGGGGAGTGAGTGCTGTCCAGTGGGTGGGCAAATGAACACTGCCCTGTACAGGGTGGGGAGTGAGCGCTGGTCAGCGAAGAGGGGAATAAGTGCTGTCCAGCAAGGATGAGAGTGAATGCTGTCCAGCAAGGAAGGGAGTGAGCACTGTCCAGCGAGGAGGATAGTGAGTACTGTCCGGTGGGGGAGGGGAGTGAGCACTGTCAGGCGGGAAGCGGAATGAGTACTGTCTTGCACAGGAGGGGAATGAGAACTGTTGGGGGGGGGAGGGGAGTGAGCACTGTCTGGCAGGGAGGGGAATAAGCACTGTCCGGCGGGGAGGGGAGTGAGCACTGTCTGGCAGGGAGGGGAGTGAGCACTGTCTGGCAGGGAGGGGAATAAGCACTGTCCGGCGGGGAGGGGAGTGAGCACTGTCTGGCAGGGAGGGGAGTGAGCACTGTCTGGCAGGGAGGGGAATAAGCACTGTCCGGCAAGGAGGGGAGTGAGCACTGTCTATCAGTGGAGGGGAGTGTGTACTGTCCGGCGGGGGAGGGGAGTGAGGACTGTCCGGTGGGGCAGGGGAGTGAGTACTGTCTACCGGGGCAGGGGAGTGAGCATATCCGGCGAGGAGGGGACTGAGCACTGTCCGGTGGGGAAGTGGAGTGAGCACTATCCGGCGTGGAGGGGACTGAGCACTGTCTGGCTGGGAGGGGAGTGAGCACTGCCCAGCGGGAGAGCGGAACAAGCTCTGTCTGGCGGGGGAGGGGAGTGTGCACTGTCCAGTGGGGGAGGTTAGTGAGCACTGTCCAGCAGGGGAGGAGAGTGAGCACTGTCTGGTGGGGGAGGCAAGTGAGGACTGTCCAGAGGGGGAGGGGACTGAGCACTGTCCGGAGGGGGAGAGGAGTGAGCACTGCCAGGTGGGGGAGGTGAGTAAGCACGTAAGTGGGGCAGGGGAGTGAGCACTGTCCGGCGGGGAGGGGAGTGAGCTCTGTCCGGAGGGGGAAGAGAGTGAGCATTGTCCGGAGGGGGAGGGGAGTGAGCACTGCCGGCGAGGGAAGGGTGAGCACTTTCCGGCAAGAAGGGAAGTGATCACTGTCTAGCGGGAAGGGGGGTGAGCACTGTCCGGCGGGGGAGGGGACTGAGCACTGTCTGGCTGGGAGGGGAGTGAGCACTGCCCAGCAAGGAGGGGAGTGAGCACTGTCTGGCTGGGAGGGGAGTGAGCACTGCCCAGCAGGGAGGGGAGTGAGCACTGTCTGGCAGGGAGGGAAGTGAGTACTGTCCGGTGGGGAACGGAATGAACACTGTCTAGCGGGGCAGGGGAGTGAGCACTGTCTGGAGGGGAGGGGAGTGAGCACTGACCGGCAGGGAGGGGAATGAGCACTGTCTGGCAAGGAGGGGAGTGAGTACTGTCCGGTGGGGAGGGGAGTGAGCTTTGTCCGGCAAGGAGGGGAGTGAGGACTGTTGGCGGGTGAGGGGAGTGAGCACTGCCTGGCGGGGCAGGGGAGTGAGCACTGCCTGGCGGGGGAGGGGAGTGAGCACTGCCTGGCGGGGGAGGGGTGTGAGCACTGCCTGGCGGGGGAGGGGAGTGAGCACTGCCTGGCGGGGGAGGGGTGTGAGCACTGTCTGGCGGGGGAGGGGAGTGAGCACTGCCTGGCGGGGGAGGGGTGTGAGCACTGACTGGTGGGAAGTGGAGTGAGCCCTATTCAGTGGTGGGTGACCTATGTCTGTTTGGGGGTTGAGCATTGTCGGAAAGGGCGAGGTTGATCATTGTCATGAAGGGGAGGTGGACATTGTCGGGGCAGGATCTTGGCCTTTGGCCACGGTGCCTGACAGGACCGCGTCCCTGCCTGGCCCTTCCCCACCATTGGAAAAATGCATTTCACGCTGGTTGGGCCTTAATTGGTGCGCCAGTGTGAAATCGCGTTCGGTAGCCCGTTCCCCGACCAGCCGTGAGCCTGCTGATCGTGCGCGCCCGCCAAGGGTAAAATTCAGGCCTATGATTCTGAATGTTATGTTAAACATGGAATGAACACATTTTGATACTGTGAACAGTTCTCGTCTTCATATGATAAAAAGAAGGATCCAGAGCCATTGGAAACTGAAAGGTAGCTTGATAAATATTGTTCAGACAACGAGAGGGTTTGTTGGGACAGATGTAGAGAAGACATTTCCACTTGCAGATGAGACCAGAGCTGGTGGCCATAATTATAAGATTGATACTAATAAATCCAACAGGGAGAGGAGGAGAATCTTCTTTACCCAGAGAGTGGTACAATGTGAGACTCGCTACCACAGGAAGTAATTGAAACAAATAATGGAAACGGTAGTATTGTGGGAATGTTACTAGAATGTTCTAGCCAGAAGCCCAGACTAACGCTCTGGAGGCATGTGTACACCTGACAGAATTTAAATTTAATGAACTAAAAATCTGGAGTACTCAGTAGTGATGATCATGAACCTACAGAATTACTCTATAACATGGTTTGGTTCATTAATGTCTTTTAGAGAAGATAATTTGCCATTCTTACCCAGTTTGGCCTCTATCTGACCCCAAACCTATGACAATATGATTAACTCTGACTTGCCCTCTGAAGCAAGCCATTAAATTGTGTCAAACCATGACAGAAAAGTCAAGTGAGAATAAAGCTGGATGGACCACTTGGCATGACCTGGGCATCGGACATGTGACCAGTCCTCCTCACTAATGTGGGGACTTGTGTTAAAATTGGGAGAGCTGTTACACAAAGTAATGAAGCAACAATTGACATAGTCATACTCATAGAATCATACCTGATAGCCAATGTCCCAAACTCCTGCGTATGTTTTGTCTCACCAACAAGACGGAGTCACCAGACATGATAAGCTAATACTGTTTGAAGGGAGTGGCCCTGGGGACCTCATGAAGTCTCATGGCATCAGGTCAAAAAAGGGCAAAGAAATCTCCTGCTGATTGTCACCTACTGCCTTCTGATTCCTGCTGAATCAGTACTCCTGTAGGTTGAACACCACTCGGAGGAAGAACTGAGGGACCAAGGGCACCGAGTTTACTCTGGGTGGGGGACTTCAACAGGAGTACTCCGGTAACACCACTACTGATCAAGTTGTCTGAGTCCTGAAGGATATAAACATGAAAATAAAAAACAGCCTGGCAACTGTCTAAGCAAAAATCACTTTGCCTTTTATCTGAACTATTGATATCCCGTGGGTTGAATGGATTTTGCAAATCTCAACCAAAAATTTCACTTAAAGTACAATTAAGTTAGTGCGGAATATTATAACTTCTTACAGTGCCTATACCACATGGACTGCATCAGTTCAAGAAGGCGGCTCACCATCACCTTTTCGAGGGCAACTAGGGATGAGCAATAAATGCTGGCCTTGCCAAGTGTTACCCTCACCCCATGAATAAATGAAAAAAACAGATAAATTCAAGGGGAAGCTAGATAAACACATGAGCATGAAAGGAATGGAAAAATGCAGTGATGGTGTTAGATAAAGAGAGTTGGCAAAAGGCTTATGTGAACAATTATCACCGGCATCGTCCTTTGGGCTGAATGACCTGTTTCTGTGCTGTAAATACTTTGTATTCATCTCAGATGATATATCACATTCTGCCATTTTATTCCCTTGGTTTCAGAAAATAGTAGCATTGGCGGTCTATCACATTGCAATTTAGGTTAAAAGCTAACAGAGATTTATTAACAGTAAACAATAGCAAACACAAGTAGTACAGTAACAAAACTAATATGCAGGCTTGATTATTCTTTTTTTAAATTTGGAAATTAACCTTTGCATCTCCTATAGTAAATTCAGTACAAACCAGACTTGAAAAGAAATCCAAGTTCAAAAATTTATGTGAGGTTTAATGCTAACCTTACAGGGTGTCCTTTGCTGACCAGTCTGTCTGTCTCTGTACCTACCAATTTTTCTCTCTCATTCTCTCTGATGCCTTCATCTACATGAGATGTTTGCCTTCACGTGGAGGTCAGTTTTAATTTGGCTTGCATTGTTTTCTGTTTCATTTGAATTTCAAGCGCAGATAGCATTCAATTCTCCATTCTAATTTAATTTGTATAATTATTCACAACTCTTGATGCCAATGAAGTTGAATTTAACGATTTCACTGTCAAGGAAGGAAATTGTGTGCAATTTGAATGTAAAGGGGTGGAAACAATAAAGGAAGAGTCTCATACTGGGAGGGGTGGGGGATAATGACAAAATATCAAAAACCAAAAATGTCTCAACGCATCAACAGCTTTTGTCAAGGTTAAGGTAGTAGGACATTAAGAATCAGTAGGCCTGGTTAAAGGTACAGAGAGCCTTAATGCATACAGGGGTTTGCAAAAAAGTCTCAGTGCACATTAGTCTCTCTCTCCCTCTTTAATGGTTATTGACATTCAGGTGATGCTGCACAAATAGTTTGTGAGGAGGGTTGATTTTTGCCCCACACAACGCCTCCTCCCGTAATTCAGCATAACTGCAAAAAGTGCTGACAGATTTCAGCCCAGAGTTGACTGTTATTGTCTCGATGCATGGTCAGGCTTTATCTTGCACTTTAGCTGAGGTGTCTTCACACAAATGGCGTGGGTCCACATGTTTCTCTCTATCAACCCAGGTCCTGAGAGGTTAGGATGCCACAATCCTTTCCAAGTATATTTTTGGAAAACTGTAGGCACCGTTGGTGGCACCTTGGCAACTCTGAAGAAATAGGCAGCACTGGCTCCTGTGCTTCCTGACATGTTATTTTCAGTAGCAAGTAATGCAATGACATGTTGTGATTGGGATACTTCTGACAAACCTTCCAATGTAACAATAGCCAGACATTCACATCTCTTAGAGGCACTGCCAGAAGTTTTCTGTAAGGTCTCTTTAAAGAGGAACCTCTGTGTTGTGAACAGCAGAGGGGACATGCTGTTTGATATGATCCGCCTTTCTTCAGGATGTACGGCCTGTAGGTACAGACCATACCCAACTAACCCGTGCTTACAAAACTCAAAACAGTGTCCAACATTAGATGTGATTTTGCAATTGGACAACACTTGCTAAATAATCCTCAGTTCACTAAAAATTATACTGGCAACCAATTGAAGATTGTCAGTCCGGCTTGCAATGTGGTGCATTTGTATGTACTGGAACCTACATATATTAATATACAGGCCCTTTTCTTTGCAGGCAGAGAGATCACATTGCACCTGTTTCAGCTAAACAAAATAAGTGATAGACATTCGCTGGTTCATTCTTCAGGGCAATGCCTTGTTTAAATTTCAAACAATGCTCAGCAGTTAACTGTCTGTTACCATTAATTGGTGCATTCTCCATGGCAATGCTTCTACCAATCAGAGTCCACTTGCCAACCAATCAGCACTCTCTTCCCATACAGTATAAAGTTGTTGTTTCCCTTGACATTGGTATTCTTGCGATTGTCCTGGTGAGTGCAAGACAAAATGTCTTTTTTCAGCAACACTAAAGTAAGACATGTTACATGTCTCTGTAGATATAGGTGCCACTAGGACTCAATCTCCTCTGACTGATCATTAATGGACCTGTTGGGTTTTTATGAAAATTTGATGACTTTATGGTCATTTTTACTGATACCACCTTTTCATTTCCAGATGTTTTAAGGCTAAATTTGTATTCAAAACCAGCCATGGAGGGATTTGAACTCAAGTTTTCAGCATTATCAGCAAAGCCTATGATCTGAATTACTAGGCTTGTAATATAAGCACTACTCTGCCATACATTAATGATAATAACTGGCAGCCTTAAGTTCCCATCTTCTACGGCGAAGGATGATAGATATCCATTACAACTCAATCAGAAAATTAAGTTATTAAAAGTTGATATTAAAAATTAGTGTATTTCCCATGGCTTTTCCTTTTTTTGCATGCTTCAGTTTTAGTATTGTTTTTCCACTTTATTTCCAGATGACAGCAATTCTTTATTCAGCTATTTACATCCACTCTCACCTTTATTTATTCAGGGGTTTATTAACTCACTGTATCACCTGCTGCAATTTCAAACCAAAGGACAGACAACACTGCCGGTACCTGTAAAGGTCGCTGTAATGCTCAACTTTTATCCACAGGCTCCTTTAGGGCTGCAAAAGGTGATATTAGCAGTGTCTCCCAGGTAGCTGTATACTAATGTATCAGGAAGGCCACCATAGACATCGATACCCAAGTGCAACACTTATACCTCCCTCCATATTGACAAAGATGAGTAGGAGGAGGGAGCACAGATTTTTGCCCACAGGACTGATTTGCCTGTGGTGCAAGATGCCATTACTGCATACACATGACCTTATATATCCCCCATGAAAATATTGCAATGTTAATCAATCGAAAGGGTTTCCATTTCCTCAAAGTGCAGCAGGCTTGAGAGCATGAGCAGCATATCATGAAGATCTATGCTTTCTATCCTAGTGACAGTCATGACTTCTTTGTTCTGCGTCAGTCCTGTGTGCCCCTAAATTCCAAACGGCAGTCCAAATTTAAGGCTGGTGATAGGGCAACAAGGTTTATTCCCTCCTGACATAACTCATGACTGTTTAAGAACCCATGCACAACTGTGTAGCTGGAGTGGAAGGAGGGCCATGTTGCCACAAGGAACATCATCGTGCATACAATCAGCATCCTCAAACAACACTTTCTCAATTAACTCTTATTCAGCAGCATCCCTGCAGTATACTGATGAGCAAGTATCCAGATTTGTTATCATCTACTGCATGCTTCACAAATTTGCCACCATGAAGGACCAGTCCTTAACACCACCAGCCAAATACCAAATTGAAGAATGGGGGAACAGAAAAATGAAGAAGAGGACGAAAGACAGGTATGGTTTCTGCCCTTGACCCTCTGCAGAGGTGGAATGTGGCACTGCATAAGCTGTTCCCGTGGCCTATTGAAGGTTGGTGTCTGGGAAGCACGAAGAATGACGAATGGACAAATGCAGTACCTTCCAAGAAGTTGGTAATTACCTTTCAAATAATGAAAGAGCTTTCTGAGAGAGGAAGTGCAAAGAGCTGCAGAAACTCAATGGCAATGGCTGGAGATCCTCAGTGTAACTGATCAAAGGCTTTCCAATTTGTAAGCCTTACTGAAACAGCGCTTCCCATTGTACACTTATCTTGGTGACCCTAGTGAGCTGTAGCCACAACATTCACTCAATCTGTGGATGAAGCTGCATTGTGAATGCTACATATACTAAATTGAAAGAAGTAAATTGGTGTTTCACCTGGAAGGAGCGTTTGGAGCCTTGGATGGTGAGGGAGGAAGTGGGGGGGAGAATGTGTTGCATCCTCTGCACTTGCACAGAAAGGTGACTTGGGAAGACGAGCAGATGCTTGGGCGATGAATGAGTGGACCAGAGTGTGGGAGAGGGAATGACCATTCAGGGTGCTAAAAAGTGGGGGGAGGGGAAGATGTGTTTGATGGTGGCACCACACTGAAGGCAGTGGAAATGGTAATGATAACCCATTGAATTGGAGGCTGGCATGGCGGAAGTTGAGGGCAAGGGGAATCCTGTTAGCACTTCTCTGGAAGTTGGCATCATCAGAACAGAAGCATCAGAGGCTGAGAAAGGGGAAGAACCAAATAGATTCCTTATAGGAGGCCAGGTAAAAAGAAGTATTGTCAAGAAACTGTGGTAGTAGTGGGCTTATAGTAAATATTGGTCAGCAACCTATATCTAGAAACTGAGAGACGAAGTCGAGGAGGCGAAGGAAAGAGTTGGAATTAGACCATGTGAAGGTGAGGGAGGCATGGAAATTTAAGACAAAGTTGATGAAATTTTCCAGTTCAAAGTGAGAGCAAGAATTGGCACTGATATAGTCATCAATGTACCAGAATAAGAACTGAGGATGTGACCTGAGGACACAGGAACAAAGAATGTTCCACATATCCCACAAATAGGCAAGCGTAGCTTAGACACATATGAATTCCCATAGATGCCACCTTTTATTTGGAGGAAGTGAGTGATGTCAAAGGAGAAATTATTCAATATATAAACATGCTCAGTCAGGCAGAGGAAGGTGATGGTGAATTCAAGAAAGATGTGAAGGTCCTATAAGTGGTTTTGGTGGAGGTGGAGCAAGACTGGACATCCATGGTGAAAAGAAGATGGTTTGGGTCAGGAAACTGTTAAAGTAGCAGAGCGTGTCTGGATAGTTGCAATTGTAGGTTGGAAGAAACTGGACAAGAAGAGAAAAAATAGAATCAAAGTATGAAGAAATAAGTTCAGTGGGGCAGGAACATGCTGAAACAATGGGTTGACCAGGGCAGTCTTGCTTGTGGATCCAGGAAATGAGGTAGAAGAAGATTGTTGCAGGTTTGGAATGCTATAAGGCTGGAGTCCATGTGAGGAAGATTTTCAGAGGCAATGAAGTCAGTGACAGCCTGTGAATTGATGGGCTGTGGTTCAGTGCTGGGCTCATGGTTCAAGGGCAGGTAGGAGATAATGTTGGAGAGTTAGCATTCAGTCACCACAAGGTTCAGTCTGTTCATCAAACAACAACAATGCCACTCTTAGCAGGTTTAATGAAAATATCAGACTTGGATCTGAGAGAACGGAGATCCGCAAGTATAGAGGGAAGTAAGTAAGAATTGTGAGGCGAGAAATTGAGATGGCCAACGTTACACCAGCAGTTTCCAACAAAAACATCTAGAAAGGGTAAAAGGCCAGAAGGAAGGATGCAGGTGGAATAAGAATTCCGAAGACATGAGAAAGGGTCTGTGGTAAAAACATCTCCTCACACTCCCTGGCCACTGGCTGAGGCAAAACTGGAGCACTTGTAACCTCGGTATTCAATTTCAATTTTAATTCAGCTTCTGACCCTATATCCTCTCCATCATCAAGACTGCTTCTGATGAAGAGCCATACGGACTTGAAACGTCCTCTCCACAGGATGCTGTCAGACCTCTGAGTTTTTCCAGCTATTTTTATTTCTGCCTCTGCCTACTTCCACTTCCATAATAACACCTGTCCCCATCTGTGCCTCAACACATCAGCTGCTGAAATCTTCACCCGTGCCTTTTTTATCTTCAGACTCAACTACTCCAATATGCTTCTGGCCAGCCTCTGAAAATTCGAGCTCATTTAAAACTCTGCTGCTCATATTCCAACTTGTATGAAGCTCTGTTCACTCATCATCGCTCCGTTTGGCAACTTACACTGGCTCCCAGTTTGGCAGTGCCTTAATTTTAACATTTTCGTTCTTCTGTTCAAATCCCTCATGACCTCTTTCACCTATTTCAGTAATCTCCTCCATCACTGAATGCCTGCAATATCTACCCTTCCTCCAGTTCTGACCTCGAGCACAACCCGAGTTTTCATTGCTCCACCACTGGTGGTGGTACCTTCAGCCTGGGCAATAAACTTTGGAATTCTCTTTCTCTGACACTCCAAGGGCTGAATTTAGTGCACACAGTGCAGGTCTTGACGGTGGCACTGGAAGTGGGTACTGTTGTTGCACGGGAGAATTGTGGCTGGCTCACTATGGTAACAGCCTGGAGGCACGGAGCCTGTCTAATGCTGGTGCAACAGTGCACAGGTTTGTTGGGGTGGGGTTGGAGCGGGTGTCACAGGAGATCAACAAGGCGCCAAACTTATCTTCCCTGATCCTGAAGTAAGTGTTGGTGCTATTTTGAATGGCCTTTCATTCTTGCATTCAGTACAGTGTTTACTTTCCAATTGCCGCAGAAGCATTCTAGTGAAGGATTCACCTCCAGAGTGGATCCCTCCACCCTGAAGACTATGAAGTCCAATGGAATAGTGACATTTTCACATGGGAGAAATGTGGCCGTCCAACTACGATGACCATCACTGCCACTGCCCGCCCCTCCACTGACCTCTGCCTCCTATCCCACTCCTGAAGGTCCCATAAAATTCAGTCCTCACTTTCCTTCTTTCAATTGCTCCTCAAAATCTAACTCTTTGAGCAAGTTTTTGTTCATGTAGCTTAATATTTCTTCATGTGACTAGGTATCAATTTTTGTCTAATAATTTCTAATAATTGAGTGAACTGGAACATTTCACTGCATTAAAGAGTTAATTTAAATGCAAGTTATTGTTCTTGTTGCTGCTTGTTTTTATTGATTTCTCCCTTTAAAACAGAAATAAAAAGCAAGAGCAAATGCAAATTTAAGTCAAAATTTATCAAATCAATCATTTCATTCTACACACAAAATTAAACTAATCACACTTGTACATTCCCTTAGTATCCGTCTTTTGTGTAACTTTCCTCATGCTGGTGTTCCTACAAGGCACTTAGCCAGTAGCCAGAGTTTGGTGACAAAAAGCTGCTGATCTGCCTTTAAAGAAGATGGGCTTGGTGGATGAGCTTAAGCAGCTGTGAGCCTAGTGAGTGCAGCTTTAGACTACACCGTCTTAGCCTGGGCAGATCGGAGGTCTGGCAGACAAGCAGCAGCAAGACTCTGCAGAATGACAGAAGTGGAGCATGTATGGTATCAGCATGCAAGAACACAACAGGTGTTTTTTTTTTCTCCATTGAACCAAAGCCACTCACCAGAGTGGTGTCTCAGCACTCCTAATGACACGCAGGAGAATGGAGTGAGGAGCTGCTGTTACACTCTGCAAACCCTTTCCAAGAGTGATCAAGCTGGCAGCTATCTGAGTTTTCATAGCAGTATTTTGTGCTGCAATATGACCTATCAAAATGATCACAAGACTCTCCAGCATGGTAACATCCACAGCTATGCTGACCACTTTGGAAATAATGAGCTCCAAGTTCTATACAAAGTCCTGCACCAAGTTGGAGGTGGATTTCTCCATGCCCAATGACATCTCATCAGCCATCTCCTGTAGCCAATCGATATCACCAGCTGCCTCCTTTGCAGCAGGACTAGCACACAACTTTGTCCTCCAGTGAGCTGGCATTGATGATGCCCTATTACTCTGCCCTGGTTCTTATATACATGTGCCTGGTGATTTACAAAGTGCTGACTCCTTCTCATACACAGACCAGACTTCTACAGTGATGGTAGAAGTTGGACCATTGAGTCTGAAGGCTGTGTGGGGAGTGGGGTGGGGGTGGGGGACTGCTGGGCGGGGGGGGGGGCTCCCCACTTCAAAGGACAGTGGTACCTGGAGTGGAAATTTACTGCCACCAATTAAGTGGCAGCTGCCAGGGCTGCTGTTCCCTATTAAGTTTGGCCACACAACCCCAAGAGTTACTGTCCCAGTCAGAGGGCTGACAGCTCAGCAGCAGCACTGAGAGCAGCAGCACTGAGAGCAGCAGCTGGGGCTGCAAATGGAGGACTAAGACATATTGATAGATGTACACTCTTGAAGACAGTTAAGTGGGGCCTGGAGATGCGAAGGAGAGTTGGGGGGGGCACTGAGGACAGATGGTGTCATGGCCACAGGAGAGGCCATGATTGCTGGGAGGCACAAAAAGGAAGCCACTCCTTGAGCCCCCTCAGAACAATCACCAAGGTTTACCCAGCAGTTCCCCAATATGGTAGCAACCCCCTTCCCTGCAACTAGTAAAATGCCAGCAAAGGAAGAGGCCCTCAATTGGGGTCTGGGCGGACAGGCCCTCTATCACCTTCTCTGCTACCAGCAACATGGCGTCGTGATGAGAAAACTTTGGACACAACAACTTACAATGCCATTTTCACAGCCTTCCTGACTCCTATCTGTCCCAAAGGGCTAGTAAACTTCAGCCCATAGGGCTGAATTTTCACCAAAGTTGGGGTGACTTGGGAGCCC